>NW_027468630.1:8367028-8379528 GCF_046254945.1 Alosa pseudoharengus | reverse complement strand
TGAGGCCTGCTCTTATTTCACCCTGCTTTAGAGGGACAGCTGAGGAGTTTGGCAGCCCGGCGTGAGCTTTTCGACAGGGGACCTGGAGGAGGGGGGATGGGGGGGGGGGTTGTTTGGGGAGGGAGCTTTTTGTTAACCCCTCCCCAACCCCAACCCTCTGTCACACGCCCCCTATCCTCTACGGCCTCAACCAATGACAATGCTTGACACTCAAGCTGAGACTGTCAGAGAGCGAAAGAGAAAGGGAGGGAGAGAGTGAGAGAGTGAGAGTGAGAGAGATAGAGAGAGATAGAAAGAGAGAGAGAGAGAGAGAGAGAGAGAGATAGAAAGAGAGAGAGAGAGAGATGATAGAGTGAGAGAGAGTGTGTGAGCAGGAAAGAGGGAGGGAGACTGCCCTCTGGGCAAGACTAATGGTTATAGGAGCACAGTCTATTATCTAACATCTATGTGCTTGTTTCCAGTGTGTAATACCAACCACACACGGATGGCCGGGCCGCTAGTGATCAGCAGGGCCGCGCTACTTGTGTCACACAGGGAGGAAATGTGCTGGAGCAGAGGAGCAAACAGGCGAGCAGGACCCCACCTCACACACCTCACACAAATGATGCCGCGCCGCACTGACAAGAATGTCCTTGTGAGTTTCAGCACATCACGCAGAAAGCAAACACTTGGTTGTCCTATTTATTACGCATGACGTATCGAAAAAAAACAATGATCTCCGGATGAGATCATTTTGTAATCTCAGAACAAAGAAAAAAATGAATAGGATGACCATGTTAATCCATTTCAGGACTGTACATTGTAAGCACGGCCAATTGGACAAGAAAACAAAACCGAGTAAGCAAATACACAAGTAAAAAAAAGCCTTTCTATTGTTCCATTCACAGCAGCTGTTGAAATAATCATCATAATGTGTGTCGTAAAAATGCCTCTGTGCTGTTAATAATGATAATGTTAACCAGCGTCACGGCTGTTAAAGATCACAAAGCACTCTCATCTGCAGGCCCGCACCCAGCCAATAATGATGAACAGTGAGAAAGCCGCAGAACCAGCGGATCAATACCAATATGCCAATCCTAATCTCAGGCCTCACTCTCCTTTGTCCACCATTGGTCTGTCACTTTAAATATACACCGACTGAGCCCGGGAGGCATGGTCCTGCGGTCTGACTCAGTCTTGGTCACTAAAAAACAACACCAGAGGCCGCTTTCTCCCCCTAAACGGTTGATATGAGCACCAAAGATTGGGTGTCATCGGTTTGATATCTCTCTATTATCTCCTCCCTCCATCTTTCTCTTCCTCCTCCTACTCCTCCTCCTCCTCCTCCATCGTCTGATGGTTAGCAGCTGTCAACGAGGGCACTCTTCCATTTTGCTTCAGCCAGCAGACACACACACACACACACACACACACACACACACACACTCAAGAGTGAACACATCAGAGGTCAGTATTGACTAATACTCGCCGACCCGGCAGGACCACTGCTCGCTGACCAATCTATGTAAGGCCTTGGGGGCAATTATGACATTTACTCAGGGAGATTATAATTTCAAATGAGTGTTTAAAGCATTCCCCGGTGGGGGCCTGCCTAGGCCTGATCCGCCAGGCCGGCAGACAGGGGAGAATGGCTCAATAAGAATAGACTTGAAAGAATCGATGGGAAATGGACACACACCAGTGGTCCTCTCTGCGCCGAGTCCGATCAATAGCCCCCTGTGTTAAGTGACTGTGATGGTCCTCCATTGATGAGCTAATGCCTGTCCAGCCTGGGCGGCCGCCTCTCGCTCCACTGGGTCAAGCATCGGGGGCCAGGTGGTTAACCACATGCAGCCTACCCACCCACCCCCACCCTCTATCTGCCCCTACACACACACACACACACATACACACACACACATACAGACACAAACCCATGAACACATGTGTACACAGGCACATGTATGGAAATACACCAAGACATGCAAAAACACACATATGCACACTTGTGTCCTTATCTCTAACAAACATGTACACAAACACATAGCCACTCTCTCTTTCTTTCCTCTCTTCCCCACACACGTACACACTCATTCACTCTCTCTCTCTCTCTCTCCCCAGCAGGGACACATCCTCCCATCCCTGGCGGTGCCCCTCTCGCAGGCGGACACTGTCAGCTGTTCACCACCCCCTCCACCACCACCACCCCAGTTCCCCCTTCCCTTCCCTTCACTTCCCCAATCCCCGCGGGGCCCGGGTTTTAACCTCGCAGCATCCAGAGAGCAGCCGAGAATGCTGGGAGGTTAAAACCCCTCCCCTCCCACTCCATTACGACTCCTCCGGACACACAGATGATCGCTGATCACTCCCACTTACCAGGGAAACCATGCATATTTAGCCTCGAAACTAACATGGGGTGTGTGTGTGTAAGTGTGTGTATGTGATTTGTACGGCTTAGTCTGGTGGCTTTGACATGACACAGTGGCAATCAATCAAATGGCAATCGACTGAAAACTGTATACAACAGTTACGTTCGGTTGAGTGGTTTTATTAGAAGAGAGGAACACCATGTGCGAAAAGATTTAATAAAACAGCAGCATTTAACTGCTTGTACCTGGCTTTGCAGATCAATTTAAGTGTCACAAATCAGGATTTGTTTATATTCTGAAAATATTAGACTCTAAAGGACTCGCTGCATATAGTACACAATGATATTCAATAAGCAATAATGATAAATCTTTGTTTATATAGCACCATCCTAGCAGACTGCACAAATCAATTTGTGGCTCAATCATAACAATGCAGCCTGTATTTCATCATGAGTGTGCTCTCTCTCGATCGGTAAATATGTTGTTTGTATTGCTATATTTAATGCTATTGGTTATCTTTTATATTGTGTACTCAGTTAATGTTGCATCTTTTTTATTTATCTGTTCATATTTGCATCTGTTTCGTGGATCTAAAGAAGTGCAACAGTTGTGGTGAGGACACATGGTGTGTTATGCAGAGAGCAAAGACACTTCCTGGTCTGTGTGACTGTGGACACAACCTTGTGGCTGCTCCTGTGCATCACAGGTGTAGCAGATACTGCTAAAGTGTATCACTGGCAGGGTATCATAGCAAGTGTGTTAAAACAACTATGCTGTAGGGAGTATCAGCACAGAGTGTGTTAAAGTGCCCCAGGTACTATTCTGTCTTCCTCAGTCACACTCTCCCTCTACCTCTCCCTCCCTCCCTCCATCTCTCTCTCTCTCCGTCTTGCTCCCACTATCTTTTTTCTGCCTTTGTCCCGCTTGCTCCGTAGGAGGGGGGAAAAAACACAGGATACAAAAACAGACCTGCTTGCCATCACTCACCTATGCCACCTGGAAAAAGAACTCCTGTTCTGCTACAACAAACTTAAAGGCAAGCCATGTCATCTTTTTTTTCCTTTTTTTTTGGGGGGGGGGGGTGGTGCATCCACACAACAGATCTACCCAACATATCCCACAGTGAGGAAGTCATGCCGTGGTTGTCTGTTTATACAAACAACCTGTTATGGCAGTGAGCACCACAAGAACTAACGAAAAGAGAGGATTTGTAAAGGAACATGCCAGTGTAAACATATCCATATGCACAAACACACAGCTGGTGCACACAAGTGTGTGTGTGTGTGTGTGTGTGCCAGTAGAATCATTACCTTCTCCCCTTTACAGAGTCTTATTATTTCTGCTTGCAGATGCCCGGTTCCTCTCGCGCTGGCTATGAATAATATAGGAGCGTGCCACATCACCAGACATGAAAGAGCACACTAGAGCACACTAGAACACACTATAGCACACTAGAACACACTAGAACACACTAGAGCACACTAGAACACACTACACACCAGGCACCGCAGGTCACCAGTGTAGCGTGATGGCAGAGCAGGTAAAGCAGGCGTGAGAGAGACACAGAGAGGGGGGGATGAAAAGAGAAATGCAGAGAAAGGAAAAAGGGAGCCCAGGTTCATGTGTGTGCCTTCTCTCCCTCTCTCCCTCTATCCATCTCTCTCTCTCTCTCTCTCTCTTTCATTTCTGGGAGCAGCATATCCAGTGATGGTGACAAGGCACATCACTGTCAGATTCAGGTAGAATCCGGGACCTGAAGAGGAGCTAGAGATGGCAGGGGGGTGGGGGTGATGAAAAGGAGGCAACACACACACACACACACACACACACACACACACACACACACACACACACACACACACACACACACACACACACACACACAGATGTACTCATTCACACTTGTGCACACATCTTTACACACACATACTGAATCGCATATCCTTAAACTTATTCAGTCACACATGGACAAACAGGACCGTACACACACTGATCTTAGTATACACATACACACTCACAAACACAGGCACACACAGAGATATGTACCCACTGAAACACACACACACACTGACACACACATAGAGGAGGGAAGAGAGCGAAGAAGCCCTGAGGAGACAGGATCAGTCAGAGGGGTTCACCTGCCCCCCTCCTCCCTATGGGGGTCTCCATAACCCCCTCACCCCCCTTGGGTTGGTACGTGGAGGCAAAAAAAAAAAAAAAACACTACTTTTGATCATCTGCACCTCACCCAGGAGAGACAGTGTATCAACAGCACTCCGCCAGCACCTGACTGTGGCTCTGCTTCAACCAGGTACAGGTGACATACATGTGCACGCGCACACGCGCACACACACACACACACACACACACACACACACAAGAACACGTGCACACGTGCACACACACCCGGCATCAAACACCAGTGCGGTGGATTAGTGGTAAAACATGTAATCCATGGATACCACTTTGAGGACACTCTGTAAAAAAAAAAGTCGCTCTCACAAGCCTGTAATGTTGCTCCCTTTGGAGGACGAGGGGAGGGAGAGCAGGGAGCGGCACGAGAGAAGCCCGGAGAAGAGAGAAAAAAGAAAGACACGACAGCTTTTACGTCACGCCAACAGCTGTTAAGTGCTCTGAGGTTACACTTAATTTTTTATAGTCAGTCATCACACATGTTTCGCATACGACGGTGATGCGTGCAGTGTTGGGTTCCCATTGTGAATTTCGAGTATTGTTGTCACTGTAAAAAAACACCCCATTCAGCAGCAAATCCTACCAGGAGCCAGCTCATGGCCAACAATGCGGCTATGCTGGCTAGCATCCGCATTGTGTTCCCGGCGCTAGCTTCTGGGGACAATGGCCGTCCGAGCGGTGCCTTTTTCCACCGAGCTTGACCCGGGCTACCTTCACTTCACCTCCAGCAGACAAGGTTAAGATGGATGAGCCTAATTAAAAGAAGGGCCTTCTCCTTTTGCCTCAATGGGCCCAGGTTTATTTTACAGGAACTTTAACAGGCCCCTTTTGTGCAGGGGCCCGTAATTATAGGGCGAACTGATTAGAGGCCCTGGAGGGCGCGGAGGTGACAGACAGACTCGGCGCGGTAACCCAAGTAACCTTTCAATATTACATCTCTTCCCCCCATTGTGTCGCCAGCAGCGAGCGCTAATTTCGCCCGCCAGCTAATCTTTAGATTTGCTCTCCTCTTTTCTTATCCTCTCTTCTCCTCCTCTCCTCCCCTGCACTCATCTCTCCCTCATCTCCGTCCAACAACAACACCCCCCCCTTAATACACACACACACACACACACACACACACACACACACACACACACACACACACACACACACATACACACACACACACACACACACACAACCACACACACACACACACACACACACACACACACACACACACACACACACACACACACACACACACACACAACCACAGGTCTACACACTATCCCCCTGCTGGCTGTCATGTAAAGAACAAATAAAAATACTTTTTTTGAAATGTGACAGTGACGAATTCCAAAACAAAAGGGTTCAGAGGAGGGAGGGGTGGGGTGCGGGGGTGGGGTGCGGGGGTGGGGGTGCGGGGGTGGGGTGCGGGGGTGGTTGAGCAGAGCGGGGTGAGATTGCTTTCCCGAGCGCTGGGGAGCAGAGGGATTGGGCCTTGGCACAGAAGCAAGGGAAGAAGTTCCAAAACAACGAGTTCGGACGGCCAAAGGAGCCACAGGCGCGACGCAGACCAGATGACGCGCCGCTCCGTCCGACCGCTTAACATGCCTCGCCATGCCAACGGGCTCAGCCCAGCCGTCCAAATGGGACGGACGGCTATAGGGACGAGTTCAGTGTCGAGCACAGTAAAGAATACACTAATCTGCTGTTTATTAAGTGCGGGGTAACATGACCGCGGTGATTAAATGGAGATTTGAGCACAAGGCAGTCGGTGTATAGGGCAGAGCAAAGTCACGTGTGCTAAGGGTGGGGGTGGGGGTGGGGGGAGCTGGGGAGCTGCCTGTAACATATGGAGCCAGTGAATGTGTGAAAGACCCTGATATGGGATTGCACACTGCCGAGCTTGCCAATCAAAGGCACCGTCTGTGACAGGAAGCTGCTTAACAAGGGCTTTTGCTGTCCTGTTTTCTTCTTCACTTCCTTTTTTTGATATTCCAAGGAAAACTTTTCCCCCCTTCACATTATGGGGAAAAGCACCAAAAATGTTAAGCTAAGCTTGCCTAGATCTGCCGACACCAGCCCTTGTCATTTGTTTGTGTGTGTGTGTGTGTGTGTGTGTGTGTGTGTGTGTGTGTGTGTGTGTGTGTGTGTGTGTGTGTGTGTGTGTGTGTGTGCGCGTGTGAGGGGTAGCTGGTGGGGTATCAAGTATGGTGGGGGGTTGTGGGTTACGGAAAATGAGATAATGTGCTTTTTTCAAGGAAAAGAAACCGCCTCCGCTTTTTTAACTGCTGTGCCGCTTGTCTCCTTTCCGCCTGCTCTATGATCCAAAGAAGCACTTGAACCCAGCAACATTCATTTTCAATGAGCCCGAGGTACTCACACACACACACACACACACACACACACACACACACACAACCATATGACTATACAGAGGAATCATCACTGTTGCAACACTTCACTGTCAGTACCCATAGTTATTCGAAGCCGCAATTAAAATCAGTTTAGCCCCCAGCGTTTGGCGACAGAAGGGCATGTCTGAAACCCATGCCCAGTCACTGGCTATTATTACGCCGGAGTTTCCATGTCCTGGGCCTCTATTATTTTCAGCCACTGCTGCACTGATAGGAGAGACAGAGAGAAAAAGAGAGAGAGACAGAGAGAGAGAGAGAGGTAATCTCAACAAAAGGCCTCCCCCTACCTGTCATTCATATGTAGCCGTTTCAAGCCCACAGTGAGGAGTCTCCATATGAACACGGCTCATTTAACTCGTCCACTCTTCTGTAAAACGCCTATTGTGGGGAAGGATTCCTTTACTTTTTAAGGGATGGGATTTTTATTATCTAAGGCATTGAGTGAAAATTTCAATACTGGTATTATTTAAAACTAATAGCAGAAACGTATTCAAATCTAAATGTAGGTAATTGCGATATATGTTTACTACATACTACGTTTCCATGTCCTCTTTCATGGAACCCACAGCTTACCCACAGTTAATTAAAGTTTATCAGGTTTCTAACAGCCCTGGAGGAACTGACCTGATTGCTATGACTAACTTGCTGGAACAGGTATTTTCAGCTAAGCTAAATGAGAGCTAGGAAACCTCAAACCTGATTATGTAATTGACCCCCTGACAATGGACTGGTATAACCAAATCATTACGGTTGCCCTTGGAGACAATGCACTCCAAACCTCCTGCTCCTCCCCCTGTGGCGGCCCCAGCGTTGCCACCTCCAGTGCAAACTTGGCCCACCACCGGGCCTCCACGCCATGCCTGGGCTCCTTATCGCCGCACGGAGGAAAACACATTCAAACCACCCCGCTACCTGACAGGTGACCCACTTTATGGCCGAGTTCTTGAAGAGAGAGGGGGGGGGGGGGGGGGGTTGCGGCTCTTTTTTCCTCTTTGTTGTTTAACGCTTTTTTGATGGCCTCGCCGATCACAGGCTAATAACACCGCTGATAAGATAAGAAGGCGTGCTCCATTCCTGGGCTTTCCCTTAAGCGGCCGGCGGGGTTAATGCCAGGGCTTTCTCCTCGCCTCAGAACCCTCCTAGTCGAGTCAATACCGTGCCTTTATGAGTCACAAGTCAACACACCTGAGCACTTCAAATGTCCAGGAGAAAAACACTCATGTCTCTCTCTCTCTCTCTCTCTCTCTCTCTCTCTCTCTCTCTCTGGCCTCTCCAAAGACGCCCGCCCACACACACACACTTGTTCGATTACTTATTCCTGGAGCGCTGGGGTGGGAAAAGCCGAAACAAACACAAACACAACAGATCGAGGCTTTGTGCTAACCTGGGTTGCGCACTTGCTCGCTAATGACTGCAGGTTTGACAGGCCTCCCGTCTGACAGCTGGGTGGGACTTTGGAGGAATCCATAATGAAGCGCGCTGGCTTAGATTAACAGGAGGGCGGCCCAGGCCTTTGAAGAGAAGCAGCACAGGTAAAGGGAGACCTTAATTGGTCATGGCCTATTTTTCCCCTCTTTCTCTCTCTCTCTCTCTCTCTCTCTCTCTCTCTCTAGCTCTTTCTAGCTCTTCTTCAGACGGACGAGAGAGGGGGAGTGGAGAGGAGAGAAAAGGGGGCTCAGTGAACCCTGCAGGACTTATGAGGGGGTGAGAAAGGATCCCCTTGTGTTTGAGAACTGACCATTGCTTGGCCTAGGCCACAGGGTTAGCTGGAGGAGGGGGCAGGACTGGGGGGTCAAAATGGCTAACCCCTCATTCTGAGACAACAGGTGAGGAGTGAGGAGATGGGAAAGGGGGGGTGGGGTGGCGGTTGGGAAGCCCAGGTGACTCTGCTGCACTCACCGTGAACCTCCAGCACCCCCTCCACACCCCTCCCACACCCAACACACAGACGAATATGCAGACACAGACACACATACACACACACACACACACACACACACAAACACACACACACACAAACACACACACACTCCCAAGTCACTCACATGTGTGTGTGTGTGAGGCATTGACTGACACATACACACAGACACTATACTTCTTTGTGGGGGCTGCCTATAGCTGCTATCAGCACCCCTGGAAAACAATGGGGGAATGTTCCGGGCTGTTGCCATTCCAGAGCCACTATCAGATGGAAGAAGGTGGGTTAGACACCAGCTCGGCCTTATCGGTGCAGGGGATCACATTTCCATATTCAAGGCCCCTCAGACTGATAAGGACCCCCCCCCCCCCACACACACACACACCATCCCGCTCCTGATGAATGTGTTGTGATGGACAGATACCTGATGAGTGGCTTGCCAATGGCCAGGAGGGGAAAAGGAGGCTGCGGAGGGATAGAACGACTGAAGGGATGGAGATGGAGGGAGGAAGAAAGAGAAAGAGAGAAAGAGAGGGGGTGGGTGTGGGGGGTGGATGGACAGTAGCTTTCAGCGCGGGCCGGCCGATAAAAGGTCCGGTCGGCGGGGCTGTGATTAATGTGGATAAGAGGGCAGGGGTCAGAGGCAGGACTGCGCCGCTGACCGCTCTTAAGAGAGGTCACCTCCATAGCCATCCGTCAACCCACACACACACACACACACACACACACACACACACACACACACACACACTTAATCACACACACACTTAATCACACACACACACACATTCACACACACACACACACACACACACACACACACACACACACACACACACACACAGACACACACACACACACACACACAATCAAACACACACACACACACACAAGTGCAGATATAGTAACCACATCTGAGTGCAACATGCACCATAACCCCCATATAAGTCTATTGAAAGTGTGTTTAACGTCACTGTCACGGGATAGGTGGGGGGGGGATGTGGGGGCCAGGTGGGTGGCATGGGGTCTCCCCTGGCCTCTTAAGGAGACCCCTTTAGTCTTCATTACTCATCCCCAGACAGCCAGACACCTCCATATTAGTTATGTCGCTGGGGGAGCTCAGCCTGTGTGAGTGTGTGTTTGTGTGTTTGTGTGTGTGCGTGCGTGACGGGGTATTGACGGGGGTGGCCTTGGTTCTCCTCTGACTTTTGTTACCTCGTCACCTGACCACTCTCAGGCTGGGCTCTCTGGGAGATGTGCTATGCACTTCGGGCCGTTCCTTATTTAATTGTAACAGATCCTATGACAGAGGAAATGTTGACAGTGCTTGTAATTACTGCAAACAAGATCTGCTTTACTGCATAGAGGTGGGCTGGTGTGTGTGTGTGTGTGTGTGTGTGTGTGTGTGTGTGTGTGTGTGTGTGTGTGTTGGGGGGTGGGGGTCTGTGGTGTTATTTAAATAGCTGCTAAGATTAGGGATGTTTCCACATTAGAGGGGCTTCAGTGTTTGTCTCTCTTGTTGATATTTGTGTGTTCTCTTCTGGAGGGACACAGGGGCTATTCCCCCAGAGGAAGCGCAGGGGGGTGGGGGGTGGTAAGTGTGTGTGTGTGTGTGGGGGGGGGGGGGGGGGGGTGGTAAGTGTGTGTGTGTGTGTGTGTGTGTGGGGGGGGGGGGGGGGGGTATGTGACGGGGGTGCCTTTTTAAAAGCACATATTAAAACCCACTGGCTGACTTCCCCGGGCCCTGCTCTGTAAACAGCTGGTTTGGCTGATATTTTATTAATGCTGTAGTTTAATTAGTTTAATTACACACAGCCTCATCTTTGTGCATAATTTCCCCTTGTTTAATGAAAGCAAAAAAAATCCCAATTGCCACTTATGCATACATAGAGATTTTCTGCCCTCTAGCTCTTCAAGAGTCATATAGTTTTCTTTTTGTTGTCACTTTGACTTATTTTATTTCCTGCTTTGATTCCAGTCGGGCAAAATCATTTAATATATCAGCCGGCATAAAAACACACGCTTACAACAACATAAAAATTATATGTTCGCGATGACAACCCTGTCAAACGGACGCACCGGATCTAAAAAAAAAAACATACACACGTATGTCTCGTGTACGTACATCGTCTCCCCCGTGGCTCCGTATGGACGCAGAAGTGCCCGATTACACCCTGACCTAAATGCCAAGATGGCACTGGAAGCGGCGTGGCGGCGCTGGAGAACACTCTATAACTAAGCAGGATTTTATTGGAAAGCCACAATGGTTAGTCAGCAGCAATGCTATCTTCCCCTGGCATCCGCGTGGCAGGCCGGGGTTTTCTCATTCGCACCTCAATGCCAATGCACAACTCAGTATCGCAACAAATTAAGAAGGGGTGACGGGGCTGCAGGATGGAGAGTTCAGATAATATTACAAATTAGTGCGTAGACTTTACAAATTGAATCCGAAAGGGGGGGGGGGGGGGGTACAGGGTGGTGAAGATGAATGTCATGGTGTCAGACAGTGGTGGTCTGGAAAGAAAAACGATGACAATGAAGTCAAATGAGATCCGGTGAAACCTAATCCAAGGCTAAAGATCAATATGGCGGCTCCTCATTATCAGAGAATAGCTTGTTGCCGTTTCTTTGGAGCCGGTAAGAAATGTGCTTGCGGACAGACTTGCTCCTATTCTGGGAGCTGGAAGACGTCTGTCTCCACATCTCATTAATGTCGCCTTTCTCTCTCTCTCTCTCTTTCTCTCTTTCTCTCTCTCTCTCTCTTTCTCTCTCTCTCTCTTTCTCTCTCTCTCTCTCTCTCTCTCTCTCTCTCTCTCTCTCCCCTGTTCTCTTCCAAACACACTCGGGCGGCGCAAAACAGCTAAATTTATTTCCAGCCCCACCTGGCCAATGCTATCACTCGTTGCCTCAGACAGCTTTAAGAGACAATTACAGGACCAAACGACTGGGAAGAAATCTCCCCTCAGAATGATGTTTCGCCCCCAAAGTTTTATCGATGCCAATGGCATTACCCACGATTACCAGGGCCAAAAGGTGCTCTTTTTGTAATACAACACAGAGATGGGTAACCCGATCAGACCCGATCCACCCCCCCACCCCCCTCCCCCCCCCGATCTTACAGCCGGGGCTTGAGCTCCTCGACTGGGCTCAGCCTGGAAACAGCCAGCCTCTGCTCCAGCCCCCGAGTGGGGCTTGTGTTTCAACGTACGCAGAAGAGCCAGGAATGATAATGTTGTTTCACTAAATAGCTGACTTAAAGGTCAGCTGCCAATGGGCCTCCTGGACAATACTGGGGTGAGCAAGCGTTGGAAATAGATTACTATTTATTGAGCGCGGATCCAGTCTCGTGTGTAAGTGTCTCTCTGTGTGTGTGTGTGTGTGTGTGTGTGTGTGTGTGTGTGTGTGTGTGTGTGTGTGTGTGTGTGTGTGTGTGAGTGTGGTTGGAGGTGGAGGGAGGCTTCTGGCATCTGACACTTTGGAGGCATCTCATTTTATGTTATTTATTTATTTTTTCGCTAACCTGAGTGAGTGAGGCGCACGCAGAACAGACACACAGACACACACACACACACACACACACACACACACACACACACACACACACACACACACACACACACACACACACACACACAC
>NW_027468630.1:8347028-8352028 GCF_046254945.1 Alosa pseudoharengus | reverse complement strand
GGTGCCACATTCTTTGCGGCCGGACCAATGGGAGTGCACCTTGTGGGGTCACATGACTTTGGAGTTCATGAGATGAGCCCCCAACCAAGAAGTGTTCATTTGAATCCTCTTTAAGGTCCATTATGCAGGACACAAACCCAATGTCTTTGAAGATTAACACTTTAAGACCCATTGGGAAGTTGTAAATCTCCCCTGTTCTGGGTTCCTAGGGATTGTCTGGGTTACCAAAAGAGCGAGCAAGAGAGAGAGAGAGAGAGAGAGAGAGAGAGAGAGAGAGAGAATGTGAGAGAAAAGAAAGAGAGAAATAACAGAGAAATCTGCCAAGCTGTGGGAATTGCTGCCTTTATCAATAATAAATATCTTTTGGTTCTAATCTCTCTGTGCCTCCTCAAGCATCTGTCCATTAGTGCCTTAATACCTTGCTAATAAAGTCACTATTAGAGCTTTTTGAAAGAAATTAATTGACTTACATGAATAATAATTATGTTAATGATAATAATCGTGACTAGGACACGATTTAAACACTAATTCTGTTTTCAGCTGAACCTAGTCAATTCATTGATGATAGCATGAGAGCACAACAGTGATTTTTTTTTTTTTTTTTGTAAATGGAAATGAGGTCAGATATACACCCCGGATTCATTTGATAGTGACTCATTTTCAGTTCTGAGGCCGACAGCCTCGCGCTTTTAAAAAATTCATTTCCGCTTGTCCTGGATTTGTGTAGTGATCATGGCATGTGAAGGGGAAAAAGAGACGCCTTTTAATCTGCAGAGGATTCATGAATTATGCATGCTGGCATTTCAAACATTAAATGCATGTATTAATTTCATTTATCATAGGCAATAACAAAAGCAAAACAAAACTGCAAACTGTACCCACAAAATCTTCAATTGCACTAAACTTGCAAGAGGGAAGGTCTCAAGAGGAGACAGGCGACTTTGCATTAAGTTTTTTTTTTCTTCCCCGAGACATTTGAGGACCATTAACGGAATGAGCACCACTGAATTAAAATGCCCTTTCATTCCTGACTCGATTAATATGCTCATTATTAGAAAAGTCGTCAGACAGCGCCGGCTGTGTGTTTTTCAGCACGCCGTTTCATGTTAGCTGCCAGCGGCTTGTGTCAAGTTAGCCCTACTTTCCCAGTCCTGACTGTGTTTACGCCGGTTTCTATGCCAACACAGAAGCCCTGCTTGCGTCCCCTCTGATGATGTTCCCCAGGTAGGGGAGGCGGGAGGGCGAATAAACACAGACAGAAAGTTCCTTTATCTGCACCAGCCTTTGCCCTGAAAAGCATGGTGTGTTTGTGTGTGTTTCTGTCTTTGTGTGTGTGTGTGTGTGTATGTGTGTGTGTGTGTGTGTGTGTGTGTGTGTGTGTGTGTGTGTGTGTGTGTGTGCGTGCATGTGAGAGAGTGTGTGTTACCAGAGTCACTACTTCATGTGTCCTCGTGGTGGTGCTTATCAAATGAATTAGAGTAATCCTCTACACACTGTCAAATTATTTTTATATTTTTAAGAGGCACTAACCTAAAACTCTATGCACTTTGTACAGTTTTAATTCAGTTAATGAAATTCAGTAATTCAGTTAATTCAGTGAAATGCAATGAAAAGCTTGCTAGCGTCCTGCCTTTTTCTTGTTTCTTATTTGCACAGATATCTTGATGTATCGTGATGAATCTTTGGCAAGGTACTGAGTATTGCAGAATCGCTGTATCGTGATATTATCGTTATCATGGGCAAAGTATCTTGACAGAATCGATTTGTGAGTTACTCTGTGATTCCCACCCCTAGAGTGTGTGTGTGTGTGTGTGTATGTGTGTGTGTGTGTGTGTGCGTGTGCGCGCATGTGTGCATGTGTGTCTCTATATGTGTGTGTGTGTGTGTGTGTGTGTGTGTGTGTGTGTGTGTGTGTGTGTGCAGGGGTACAGAGGTTGAGTGTGTGCAGTCCGGTGTGAGAGCCCTACACATCACCACAGGCTCTCCAGGCTGATCCAGCAAGCCAGAGTTCAAGAGCTGACATCAGTCGCACCTCAGCTGTGTGGAGATGTGTTTGTGTGAGGTAAAGCCTATCCCCTTACCACACACACTCATATACAAACACACACACACACACACACACACACACACACACACACACACACACACACACACACACACACACACATTCTTCCCAACCCTGCACACTCAGACCCCCCCCCCCCACCTCTCTGCCCCCCCCCCCTCGCCTCTCCGGCCGTTGTGCATCTCTGTGATGTACCAGTCATGTATGTGATTGGATTTTGGCGCAACAAAAACCTGAAATTACACACCTATTGTGGCCGGGCTAAGCCAGGTTTCACAGCGATATGGGGGCAAGGGGCTGCTCCGCTCCGCGGCTCTCTTGGCTGCCGGCGCTCACCATCCCACCCCCTTGTCCCCTTCCAGGTTGTTGAAGGCAAAGGATAATAGGATTAAGGCCGACACTTCGGCTCTGGAAAGCCTCATCCGACACACTCGTTGGGGTAGTTAACGGGGCTGGGGGGGGGGGGGGCAAAGGGGTGGGTGTGGGTGTGGGTTTGGGTAGGGGGGTAGGTAGGGCAGCTAATCCTGGGTGATAGGTCAGACTTGGCACTGCCAGGGTGAGGAGGAAAGGGGGGGAGGTGATGTGTGATGTGAAAGAGTGGGTTGAGCAGGGGGCAAGTTAATTGGGGGGGGGGGGGGGGGCACCCCCTTACCCCTAATTTTAGAAGCACTGTGCCATCTGTGAGCATAACTCCCCCCTAACACACACACACACACACATACACACATACACACACAAACAAACACCCACCCCTCCAATGCAAGCAAGATCCCCATCCCCCCAGCCCAGCCGAGGGCCATGCATATGCTCCTCACAGAGATGCTGATAACGCAGAAGATACATGCCATAGACATTCACAAACTCACACACACACACACCCACACAGCAAATAACATCTTACCAGGCACACACTTACCACAGCTTTACCCAAAGTCACAAACCACACACCCTACACCTCACCAACTCATGCCTTTAGGCTGAGGAAAGGCCATGTTCATGTGTGCAAGTGTGTGTGTGTGTGTGTGTGTGTGTGTGTGTGTGTGTGTGTGTGTGTGTGTGTGTGTGTGTGTGTGTGTGTGAAAGTGTGTGTGTGTGTGAAAGTGAGTGTGTGAGAGACACGGAGGTCTCAGCAGAGAGGGTAATGATAGGGTTGGAGCTGCTCACACTGCCATCCCACCATCATGTGCAATTACACTGTGAGCTGACAGCTTATTATGTAAACAGGCCCAGGGGTCAGAGGTCAAGCAGGCAGGGGGAGTGTCACAGCAGAGTGACACCGAGCGCTGCTGTTTGATGCCTGCCAATGGAGCAGAGGCCATTACAGCCAACAGCTTTCCAGGCCTGAGCACAACAGACATGGGGCAGGGCAGCTCGGAGCATCCTAGACACAGACAGTCAGGTGGGCGTCCACGCTGCAGATGACATGCTATATACATGCTGACCTTACAAACACAAACACACACACACACACACACACACACACACACACACACTCACACACAGTATTTACAGTATTTACAAGTTATATAGACAGCACTAGCACCTTAGAAACCATATACGGTAACACTTTACTTGACAGTATCGACATAAGAGTGACATGACACTCACATGTCATAAACACATGACACTGTCATGACACATGAACCCTAACCCTAACCTCTAACCCTAACTCTAACCCTAACCCTAACTCTAATCCTAACCCTAACCCTATCTTGTTATGACAAAAACCGAAAGACACTTAATGACAGAAGCGTTATGTCATAAACGTTTATGACTTGCTTATGCCACGTTCATGACAGTGTCATGTCACTCTTATGTCGATACTGTCAAGTAAAGTGTAACCCCATATACAGTACACTAAACATGCACACACACGCAGCACACACACACACACACACACACCTCTACACAGACCTCTATGACCTCCACACTGACACACTGTGAGGGTGAAATGTATGAGTCAGCGGATTTCCTGGCCACATTATAAAGTACCTGCTTATAAAAAAAAATAGACTTTCACGCCTCCATCACCTCCTCCATCACCTCCTCCGTCACCTCCTCCTCCTCCTCCAGCTCCACCACTCCACTCCACTCTGCGTGTCTCAGTCTTTCTCGCCCCGAGGCCCACAGGCGTTCGTGAGAAAATGAACACCCTGGCGCAGGAAATGATAGCTGACCCCGCCCGACCCGCCCATTTCTCCTCAATTCACTCACACTGTTAACACTGCAACAGGCACGGGTCAGTCCACCTCTCCTGGACTTCACGTGTGTGTGTGTGTGTGTGGGGGGGGGGGCTACAGGGTAGTAGTGGGGCTAGTGCATAAAGAGTGACCCCACTGGACCTCTCTCTTTGTCCAGCTTTACCATCCTTTCCACTTGGTAACAAGAACCTTGCTTAGTACCGCAAAACCCTCATACATACAAGGTCACACACACACACACACACACACACACACACACACACACACACACACACATCCCACCCTCACTGACTACTCCCCTTTCTCCCATCCATTCCCATTGCTCATTATGAAGACACAATGAGAAACAGGAGCTGCCTGTGCCAATACCACTAAGTATAAATAATGCAGGTCCACTGGTTTCTCTCTTCCTCTCTCTCTCTCTCTCTCTCTCTCTCTCTCTGTCTCTCTCTCTCGCTCTCTCTTTCTCTCTCTCTCCATCTCTCTCGCTCTCTGCCCCTATTCCCAACGGAGGCGGCGCTCCAGAGCTCCGACACACCAGCAGGTCCCTTTCAGCTCATCTATCTGTTCTTCTGTCTCCAAACACACACACACACACACAGACACACACACACACACACACACACACACACACACACACACACACACTGTATACCATTCACATATAGTATACCAACACTGATGCACACACAAATACAATTACAAACACACACACACACCCACACACTACCACG
>NW_027468630.1:8332028-8334528 GCF_046254945.1 Alosa pseudoharengus | reverse complement strand
CAGAGGGAGAGATAGGGAGAGTGAGAGATGGAAAGACAGGGTTTCCGTGTCTCTTCCTGAAGACGCTGAGTGAGTTTGAACGTGACGCGACTGGACAGCCGTGCCTCCTGGGCCCACAGAGCGGACAGAGGCTGAGCCAGGAGCCAGAGGCAGATCAATAGATTTGTGGCACAACGTCGGCCATTTTGTGAACAAATGAATCCGCTTTGACAGTGTTTGTATGATGGATCCATATGACCCGCTCAGCCCATTTGAACCCCCCCACCCCACCCCACACACACACACACACACACACACACACACACACACACACACACACACAGAGTGTTATTTATGGTGCTTAGGTACAGAGCTCCTGTGTGCTTTGATGTTTAATTCAGGGCCCCTCTGGGCTAGGGAGGAGAGCGGAGGCGAGCAGGGGACTCACACTAACCCAGGGGTTGGGGGACCTGTATTTCACCCTCCAAATGCTCTCTTTTCATACAAACACACAAACTCAAACACACACACACACACACACACACACACACACACACACACACACACACAGAAACCTATACATTTATATAAAGCCTTGTCACATAAATAGCAGCACATGGCCAATCATTTTTGTCATTTCCATTGAACATAACATACTCTGTCATACACACAAATACACACAAATACACCCAGGCACAGACACACACACACATAAAATTATATCAGTAACAGCTTACATAAGGTACCCTAGCTAACAATTATTAGTGCATTGTTTAAAACATCAACAAACCGTTAACTTTTGCACTAATATGCTATAAGTGTTAGGAGATTTACATGAAGCAAAGTTTTACATGAAAGATCCATCCTCTCAAATAATTATACTCAATTAGCAAATATGAAAAAATAATTTAGTATTACCAATCACAGGTAACATATAGCTAAGTATGCTGCAGTGAATACTTTATGCATGCAAAGTGCTGCATTTAATTGATGTTCGCTAAGAGGACCTAAATGTACAGCATTAATGTTGTATCAAATCCTTTCACACACATTTAACACACAAACTCACAGACGAACATTACAAATTATATTTGCCACCTTTTAGATCTATATGAGCACATGCCCAATCCATTACATACAGCACACACACACGCACACACTTCCGAGGCCGTTTAATGTGTGTGTGTGTGTGTGTGTGTGTGTGTGTGTGTGTGTGGGTGGCAGTGGCTCAGATGGGTGTGTGTATGGAGGCCAGTTCCAGTCAGTGGAGTCATGGAAGTGCAGGGTGCCACACATTACCAGGCTGCTGAGCACAACCTAACACTCCACCTGCTCACTCACACTCCTCTCTCTCCCTTTCCCTCACTCCCTCTCTCTCTCTCTCTTTCTCTCTCTCTCTCTCTCCCTCCCTCTCTCTCTATCTGTCTCTCTCTCCCTGTCTATCTCTCTATCTGTCTCTCTCTCTGTCTGTCTCTCTCTCTCTATCTCTCTCTCTCTCTCTCTCTCTCTCTCTCTCTCTCTCTCTCTCTCTCTCCAAGTGGCAAGGGAAAGTGCTCAGCTATCACTCACAATCAAAGCCCATTATCCTCTGCCCATCATCAACCTATGAAGCTCCATTCCAATCCATCCGCTTTCTCTCTCTCTCTACTCATTCTCTCTCTCTCTCTCTCTCTCTCTCTCTCTCTCTCTCTCTCTCTCTCTCACTCTCTCTCTCTCTCTCTCCACATTTCCATTTCCTCTCTCCAAACTCACTCCCGCGTCCCAACAGACATTTCTCCACACAGGCGCTGGTGTTCTCTCCGGAGTTCGGCTCGGCTCAGCCCGGCGTGGCGTGGCGTGGCGCGGCGCACCCCTCGCGTGATTTATTCCGCCGGCCCAGGCGCTCCAGCGAGAGGCCAGTGTTAGCAATTTATGGTTTAATAAGACTTACATAAGTCTTGCAGGTGTGCTTCACGTCCCCCACCCCGAGCCCATTCGCCGGATTTATGGGTGGCCCTCGGAATTGCGCGCTGATTTAAGAAGGCCCCGTCTCGGTCTCGGTCTCAGTCCCGCCCTCTCGCTCGTCCCCGACCCCGACCCAGCCATCACCGGTCACAGGGGCAACCTGTCTTACCCCGAGCAAAACCCCCTCACCAGCTCCCGTTGGACCCAACAAGAACCAGGAGACAGGACAAAACCACAGGTCCCACACACACACACACACACACACACACACACACACACACACACACATGTTGGAGCTAGGACAGGTGTCCACGAAACATTTCCTTACTGTCTAACTACTTAATGACTGACCCACTCACACACACACACGTGCGCGCGCACACACACATACATACACACACACACAAATCAAACTGACACTCCCAGAAGGTGGATCACTCATTGACTGACATGAGCACTGATTCCAAAATTTGAGATGATGTGTTTATGTGAGTTAGAGGTCAGTTAATGCTTGGGTCAGACAGCCTAATTTATGACATTTCCTGTCTTGTGGACCCTCGGAGGTAAAGCCAGGATA
>NW_027468630.1:8302028-8327028 GCF_046254945.1 Alosa pseudoharengus | reverse complement strand
TTATACACTCCGGTCTTTAACTAATCCACTGTTCTGCCTTTCATTTCTCTGGTAAGTGCAACCAGGGGCACTGGGCAATGATGCCATTTTATACAGAACATCTTAATGAACGGTATAGCAAATGTGATCATAGCTAGATCATAAAAGGACTGTAGGCTAATGTAAGTTGGCCTGCTTGCTTTCAAAAGTAAGTATAAGGTAGGCCTGCAAGCCAGGTTCGGTTCGAAAAAGTCGAGAAACTGGTCACCCTACAAGGCCGCTTTCCTTGGAAAAGAACTAGGCCACATTGCTTACCATGATTCACGGCCATGTCCGTTTGAATTCTTTCAACCTCTTTTCTGCCTTATGGCTTCCCGCCCAGCACGTATTGATTCGCCACTGTAATCTACGCCCAACAGAGGGGAAATATTCTCTGAAATGTAGGAATAACACATCAACCATTGCTTCGGAGGCGAAAGTGACAGATTTCGCGAGATTAGCACCACGCGTTCATGCGCAGTGTATTCTACAGTTTGGGGTGCGGGTGACAAACTGATAAAAGAAGGGCGTAAACAGTAATGATGAGGTCCTTTCGTGAATGTATTGTTCTTTGCAACGAGGCGGGTACTTTCATGAAGGGTGAATTAGGGAGCTATGTGCGTCTAATCATTATTGGTTATGACTGCGCTGACCTACCAGCTGAGTCCCGTCTTGCTCCAGTGGTTGCTGAACAACACACGCCCCCACGTATACAAATAGAGGGGGTTAACATTCGCTCCGTTTCACAAGTCAATAGCCAATCAAAAACTGTTTTGCTTTCATCAGTACACGAATGACAGGAATGGTTCCCATTAAAATCACGGAATTATAAATCACCAGGCTGAAATGTGTCGTATTTTTATTGAACACTGGCTGCATGTTATGCACAGTGTCCCCTTAACCTTAAATATCTTCAGTTATAAAGATGGATTTCAGCGGGTGAGCGTGATGTATGGATGTGACATAAAAGCTGTCATTTGAAGTTCATCTATTTTTGTAGTCTTTATCAAGTCTGGCTAAGAGTATCAACCACTCATTGCATTGTGTGCCCAATACTCCTCCCTGAGGTGAATGTCATGCATGCTCAGTCAGATTCTGATAAACACACACCACATGTTAAATCTCTCTCTCACACACTCTCTCTCTCTCTCACTCAACACACACACACACACTCAGTTAGCATGCAGCCAGTCATCTGCATTAATGAGGACAATGTTTAGGTGAACCAAAGGCTTATCAAAGCTGCCACACCGAGGTTTTAAGTGGTGGTTGTAAATACTGCTCTGACCTCAGTCTGCTGGCATGCTGAGCCACTCAATATTGCTGATTATGAACACAAGACCTACGGGCCGGCCACGATAACAGCCATCGCGTCTGCCAGCCTCGGCTAGGGCACGGAACGCAGCTTTCCCTGTGATGGTGAGCGAAATAAAAAAAGGCTAGCCCCTACTACAAAAACTCAATACTCTCCGCAAATGACTTCAGGATTCATGACAGTTTTTGCAATGTTGTTGGAGTCAAAAGCTTTGAACCCCGCCTCCCCACCTCGTGCTCTTTGCTCAGGAGAAGGCATGTACTTGGTCTGCTCTCCATTTCCATGCCCCCCTGCAACATTCCTGATTAAATTAAGAGCAGGTAAGCTGAAACACTCAATTCACAGTAATTAAACCTGACTGTCAATAAAGTATAACGTTTATGCAGCACATTTCAAGGATGACTAAGCAGGTGTGGCATTGCTGGAAGGGAATGAGGTGGAGGTGGGTGCACACACTCCTACACACACACACACACATGCTCAAACACACACACACACACACACACACATACATACACACACTCAAACACACACACACACACACACAGAGAGACACATATACACCCACTGGGGAATGATAGGCATCCTTGCACACCAACTGCATACCAACTCATTCTTGGCAAAGTGGTGCATAGCCTGGTGTTGGGTATAAATCAGATAGAACAGGGAAGTGTGTATGACCTGCGAATTACTCACAAACATTACAATATACAAATCATCACAGCAAATGATCGCCTCCAGCAGCCGGTGTTAACTTTATTATGATGATTTTTGTTTTACACAAGTTCAGTAGACACCACTTCGAGCCCTCGTAATTTTCACATTTGGCCTGTTCTCAGTGGTGATGCGGTCGCTAAGCCAGTGCTGGCCTGACCCCGCAGCAGCTAGCCCGGGACCCTTAGCCTGTGTTAGTGCAGCTGTGTCTGCCCAGGGAACAGCTGGAGCTGGATGCTTTGTCTGGCCCTGTAGGGATAAGAGACGGGCAATCTGATATTGGTCTGCTCTCTCTCTCTCTTTCTCTCTCTCTCTCTCTCTCTCTCTCTCTCTCTCTCTCTCTCTCTCTCTCTCTCTCTCTCTCTCTGTCTGTGCCCTGCATTAGAACGCCCCGCGGTCTGTTTGCACAAGGGCCCTATGGGTAGGGAAGAGATGAGGGCTATGTGAACTACAGTAAAGGTTTCAACCAAGTGTACAAACAGAACAGATTTTTTGAACAACTGACTATGGAGATTGACCATAATTTCCTGTTATGTTTGTCAAATGGATTCCTGTCTGAAACCGTTTTTAGGATCCCCTAAACATTTTATATGGCCTAAAGACAGACCTTTTTTTTTACAAAGCTGTAATTTGAAAAAACAAAAATGGGGAAAGAGTTTATTTCCAAAAATGCATAGACTGATGTCTTGTTTTAATTACACACATTAGATTAGCTGACATATACAGTAGCCAGGTGTCCATTAAAGACTTAGCTTGCTTGGCTATGCCTGTCACTTCCAGGCTAGCCTTCAGCAAAACAAGGTTATGGTCTGTATACTGGTGACAATCAATACCTTTTTTGTAATTTTAGCATAAAGCCTATAGACATCTGAGTCAACTAATTGTTTGAATATAACCTTAAATGTATACTTGACAAGAACAGAATCTGCATCTCTGAACAAAGTTAAATTAGCTCCTCTCATGATGTCATGGATTCAGCAGGGCCCCACACAAAATCATTTCTCTTCCTGTCTGCCCACACGTATGGTAACTTGCAACTACTGCAACAAAACACAGTTGTAATGCATTTAATTACTTTAAGATAAGCACATTTAACATTGGCTCCATTAACCACGTTCAGAATTATGACCCACGTAAAGTGATTTCCTTGTGTGGGCTATGCGTCATTCAGAGATGAAGGGGTGTGCCACGATAGGATTCCTGTTTGCTAGCCCCTCCCACACGCACACACTCAAGCAGACACACATACACGGCTCTCCTCTGTCACTTCTCGGAGATCCTGGCAGAGCGCGTAAAGCTAGCTTGCATTTTAATTCGGCCCTGAAGTTACTTATTTCATTATCGATCAACCGTAATGCTGAATCAATGTTCATCTTGTTACCTGGGCTATACCCGTGTAATACAGTGATAGCGCTGCTCAGAGTAACTCATTCCCTTTGCAAAGTGACTTTACCGTAAAATCAATGCCTGTTTGTTACTGATACAGGGAGAGTGCGGAAGGAGGGCTGGTGAATAGAGAGTGGGCGCGGATAACACATTTGCAAAGGTCTGAAGTAATATTAGCCTAGTGTTGATTAAAAAGGGACTAGGCCTTTTCTTTTGTTGCCTTCAATTTTGTAAAACTCCTCCAAGGCAAAATGTTATACAAATAATTTTTTTATAAAACAATATAGGATATAATAATAGGTCTGATAATACTACTACTAATTCATATAATAACGTGCTCGTGATTCTATTATTTATTGTTCCTTTTGACAAGATAATTGGAAGTGCATTAAAAGTAAGTAGCCTACACCAAGCTTCACATAGCACAACGCTGAACCCTTACGGCCACCATAATATTTACCAGGGGGAAACTGAGTCGAGAAGGCCATCTGACACCGGCAGCTTTGACCTACCAAATCAATTACTGCCTGTGGCTGCCGGCAGCTTCACAATTTAGCCACACACATTTTCTTATATGAACTCAGTAGCAATGTAGCAATGCCTTTCCCAAAACACATCTGATAAAACAGGCGAGAATAATTCCCACAGATATTAGTCCAGACGCATGGAGCAGCCAGGCGCCACAACGGAACAGTGAGCAAGACTATTTCAAAGTAACAGTTTGGGTGTGTCGTGACATAGGTCGAGGAGGTTACTCCGCTAAATAAGTTGCTAATAAACACGGTTGTGTTTGTTAACGATGGTGTTTGTAGGCCTACTAAGCAGTTTCTGTTGTAAGATGAGAGTTGGGGGTTAAAAGGTTAATGAGATAAACGTCACAACTGTTCAGCGCTGTCATTGGCACAGTAAATTCACATGTACAGAAATATGGCCATAGTGCCTATATATGACTAAGGCTCATCTGGGAAGAATAATGTGCTTGCCTTGCACATTAGTAACTCTAGCATACATTTACATTATAGTATTGGCCTGACGAGGGTGCTATGAACAGAAAGTGAGATTGTTAGGCCGGCAGGGAATCTCTTTGTTGACAAGTTTTTCACGACGGCTTCCAACAGTGGTGTTTTACCTAATTATACAAGACGTCAATCAATCAGTTTGCGACATTTATCCTACCTAAATATACCCCTTATATGGTAACGCGGAGGCTATTAGTTGTTTGTTTCAGGTTAACGGAGGTAACGACTGTGGATTGTATTTAAATTTGATATTTGACACGACTTGTAAAAGTAGCGTGCCTTAATATGTTGCAGTCCATTGACTAGGCCTACTCTTAATTTTCTTCAAATTGCCATCTGCATTAAGAACTATTCAAAACTCCCCACTTTTGTGCGAACTAGAGTTATCTGTTTAATATGCGTGGTTGATTGGTGTAATGTAATTAAAATCATATTATTTAAATTATGCCAACAGTGAAAATTAAACTTTAAACCTGTTATGAAAGTACACTTGCTTTTAGTATGAGCTACAATTAATTTTTTTAACTATTTCATTTCATGGATTAAGTCCGCCCCTGTTCTTCATACATAGTGAGATTTATGGCTCTTTTATTTCGTGTTTTAATGCCACGTGGAAGTGAAATAGCTTGCTTGAGATAACACCGGGAGTGGTTTCTCACTGAGAATTAGAAAGACTTGCAGAAAGTTCCACCAGCAGTGTATGTAAGGTCAGGAATATTATATAGCCTATTATTAATCTTTGAACACTTGCTAAATACTCAGTTTATCCGAGTTGTATTATGACAGTATTAGATTTCAGGTCAATTGAGGAAGAACATTGCAGCCGTGTCAAAATTCTAGGCTAAAATGTAACTCTAAACTCTAAAAAGCATACTTCAGTTTTTCCAAATATATTTCTGAATGTGTCAATCAATCCGTATTTACTTAATCTATAGTCTAACAATGCATTAAATGCTATATGCAAAAAAAATGTAGTCTTCCCAAACCACATTGTTTTACTCCAAGCTGCCACTAAAGAAAATATTAAATATTGTCCTGTTTGTTGAGGAAGTATGCTAGAAAATGTTATTTGACCCACTTCGCCACTGAGCTATTGGTTCTCCATCCCCCATACTAACAACCTTAACACTAAGGGTCATTAATTGTGTTTTCTTTTCAAATATTTTGCTGCCACAATTAACTGATTTTGATCAGAAGACTCGTCTTAATGGATTCCATGTGTGATTGGGTATGTGTTACTTGTTTTCTGTCGCCTTGGCTGTATGGAAAAGATCTAAATGTGTAATTTGAAGAGCCTCCGTTTGAAGCCTTTGATCTCGCCTGTTTCTTTGGCATTTCATCATTTGCGAGGTGTCGCAGGCGTCTTGTGTATTGCACGAGGAACCCACTCTAAAGCAAAACGCCTATTCTAGTTTATTTTGATACTTGTTGGAGCATTTGTGTCACCTGCATAATTGCCCATAAAGGGATCTCCGAAGTCACCACTCTAGTCACAAGCTCTAGTCCACGTCTCCGGTCATGGGGGGGGGGGGGGGGGGGGGGTGTTATCCAGTGAGCATAACAAAATAAGTCATCAAACCACTTTGTTACGCATAGTCATATCAGAACGGCAAAGCCCAATTATATTATCATTTTATTTTTTAAAACCATTTAAGATGGTTTTCCTTAACAGAGTAACTGTTACCTTAGATAAACACAGCATTCAGCATCCACCGATATTCCTAATAGCCTAGTTATATCACAACTACCCTGGTAAAATTCGGTCATTTACAGCTGGCACAAAAGAGCGCTGCGCACCGGACATGTGGCGGGACAGGTTATCTGAAATGCTGTGTGTGGAGAGGAGGGAGCTGTCCTAATGCTTTTATGGCTGTGCCAGTTTCCCGGATCGGTGTGAAAGTGTTAAGTTAGTGCATGTGTGTTTGATTGGGGTAATAAATCAGAGCCAACCCTTGGGGCCCTGACAGGTCCCAGGGATGAGACACGTGTCCATCCGAACTCTGTGGGTTGAAGTGCGGATACCAACACACATACGGGTCGCCTGCCTCTGAATTCATTCGCATGCACAAGGCTGCCTCCTTACTGTGTGTCTTTGACTTATAATCCGACCTCGGTGCAAACTATCCGTTGCAGTGCTGTTCAAAGTGTGGATAAACAGCTACACATGAGTTTAGCTATAGCCTACGCTTTCCGTGCTTCATATAAACCACTTTCCTTGTCACACTATGCCCATGACAATTTATACTTTGGTCAACGACATTGTTTGAATTTCATCATAAGCAGAATGTTGTTACGAGTATTGTTGACTGCGTGGTGGTTATTATCGTGAGCTGTAGAGTGGATGGCACCACCTCAGAGCCGCTAATTAATAACCTCTAATCCTGGATTCTGTTCAAAGTCAAAATGGCAGAACGTTTATGAAAAAAAAATCCTAAGGTCTCTTCTTGGAACACAGATAGTCTAATAACATATGGTAGGTTATACTGAAATAATAGCCTGCATATCAGCTTTGGTAGGTATAAAACA
Source organism: Alosa pseudoharengus (assembly GCF_046254945.1). Taxonomy (NCBI): domain Eukaryota; kingdom Metazoa; phylum Chordata; class Actinopteri; order Clupeiformes; family Clupeidae; genus Alosa; species Alosa pseudoharengus. Next base: position 8,320,050 of record NW_027468630.1, on the reverse strand, counting down.
ATGATAACTATCAGTTGGAAAGAAGATTAAAGGTTCATACTTCTTGGAAACCTTAAAACCAGATCATATCCCCAAATCCAAACTGAAGTTGATGAGATCTTGATATCAGTACCGAATTGCGACTTATCAAATATACTGAAAACGAGAAATTATTCAACTGTGTCGCTGTTTGGCAGACGATTAACAAACATATGACGATAGCAAGTCGAAAAATAATACGATTATGAATGTCCGTTACATATTTTCATATATTGATTCAGAGAATTTCAATTCTGATTATCTTGCTCTGTCTTAATCCGTATTAGCCCATGTACCAAAAGTCGAGGGGTTATATCAAATTCACCCAATAGACATTTGTAGGGTAATCTTTAAGGTTAATCGCCTGAAAAGATGTTTTCGAAGAACGCTAACCCTTACACGTGAATGCACAATATTTCACATTATGTTGTCAACATGTGTGTACAACACTGATGAAAAATACCATGCTCCAAAAAAATAGGCTAATAATAATAATAATAATAATAATAATAATAATAATAATAATAATAACAACAATAATAATAATATGTTTAATTGTTGCATAAAGCAATCAACACTCTCCAATCCACAACAATGTATATTGTGTGAGGACGCTGTGAGTCCATGTGTTCACATAGGCGCTAATCACCGAGCTTTTGATTTCTTGTCAGCTTCCTCTTTGATGTCGGACTATACCAGAGAAACTGTTCGCAGTCTCACTTTAACAACGCTAATGGATTAAGAGTCGCGTGTAAATCGCGTGTATCTAATTTATGCAGAAATAAATGTGTTGCCCACCCCACTTAGGCTATTTGAATAATCTATGCTTAAAAAAAGACGTAAAACTTTTCCGAATTTGACATTATTATAAAAAAAAAAGAGTAAAAACGTGTAGCAAATGAGTCGAGGCACTCACATGGGACATATGCACTTTCAAATGTAGACAAGACCTCCAGTAAACTAATGACTCCATAAGACTGAGATGTTTACCAAGTTTGTGGATTGCCACAAATTGTGAATTAATGCTAAAATGGGGTAGGTCTAAACCGGTGAACAAATAACAAATGAAATGATTGGCGAGCCATAAAATGAGATTTGAAATCCATTCAAATAAGAGATCGCGACGTCAGTGCAGTTATCCAGACGAAATACAGGACAGAAAGCGAGGAGAGAGAGAGAGAGAAAGAGAGAGAGAGAGACGCGCGAGAGGGTGTATGTGGGGTGAGACTTGAGAAATAGGAGGGGCTTCTGAACGACTAGAAATGTCAATCAGAGCAAGGAGTCCCAATAATCTAAGGCAATCTGTAAGGACCTGACCTTAGTCCATTCAGATCAATAGGGAAGTGAGGGAGGAAAGCGCAATCGGATCATTTACACTGGCTGTTTCAGAGGAAATATAGACTTCCCTTACACTTTGTACTCACTGTACAGTGGATATCTTAGAACGCACTAAGAGGGTGACTTCCCGTTTTTCGTGATTGCAGCACGCTTTTTCCCCGCGACAATGTCTTTCCCGCAGCTGGGATATCAGTACATCCGACCGATATACCCACAGGACCGTCAGGGGATCGCAAGCGCCCGACCCGGGACAGAGTTGAGCCCGTCCGGAGCTCTCTCCAACGTTCTCTCAACTATGTACGGATCACCTTTCGCTGCAGCGCAGGGCTATGGAGCCTTTCTTCCTTATTCTAATGATCTCTCCATTTTCAACCAGTTGGTAAGTTGCCGCTTCTTACTCTGGCAAAAGTCAACAATAGTAACTTTTGGGGGAAAAAACGAACTCATACTATGCCTTTTTTAATAACTTTACTATGGTCCAATTGTGTAGCTATTAGTTTACATGAAGAAAGTTAACTTTTGTGGTGAAATAATTTTTGCGTAAGAGTGGTTAATATCAGAGATCTATCCTTACGCACTTGATCAGCAAATGACTACATTTCACTAGACTCTATTACCACTGCGATTTGATCCCAACCAATGTTGTTCGTATCTAAACATAAACACCAGCTTCGTATTGCCATGATCAGCAAAATTGCGGTGAGGACTGGAAACGGGGCATTGTTTTCACAAAAACACTCTTGCATTTTAGGCATACGACAAGAAAATATTATATTAGATGGATGCTGTGACTTTACCATATTACTTTATTCCCGGGGGTAAAAAGTGACATGGGCTACTTTTGTCAGACTCGTCCTTAATCTTTCCAAACGCGAATCATTTATTTATTTAGACTAATTACAACGCTATTGTTTAAATCTAAGATCATGCTTGGAGCTGAGTCAACTGTGAATCATTTATGTGCACTTTGTCTGACGTCCCGTCTGGGTTTGCTCTTTGTGTTTTAGGGTGCTCAGTACGAGCTGAAAGACAGCCCAGGCATCCAGCACCCTGGCTTTGCTCACCATCCAGCCTTCTATCCGTACGGCCAGTATCAGTTTGGTGATCCATCCAGACCCAAAAATGCAACCAGGGAGAGCACCAGCACCCTGAAGGCCTGGCTGAGCGAGCACAGGAAAAACCCGTATCCTACTAAGGGGGAGAAGATCATGCTGGCCATCATCACCAAAATGACCCTCACTCAAGTGTCCACCTGGTTTGCCAACGCCAGGAGGAGGCTAAAGAAGGAAAACAAGATGACTTGGACCCCGAGGACCCGCACTGATGAAGAAGGAAATGTTTACAGCAGCGATCATGAGGGAGACGAAGGGGACAAGAGGGAAGACGAGGAAGAAATCGATTTAGAAAATATTGATACGGAAAATATCGAAAACAAGGATGATTTGGACGACCAGGACGAACTGAACGCCGATTTGAAAGACGGCAGAAGCGATTCGGAAATTTCGGACGGCTATGAGGATTTACAGGGGGCAGACCAAAGGTTTCTAAAATCTGTGGTGAAAGAGGGCAAGGAGATTCATGTGGAGCGGGATGATCACTTCCACCATCACCACCACCACCACCACTCATTTGAAATCAAAGCGCCACAGCCAAACGGCGACCAAATGAAACTGAACCCCGCGTCCACCAACTCGCCCCCGTCAGAAAACAACGCGGCCCCAGCCCAGAAACCAAAGATTTGGTCGCTGGCTGAGACAGCTACAACCCCGGACAATCCTAGAAAATCTCCACTAATGAATGGTAGCTCTGCTGGGCCTGCTGCCCAGACCATCATCGCTCCACACAGACTCATCTCATGCCCTGTTGGGAAAATCCAGAACTGGACAAATCGAGCTTTCTCGGCCCATCAGCTTGCGTTACTTAACTCAAACCATTACCTCGGACTGGCAAACCAAGCCACGGCGAACGGCCTAGCTCTGTACAGCAGACACGCGGAAGAGAAGAGTCATAATTCAGACTCAGCTGTTACAGGTACATGTCATCAACATTAGGATGTGGCTGAAACGGTTGCACATGTTTCAGATCAGAGATTGCTTCTCTAAAAAAAGACTCAGTTATTGACTGCTACACACATGTAGAAACAAACACTTGTTTAAAATCTTCAATTCAATTCAACATTGAATCACACGAGGAACACCAGTAAATAGCCTATTTCTGATTTTTAAAGCGGTGTTTAAAATATGTGTTTAAAAAAAGCTGACAGTGAAGCTGACTTCTGAAAAGTAAAAGACAAAGAGAAAGGAGGCCTGTAATTCTGAGTTGTAGGCCTTTATCACGTCTCCCACAAACTATTGCAAGTGTTTTGTTTTATTTTATTATTATTTTTTATATGTGTTCATATTTTGAAACTGTATCTAGTAGGCCTAATATCCCCTAATTTTAAGGGGTAGGCTTTTGTAGTACTTATCTAATATTACAGACTGGTATTTCAGCGAAAATAATAACAATTGCGTACTTTTAGATTTAGCTAGACATTACAATTAATGTCTTTTCCTTTGCTTTACTACTATAATTTCAGAAAGATCTAGTGCCTTGGAAGCAGAGAAAAAGTTGTTAAAAACAGCCTTCCATCCAGTTCAAAGACGGTAAGACCAGAGTCACCATGCTTAATTGAGTTTCCATTATTTACCAGTGAATTTATTTATTGTCTTTCTCACTGTTCATAGTTTATCGACATATAAAATTAGGGCCTAAAATAGGTGCAGTCAGTTTTGTACGCTGTATCAATCTGTGACCTTAAACGTCATTTCACTTTTTTGTTGTCGTGCAAAGTCAGTTTTTTCATTAGGTCATAAAACAAAAATGCGTCAATTGGAAATAATTCATATAGTTGAAAACCAACGCTGCAATTCAAATTGTAATTTTCTTTCCTGAATCTCAAAACGAAGATTTTTTTTTACATATTTCTACTCTATTTTCTGTATATTGCAGGCCTCAGAACCAACTCGAAGCGGCGATGGTTCTATCCGCGCTCTCCTCCTCGTAGGGTCTCTTGTGATTTTTCTATTTCCTTTGAATCTGTTGTAAGGAATGTAAAATAAGAATATTACATCTCTGTATACTTACCTTGTAAGCATGTCCAGTGTAAAACTGCTAATGTTATAATGTATGAACATGTAGTCTGTGAGTTTTTCCTTTTTTTTCTTTTTGTAAGTTCTGTGAGGATTTGATGTTGAAATGTTTTGTATATAACGTAAAGAAAATGTACATACTTGTGAACCAAATTGTACAAGAAAGTCTATATTTTGGCTAATAAATGAACTGCTGCAACTTTACAACTATAGATGTGTTTTTCATGCAGTGGTTTTCCCAAAATTATTTGGTGCTCTGAAAAGTGAGAAATTCTTATGCTGGCAGTGAATGAGAGAAAGGTCTTCATTGGAAGAAAGTTGAGGACAGGTTATTCTCTGAGCTATGGTACAATGTAGGCTACATATGAAAAGGATTGAAAGTATTTTCATATTTTAAGGACTTAACTGTAATTAGCTTCAAACATTTGGATATTAATGGAGCAGGATTATCTTCACTGAGGCGGAACAGCCGATTTTAAGTGAATAATTATATCATTTTTATTGGTCTGAAATTGTATGAAGCTCACAACCATTCAGTGTGTATTAATATTCCAGCCTTAAATTATTTGGGGCTGTGAGGTTAAATGTTGTCCTGAGTGGATTATTTGCATAATCAAGGGATTCGTGTGATATTCTGGGATTTTGTTATTTCAGAAGTGTAGAATTTATTTTAATCAGACATTGATGCTGCGCTGTTTACCATATGCCTCCAATACATTGTGAAATAATTTATCTATGTTTGTTTTCTCCCCCTAACATCATTTGCATGTCAGCACCTTTGTTAGAGAGTCCAGAAACTTTGCGTAAAGTTGGAGTTGGAGCTCCCTCTAGAGTCAAAATCAGATCACGGTTTCCACCCACCTCTAGCAGCCGTTTGCCGGGGTTGTTCCTCTCGTGTTCATGACAGCGGGTCCTTCATAGAGAGGAAAAACAAAATCAAAGGGTGAACCTTTTAGATGTGTTCAGACAATTCGAGTCTCAAACCTTTAGTTCTACGGAGACGGCCGTCGTTGGTGGGAAAATTGTGATCTCAAAGTGACCTCAGCAGCGCTTTTTCTCATGACCAACTACTATCTCATTAGCATTAATGAATTAATTCCCCTGTCATCCATAAATAGGCATAGATTATATTACTTCACGTTCAGTGCAGAGCTATCTTGGAAAGTAATTGTAATGTGATACATTAAAAGGGATCTAACAAGGGGACTGGAGGAATTTCATGATGCAGTAGTATTTTGGCTTGACGGTTAATAAGGACAGCGTGTACACAATATTAAGAGCAATTCCCTCGAGAAAATTTTCATGACTGCTACAGTTTACGTCATGAATCACGGAATTTTAAGTTTATGTTTCCAACCAATTTTATTTCTTTAGTATCTAGCGCATTCCCTATCCAATTTGTATCCATAACTGCGTTAGATATGTTGAATATATTAATATATCGAAAACTAGGTATATGGAATAAATAATTGATTGCGTTTAAAAATCTATGCTACGCGGATAAACAATTCAAGGAATTAAAGTAGGCTAAATGGCAGTGTAAACGATTAGATATTATATGAACAATGATCCTAAAATGCTTCACTGTCTCTAAATGATTTAATTTCCATCCAGTAACCTCAGTTGAACTGGGCCCCATGGTAGGCCATCACTCCACGATTATGAAAGTAAAAATGCGACGTGCTGTTTTTTCATGTATTTCCTCTAGGCATATTTTGGGCTAAACAGACACCACAGGCAAGTTCAGGAAGCACAATCCATTAAATCTTGTGCAACTTAGTCGGTCTTTGTGTTTTGGTTGCTAACATGAAAACAGACAAGAACTTTGCGCTAAGTCGTGATGTCACGTCTCCGCCATGTAACGTTTATAGATTCGAAAACGAGAGAGAGCGCGAGAGAGAGTCCCATTGAAATGTCCCCCCAAAAAGAGTGGGCCTTTTTCTAGACCCTCTCACCATGCTGCCTTCCTGTCCAATCAATTATCTTCCTAAGAACCCCTTGTCTAACTGGGCACTCACTCTGCATATTCATGAGCCAAAACATCCGTCGGTGACACTGATTGATGTAATCATCTTTCTGGCTCGTAGCTTCCCGCTTTCACTCGGAAACGCACCACTAGGCTCGGGTGCAGGAAGAACCACGAAGCTTGGAGTGACCAACATCTCCAGTCACCACTGACCCGCGCGCATACTCTCATAACAGGTCAAGGGAGAGGACGTGTTGCCCAGAGCAGAACCTCAGAGATTCTCAGCATGTTTGTAGTGCGCTGTTGAATGCGCAGCCACAAGTAGTTCCACGGCACAATGACCCTATTGAATAGTGCCTAGAAAAGAGAAAAAAGGAAATGTACTTCCTTCTAAAACGTAGGCTAGGCTTTAAACTTGTTTTGCTTTACATGACAGCAATATTAACCAACGCTGGGAAAATAGTTAATATAGGGGCGCAAATCTGGCCAACACGATTGGCACAGCAAAGCCATTCAGCAATTATGCACCGCCCATGCTCGTTATTGTTATAAATATTGATGATTGTTTTCTGTGTTGGGAGGTTGTTTTTGTTTAGGGACCTCACACTCTGTTTTGATCACTGGAATTCATCTGAAACAACGCGGAAGCCCTGGCACATACCTCAACTGCGCTGACGTCCCTCTGATCATTGCATGAAATTAGGGATTAAAATGCCCCACAAGAAACAAAGTAATCATGGATCTCGATGTCAACATACGTGTCCGATGGACGCTTTCTTCTACTGTGCAAGTGGAATACATTAACGAACATTTCGCTCAGAGCTACACGGAGGCCATTCCTAGTGGGGCATAGTGTCACTCATTTATCCGCCCGTTAAGTGGATGTCCTTGTGACTAATGAGCAATAATCAACACTGGCTCCTCTTTTTATTCTTGTGCTCCCAGCGATGTTAAATACTCCAGTTGAAACCCTCTTGCTTGGGCGATGGAAAAATTGCTTTGTCGTGGAAGAAATCTACATAGAGCCACATGCAGATGCTTGCATGCTCATTCAGACGCATGCTCTTAAGCACACAGGCCTGTAAGATCATTATTATAAATACTAATATTATTATAAACTATAAAACACCTTATTATTATGATCATTATCATACCCATTATTTTTATTATTATTATTATTATTATGGTGGTTGTTGTTACTTCATTTTTCCAATGTGTACCTTGTATGCTTTGTTTAGGTAACTCTCTTCTTTTATATATAAGCTGATATTTTATTTTGATACAAACAATTATTTTGGATGATGCTGCAATGTAATGTCATTTTGCTTATGTTTGTGTTTATTTGTTTATTTTGTTTAGCAATGTATCACTGATCATATCACCCCTTCGAGAATTGAGTGTGTCTCCTAACCATCTTGGAAAAGTATGTCACACAGCTTACCCAGGATATGGAGAGGAATGCAATGTTAAATACCAATTTGGAGTGTGGAAAAAAGAGTGAAGGAGCATGGAATCATTAAAAAGGAAGGGAACTGTAATCTGTCTTTCTGCCTCTCCATTGATCCAAGAAATAGGCTGGATGGCCGCCGCTGACCGGCCCAGTGAGCGAGCGTCCAATGGAGCCATCAGAGGCTCCGCCATGAATGGAGTGGAGGGGGCCGCGAAGTAAATAAACAAGAGCGCGGCCTATTGGCAGGGCCAGAGGTGCCCGCTGAAAGGAGAAGGTGGCCTCGCCGTGTCACCTCGTCCTCCCCTTCTGTCATTGTCCCCTCAGTCCTCTGGACAGCGGACACACCCCCCCTTCCACCGCAGAGATGGACAAATGTCATTCCTATTGTAAACCCGGTCGGGCTTTGAAGACCGCCGCAATCTTTGTCCCGGCCGCTAATCCTTTTATGAAGCCCTCACTTGATTGTTCCCCCCTCAACGTCTCGGAGCTGGGTGAGCTGTGGCGGCCCTGGTTTTGTTGTAAACCAGCTTTAACTGGCATGTCAGGGGGAAGAGGGAGTACGGAGGGAGGCAGGAGTAGGAGGAGGGCACCGGGAGGCATATGTTCCACTCAGGAACTTTCCTGGTATAGGCCGTACAAGGCTACTTTTTACAAGACCACCAGATCAGAAGCAATGATCTTGAAAATATCTAACTACCATTTTATGGTTTTTGTCTATTCTTTAAAATTGTATACCAGATAAACCTACGATGCTTGTTTATATACATTCTTTTTCATATGAGTATTTATTTATTTATTTATTTATTTATTTATTTATTTTCTTACTTATTAGCTTGTGGCAGTCCTGTCAGTGTTTATCAGAAGAGAAAGGGTGAGAAAAAAAAATCTCTCTGGTTGGGGGCATTTCTGTGAGAGTTCTTTAGGGCGGACAGATGTAGCAGGCTGCACAGTGGGCCGTTTTTTGTCTGGTTTGTTTTTCCTGGGCAGACCTGTGGACAAAGGCCCAGGGAGAGTGACATTCTCTAGAGCCAGAGGAGGAGAGGAGGAGGGCACTGATTTCATGCCTATTGTTGACCGAGGTTAGGGAGAGGAATGCTTTCACTGGATCCGAAAGGCAACAAGTGGGGTGCGGGGGTGGCAAGGGGGTGTCTGGGCGGGGTGGTAAAGGGGGCCTGGCGGTGGAGGGCCGAGCGGGAAGACAAGGGGGCCTTTGCCGTTCACTCATCTGAAAGATTGTGCTTTTCTCAGCCGCCTCGCATGCACACTCATCTTGCCCAAGTTACAGGGCAATTATGGAAATGGCGCTTTGAAGCCGGGCAAAGCTCCCTCTGTTTTCTTCCGTCGGACAGAGTAATGTCAGGGCCTTTATTTTTTACCCTCGGTGTTGCTTTCACACTTTCCCCATCCCTCTTTTTACACCTCCTCTCGCCTCCAATTTAACATGCATTTGCAGTGTCAGCAGGGGCAACGGGAGGAAATATTATCACCAGAAATGTAGTAAACTATTTGAGTACAATTTGAGCGTAATTGTACACGTGTGTGTGTGTGTGTGTGTGTGTGTGTGTGTTTTATTCCCCTGGATCTTTAGTGGCTGTCTGGCTCAGAGTCATGTTGAACTCACCACACTATTTTCAGTGTTTTCTCAGGGAATCAAATATTTCTGTCACACATACACACACAACACACACACACACACACACACACTCAGACAGGCCTCCCCTCACTCTGTCTGAGTCTTCTAAATCTTCACTGACTGAACTACATTGAACAACAGCTGTGTTATTTTATACAGAATAAAGAAAACACAAAGTGAGTCAGGGAAGTAAAGACAGAAACTAAACAGAGGGGAAGAGATAATACGTGAGTGTGTCTGTGTGTGTGAGAGAGAGAGAAAGAGAGAGCGAGAGAAATAAATAGCCCTTCACTCCAGTGTGTGTGTGTGCGTACGTACCTCACTGATGTACTCAGGAAGCCAGAGTCCTTCCTCTACTTTCTACATAAGTCAGCGGTGTAGCACGGAATTTCGATGCTGTGTGTGAACTAATAAGACATACTTTCTCTTGCTTTGGAGACGATCACATGGCAAGGGCAGTTCGCAGTGCCCAGTTGAGTTGGCCGACTGTGTTTTGGCCCAAGGAGACAAGTGGCTTGTATAGACAACAGGCACAAGAAAGAAACGACACCATTTGTGTGTTTGGGGCCAGCGGGGTTTCTGCAACAAGCAATGCTATTCATCCCGTTAATGACAACTGATATATTGTTCACATTCAATAATATTCGTACATATATCATCTATTCCCCCGTAACCGAATCGATTGTAGTATAGTTTTCAGAATTGGCTGGTGAAGGGAACTTAATAAATTCTTCCTTCTTGGAACTCTGTCAAACAAGTCTCCCCTTACATTTCGCATGAATACATTACTGGGGTCTGCATGATTGATTAGGGACCAAAGCTGGGGGGTGAGCCGATGAACTCCCTCACTCCCCGTGATTAATAGACTTTATTAAACAGACTTCTTTCCTTTTTAATAATGGTAATGTAATGGGGGATGAGAAGGAAGGAGGGAAGCAGAAAAAAGAAAGAAAAAAAAACTTTATTGACTATCGCCGGCACTTCTCCTTCAGTCTTTGATCTCGTCCCGTTTACATTAGCCGAGTTGGAACATCTGCTCGACGTCCTCCATTCATCACGACACTATCAGCGCCGCGCAGAGTAGTTCGGCAAGTTACCTCCGTAATGTACAAGCACCCGGTACAATAAGTGCCATTCTGCTTTTGTGTCCCTGTGTTGCACAATATGAAGGCATTAAAAAGCCATTTGTTTCTCTCTTCTCATTACAAAGCGTCTCCGAGGTACAGGATTAATGTTGTATAGGCCTGTTAGCAACTCACACCCATAATCAAAAACCTATTCAGTGCTGGCAACGTCTATCAATATTAGCTTTTATCTGTGAGAAAGCACATTAATACTTATTCCATTGCTCTGGAATCTGTTGACCGTATAGTAATACTATACCTAGACTATATGTAATACAACATAATGCCTGTAGTGTGGTATATAGATGTTAATCTAGGCGTGGTTGTTTGGACTATTACAATTAAGCCTCATTAGGTGTTTGCATGTGCAAACGTGTGTGTGTGTGTGTGTGTGATAGAGAGAGAGTGTGTGTGTGTGTCTGTGTGTTCCTATGGACTGCGAAAGTGCAACTAAGACAGGGAGTCAGAGGAACAAATTAAGAATATTGGTTTGCTCATGCTGAGCGTGCAGTTGTTTTGTTCGACGCTTGGCTGCTGACCAGGACGTCGGTGAGCTCATGACAGTTGTGTGTTTGATCAGAGTCGTTTGGAATATGACAGACAGATCGCCTCCCAGAATATGCTAACATCCATCACTTAACCTTTAGCCCCACATTTATCGCCAGCATTAACCCGCAGAATAGACTTCATTAAGAGATTTTTCACTGGGTTAATAAGATTTATCAAGAAAAATCAATGTCACACACTCACAAAACCTTTCATACCAGTTCAGAGTAAAAAATGACATGTTAGTTTTTCCGATGTAACGTACAGTGCACTGTGCATACCACACACAGATGTGGATGACATCAGCAGGCTGTGTGTGCGTGTGTGTGTGTGTGTGTGTAGTTTAATGTGGTTTTGGGGTCGATACTTCAGGTGTGAGGGCTGGCCGGTGGAACGATGAAGCCCCATGCATGTTCCGAGATGTAAACCTCCTTATTGATTTCCCCTCCTCAATCCAGCCGACAGACCTGACTGTCTGTCTATCTCCCCCATGCCACCCCACTCTAACCCCCACCACTCGCCCCCTTATAAAAGTGCACGGCCGCTATCTCACTGCAGCTATTAAAGGATACTGAATACCTCTCTCGTCTTGTTGTTTGGTGCCATATGCAATTTCCTGCATCTTGTGTCAGTAAAACGGTGCCGGGCGTAGTCCATCATTCATGGCAGGTCTGGTTTATGTGGCTTGCTGCCCTGCAGCCTGGACTACATGTCGGCCTGTGTGTGAATGAGGTGGAGGCCAGAAGCAGGAGAAAGCACTCCATTCTGCTCCACTCCTCTTTGTGCTTAGATAAACTAGTTGTCAGGGACATTGTCAGTAGGCTCTGCCATGACACCGTTCCCTCTGATAGTGCCATTGCTATGCAAATGAGAGCGAGTGAGTGAGTGAGTTAGTGAGAGAGCCAGAGAGAGTGTGTGTGTGTGAGTGTGTGTGTGTGTGTGTGAGTGTGTGTTTAGTAATTGTTTGCAAGATAGTGTGTGCCTTGCCCAGAGCTGAGAGCACATTGAATATTGGTTGACAATGTGGTGGACAAGGCTGTGTGTTAAACTTTCTTTTCAAAATATTTTTTTTCTTCTTTCTTTTTTTATGTGTATCTGTGTGTGTGTGTGTGTGTGTGTGTGTATGTGTGTGTGTGTGTGTATACATGCATGTCGTGTGAGGGGTCCACAGTGCAGACGAGAAGATTAGCTCCTCAGCCCTCTCCTCATTCATGGGCTCTCAGCAGGAACTCTGTCCTGCTCCCAGCGTGCCGCCCGCCCCCCTTCCCCCTCCCCTTCCTCCTCCGACAGGAAGTAGGAAGTGGGAGGCTACCGGCAGGGCCAGGGGCAGGCAGGGGCAGCAGCGCATGGGCGAGCGAGCAGAGCAGTGCAGGGGCAGCCACCGTGAATGTGGCCTCCCGCTCGTCCCCAGCTGAGAGCGACCTCTCTGGGGGCCTTTGTCTGCGCCCAGGCACCGGCAGGGGCACAATGAGGTGGCACTCTCCGAGATAGACGGAGGTGGCGCCGCCCACTCTGTTGTCATGCTAAAGGCGGCAGCGCTCACTGGAACTGTATCCCCTTTCACACGGACAATCCACTGCACCCACATCGCACTCACACCCAAGGATGGAGACAAAATGGCAGGCACATTCAATCCCCCCTCCCTCCCTCCTCCCTCCCTTCTCCTCACACACACCGCCCCAAACTAACACCCGTGCTTCCTTCAACACAAAGGCTTGTGTGTTTTTGTTTTTCAGACCGCCGTGTTCTCAGGATTGGTGGGCAGGCTCTATTAATGGGCGCTGCTGCCAGCTTGGGAAAGAAAAATGTGGCGACGGATGATTGTCAGAACCTGCAACAGTCTCTGGATCCCCAGGGGAGAGCAACCATGTGACTTCGGGGAGAGGCATATCTAATGTCATTTTACAGGTAGATGAACAGGAGATTGAAGAGTAATTGGCGCTAATAATGGATGGCAGCTGAGAGAGGGAAGAAGAAAAAAACAAAAAGGCGAGGGGAAAAAAAATGTAATCCTTCCAATTCTTTTCCTTTCAAAACTCATCTCCCTAAAGGCTCTGCATAGCTATGCCACGCTAACGAAATATACAAGGGCTGAACTCTGACCTTTGCACTGTGCTGAAGGTCACGGTGCTCTTTTACATACACACAGATGAGGTCCTCTTCCGGAAATGATAAGACAAACAACATGGAAGAGCTAAGGTCAGAGAGTTAAAGCAACAGCTGAGATGACAATTAATTGGCTGGAGAGCGTGTAACTGTCATCCGTTTTCCCCAAGGTCTGGAAGGACCCAACAGTTTTTCATGCTTCTCTCACTTATCCCCTCTCTCTCATCTCTCTCTCTCTCTTTTTCGATCTCTCTCATGTTCTCTCTTTCTGTCTCCCTCTTTTTCCCCTCTCTGATCTTCTTCTCTCTCTATACAAACATTATTATCCAGCAAAATGACAGCACCCCAACCTATCAAATGTCTGCTTGGGTTCAGCAAGTGGACTTCACATACAATTCCCATTCACGGCTTTGGCATGGTGTCATGAAAAACAGGAAAGGAAACTGTAAGCGAATACGTAAACACTCTCCACGATAACGTGCAGTGCATATCAACCGTTCATCTCCAAGAAATATGGATTTCAAAGACCGTCGTAAAAGCAACACAAAATGTTCGGAGAGTTTGTGAAATTCAGATTAGCATTAAAAGTCGTATCAAAAGCCTTTACATTTGTATGTAATTATATGAGCTGTTTCGAGGATGTTGGGTTTAATGTGAGAGTCGAAGGAAGGCCCGGTCTGCGTCTCATCTTAGCGTGAAGCAACGCAGACGGATGCGGGCGGCCGCCGCACGGCATGGTCAGTCTGCATGATAGAAGCAGGACTGCACCGGGGTGTGAAAGGCGCGGGTGTGTGTGTGTGTGTGTGTGTGTGTGTGTGCGTGAGATAATGGCTCTTTCTCCACGCCTCTCAGCGCTCAACGGGCACACAGCTGGCACACAGCTGGTCACTACCACCGCGGTGCCCCCGTCCCTCCACCCCAGAATGCCAGACACGCACTGTAAACCAATACAGCCCAGCGGTCCGAGATGGAGGAGGATAAAAAACAGAAACAATAATCGTTAAGAGGAAGCAGAGACGAAGTGTGTATGTATGTGTGTGTGGGTGTGTATTGAGGGAATGTGTGTGTGTGTGTGTGTGTGTGTGTGTGTGTGTGTGTGTGTGTCAGAGGGGGTGTCGGAGAGAGTGAGGAGCGGGGCTGAGGCCACTGCAGGAGGGGATCCATCAGTGACGGACAGGTGTTCCTCAGCAGTCAGCCTAACCCCCCCTCCAACCCCCCATCCTGTCTCCCCCTCCTCCTCCTCCAGTGTGCCTCAACCCTCCTCCTCTCCTGCCTTCTCCCCCTGCTCTGCACTACACTATAGTGGGCAGATCAGTAGTGTGTGGGAGCATTGGATACTTTTGGCAATGAGCACAAAGAACACTTACAGCCACACACAAACACCTACACACACACACACACACACACACACTCCAAAACCCCCCACTGTACTCCCCAACCAGCTGCATGGGGAGCAGACACTGATGATGACAGCTGAGTGTCCATCAGCAGTGTAGGCCTCGCTCGGCCCAAGCAGGACTCGGCCCAGGCAGGACTGTCTGCAGGCAGGCGATCGATGGGCACGCTCAGGCATGGAGTCAAAGGGATAACTCGTAAAAATCGGAACCATCCCCCGGAACAACCAGAGCAACCGCTTGTAGAGAGCCGGAGTAGCTGTTTGACTGGAATAGGGACAGACCGGTTTCCATTGGAAGCATATGTTCATTTTTTTGTTTGTTTCGTGGTCCATTTTAAGAGTGTATACATCCTCTGTGCCCCCCATCTAAGGATAAATAGAAAAAGTATCCTCTCAGACAAAGAGAAATCCAGGAAAAGGTTCCCAGAGGTCTGACACAAAGATGTTCCTCAGAGTGGTCGAGACCCGTCATACTGAGCGAGCGCCCTTAAAAGGCGACCTGTTCGAAACGTTTCCATTCAGCTGGACGTGTGAGGGCCTCGTGAAATGTGGCACCCCTGTATTTTCTGTTTCAACACCGCTCTCGAGCAGGTGGTGTAAACCTATATCGGCATGACGTCTCCGTGACAGGAATGTGCAGGGCGGAATTCTCAGGTGTCTATCTCCCCATGGCGACCAGCCGCGGCAATGCCGTGTTACCACAACAACCGGCATAGCGATGGTGATGCTTTCCCCCTCCCCTGGCAAAAGGTCAAGGCCGGCTGATCTGCATGTGTTGTTGGTTCTTGTGTCACTACATCCGCAGACTAGATTGGATCACTAGCACGGTGCAACTGATAACCACTTGACCCCAGGCAATTAGCATTCTTTTTAATTGCTTGTTAACAGACATCCACTGAGTCTGACAGAAAGAGAGAGAAGGTGGGGAGTGTGTGAGTGTGTGTTTGTGTGTGTATGTGTGTGTGTGTGTGTGTGTGGGGGGGGGGGGGTAGAAAGAAAGAGAGAAAGATAGAGATGGCTAGTCCGTTTTTTTTGCATTGCAGTTTAATGGCGCTTGTCTCAACAGCAGTGTAGGCATGGAGGAGGATATTCAAATCCTGGCGGATCCTTTGCATACAAATGGACCACTTTGCTGTTTTTATCGGAGAGCAAAGTAGACAAACCACACCATCATGAGCTTGTGGGCTGAGAGCAGCCGAGATAAGAGTCTACTCTGCTTAGGGACAGAAAAGCACTACCAGATGACTGGGACACAACACTACTTAAGGGCCTTCTCCACAGAAAGACTAAGGGAGGGAGGGAGAAAGAGACAGAGAGAGAGAGAGAGAGAGAGAAAGAGAGAAAGAGTGAGTGAGTGAGTGAGAGAGAGAGAAACAGAGAAAGAGAGTGAGTGAGAGAGACAGAGAGAGAGAGAAAGAGTGAGAGAGAGAGAGAGAGAGGCAGCGGGTTTACACTGTGTATAATTTTAAACGAGATGACTCCATGCCGAGTTACAAATTAAATAAAGCACCAAGCTGGAGGCCATTATCATTTCTCTTATTGCCTCCATCTTTGTAGCGTTTCAACGACAAAATAAATATCTGTACCACAGTATCAAACACAACCCAACCCAGTATTTGTTTTGTGGCCAGGGCTGGAGAAATGAAAAGCTAGTATGGTAAACACAGACTTTCTTCCTCACAACCACCTCCCTCAACACACACACACACACACACACACACACACACCACGACCACCACCGCCCCCGCCTTCGTCTCCTTGCCCTCTTTAAATTTGCGAGCGCCACGGAGTAATGAGTGGCAGATTTGTCGAGATGAGCGTTTTAATTAAACTCGTCAGGCTCGTGATGGAAGTCTGCGTTAAATAAGAAGTCCTCCCCGCTGGAACGCGGGTCTCCGAAGACGGAACGGCCCTTAGAGGTCACGCTGGGGACAGCCTTTAGGGGACAACAAAAAAATAAAATCAGTTGCCTTCACTAATGGTTATTGACCATTAGGTCCCACCAGGCAGCTTGCAAAATGCCATATATCTGGTGTGGTGATTACCATGATACATTTTCAATTCCCTCCAGCAAGAAGGAAAACCAAGCTCACCTACCCCTAGCTTTTAGTGGCTAACGCTGTAATCTTTTTGAAGCAGCTAGTCACATGCATCCACGTGCACACACAGACACACACACACACAAACACACGTGGCATGGAATAAGAAACAAAAAAAACAGAATAAAATAACACACAACACGCACAAGCACACACACCACACACACACACACAATCAAAGAGAGCTGAATCTTGGGACTCAGACTCTATGCTTGACTCGCCGGCCAGACTCTCGCAGGCAACCTGGATGATGTGGATTTATGAGTCAAGAGAACGTGGTTTTGACCGAGACCAAGAGCAGGCTGCTCCATAACCCCCCCGCCCAACCACCCACCCACCCCCGCCCCCCAGGAGAGGCATCCAGGCCACCAGCCCACGCCAGCCCCAGCTCCAGCTCCTACTGTCTGGGCTCTGTTGTGGCTTCTCCGCGGCTGGAGCCGCATCTCACGGAGGGAGTCATGGAGAATGTCACAGCAGGATTTTCCATATGTGTGTCCAGGTTCAGAACCAGATTAAGCCAGAGCCTTACCCTAAACACTCCCACCCCCAACACAGACAGACACACACACGGACACACACACACACACACACACACACACACACACTGTCAGGCAAAAAGGCCAAGATGTGATGTTCACCATGTTTTAAGAGAGATGAGTCAACGGACAGAGAGAGAGAGAGAGAGAGAGAGAGAGAGAGAGAGAGAGAAAGAGAGACAGATGGAGAGAGAGAGAGAGAGAGCCAGTGGAGCAGGTCTACCCAGCCAGATTTGAAGGATACCCTGCTCCTCATATTATAGCCTAAAACCACAAAGACAGTCCAGTGATTCATCCTCCTCTCTATTACCGTGGCAGGAGTGAGAAAAAAGCCCAATGAGCAAAAATAACATTGTAATTAAGGTTGCCCGTGATGCTGGGACACCCAGACAAACAGGTAAGTCTCTGAAACAGGTTTCCACACTATAATACGAAAGGTAAGCAATAATTATAACTCTATGAGTTTCCAATGTGAAATGAAAACACACACACATCAGGTCCTTTAATAAACCCTATTTGAATGTTTATTGTTCCAGCATTTAAACCCTCTAGCGAGGAACCACTGGAGAACATTGATTCCAGCTTCAGGTTTCACCGGGTCACGTCAAAAACCCATGTATGAAATCTTTGTATGGCTGAAGCTCTGCTGTCCTGGGACAAACTCTCGGAATACCACTGG
>NW_027468630.1:8283850-8301828 GCF_046254945.1 Alosa pseudoharengus | reverse complement strand
AGAGAGAGTGAAAGGAGTGTAAAAACATCCATGGTTTTATTTACAAAGGCCCAGGTATTGCTTGGTGTTAAATCTTCCCGCTGATTTATTTTCTGCCCGTGTGTGGCACTGATCCCTGAGGCGTAACTCAGCAGTGGCCAGGCCAGCCTACTCACACTCACACACACACACACACACTCACACACACACACACACACACACACTCACACACACACACACACACACACACTCACGCAGACACACACACACACACACACACACTCACGCAGGCACACACACACGACATACACACACACACACACACACACACACACTCACACACACACACGCAGACACACACACACACAACATACACACACACACACACACAGGCTCAACAATTTACCATGGCTGCAGAGGGTCATAAAAGAAGAATGGATTAATCTGGAACATAGCATAAACAATATGACTCTGACAGACCCATTAAAACTTGCGCTACTCAGCATCAATTCTTTCTTAAAGCCTTTTCATTATTTTTTTTTCCTGTCCTGCCCATTCGCTCACACTCTTAACACACTAGCACGCTCCCATTTATTCCTCGCTGCCTTCTCTCTCTCTCTCTCTCTCTCTCTCGGTATCTGCGGGGCTAGTGAAGCCAGGCTACTGCACAGGGCCATTATTGTGCTTCCCAGGGTATCGTGTTCAGCAGCGGAGCGATGAACGTCCACTTATAGCAGCCGGACCTTTTAACCGCTTAACCTTTAGACATCATCAAGGGTGTCGGATGAACGGGCCCGGTCCATGGGTTTGCGGCTCCCCCGGCGCTCGTTAGATTACCCAGGGTGCTTCCTGTCCCCACCCTACTGTCCTCCCTCTGTTTCTGTCGTCCCGATCATCTGCAGGGGGCAGAATTGGGGGTGGGGTGGGGGCAGGTTTGGCACTCTCACTCAGCTGCTCTATGTGTGCCCTCCCACCCCCAGCAGAGACAGAATGAGAGAGAGACAGACAGAGACAGACAGAGAGAGAGAGAAAGAAAGAGAGAGAGAGAGAGAGAGAGAGAGAGAGAAAGAAAGAGAGAGAGAGAGAGAGAGAGAGAGAGAGAGAGAGAGAGAACAGAAGGCACACTAGTGAGATCAAGATGGAAAGATATTATTGCTGACACTGCTGGACTACTCTGGTAGTCAGTGACAGGTGCACACACACACTAACTGACACAGACACAGACAAACTCACAGCCAGACAGACACACTGTCTCTCTCTCTCTCTCTCTCTTTCACACACACACACACACACTCACACACACACAAACAAACCTTACCTTAAACAAATTACATACCATATATAAACTTATTAACATAAGAAAACTTTTACATGGACATGAACACATATGTACACATAGTCTAATGCACAAATGCACGCACACACACACACACACACACACACACACACACAAACCTTACCTTAAACAAATTACATACCATATATAAACTTATTAACATAAGAAAACTTTTACATGGACATGAACACATATGTACACATAGTCTAATGCACACATGCACGCACACACACACACACACACACACACACACACACACACACACACACACACACACACACACACACCTGAAAAAGTAAGCAAGACTTGAGTTGAGCTGTAATTTCCAGTGCTGCCTCAGCTTTGTGTGCAGGGCCAGAGTTACTTATTTATGACTGGCAGTCTGAAACCACCTGAAGGATGTGGAGGCTGGCCTAAAGTGCAGCGGAAGAAATTAAAATCAATACCTTCATTACACACCGAAAACTCCCAAATCGCTTCGCCCTCCAAACACAAACAAGAGGGGGGAGAGGAAAGGAGAGAGAAAAACGAAAAGAACTGAACAAAGAAAAAAGAGCAGCAAAGTAGAAAAAAAGTAAAACAAAAACAACAGCAAAAAAAGGAGACAAGTACTGTTGACCTGTGTCCAGTGGCAAAGCACTCCATTTATTTCGCCTTTATCTTCTCCGTAATCTGGTAACACAGGAGCTACACTGATAGCGCCTCAGGACAACGACCAGAGCAAGCCAGAGCAGGATAGACAGACAGAGAGAGAGCATGACGGAAATAAAGAACCAACAACAGCAGTGGAGAAAAAAAGAGATGGGGGAGATGAAAAGAGAGATGGAGAGAGGAGTGAAGAGATATCCTCTTTCCAAAACCCTTCCTTCCTTTATTTCTCCCCCCTGCATGTCAGCATTAACACACACACACACACACACACACTCCCCCTGCATGTCAGTATTTCATGAGGCCTCTAAACATTTTGGCGTGGAGCTGAATCGCTTCGTCTCTTCTGCGGGCCGCGGCCCCCTTGTATCTGAAGGTCGTGTGTAGGCACGCTCCCATGCATTAGTGATGAGAAAGCATGGGGGGGAAACACTTCCTGGCTGTAATCTGACAGCGTGGGGGCCCTGCTCCAGCTCCGCTGGATGAGGCGTGATTGCTGTAGCCCGATGGCACCAGTACCCCTTCTTCTTCTCACGTGCAGGGCAGTCGGACTCCATTGCTTATCTGCGGTGCGCTTTCCTCCGATGCGTATCGCCTTCAGATCAACGCCACGCACAGGTGTTGCGGAGTGGGGAGGGCGAGACGCAATCAGACGTTGTAGTGTGTGTGTGTGTGTGTGTGTGAGTTCCTTCCTGGGCCGTTTAGGTAGGGCAGTGGCGGTGGCGGTGGCTGTAATCTGCATGGCCTGCAGGGGTGGTGGTGGTGGAGAGATGGCCGGAGCTGATGCAGCCTCCCCACTGGTGCTGTGGCTAATTATAGCAGCCGTAGTGTCAGCACGGCCCACAGCCAGTGTCACCTCACTTCCTCACCACTGATTTACACCACCATCACAGGGCATGGGGGAGGTGTGTGTGTGTGTGTGTTTGTGTGTTTGAGGGGGGTAAATGGAGGCTTGAGGTGGCCATGACCTGCCCTGACCTCTCCTGCCCTGAGGCAGAGGGGTGTAGAGCGGCCTGTAAACGTCTTCATCGCACCCTCTTTACCTCTTCCTCATTGCACTTGTGTCTCCAGGCCTTCCTCTGACTTGTGCAGATTACAGTGTTAGCAGGAATTACCCCCCCCCCCCCCCCCCCCTCTTAACCCCGATCTCACTTAGGCATACAGGCCCATTCTTGTAATCACAAGGGGGGATACGCTTACAGCAAATCACTCCCTCTTTTCCTCCTCTTTTTATTTTTTTCCACAACTCTCTCTCTTCCTCTCTCTCTTCCTCTCTCACTGAGATCACTTGATCTGTTCACTCTCTTTTCTCTCACTGTTGCTTTTTTTCTGGTGGAACTGGCCGTACTCGCGGCCGGAAGTCCAGAGGTCGCCCTCCCAGGGGGTCAGTGGGAAAGAAAACACACTACCGTTATTGGCAAGCGGCTCCTCGGAGCTTCGATGGCAGCCAAAACATTTGTTACGCCCCCCCTCCCCCCCCACCACTTCTTTCGTTCTTTTTACTTCTTTCGTTTCTTTCGTTTCCCCGGTGAATACGGCGTCTGGAAAAAAAGGCCTGTCCGGCTCTCAGCGGTTCATGTGCCAGTACCGACATCGGCTGTACGGTCCACTGGCCTTTTCTGTCCATATCCACCAGCCCTGTGTGTGTGTGTGAGTGTGTGTGTGTGTGCTTATGTGTGTGTGTGCTTATGTGTGTGTGTGTGTGTGTGTGTGCTTATGTGTGTGCAGTCTCCAAGTCTGCGTGCTGAGGATGTGAGTTTTCATCGGCAGGAAACCATCAAAGAGCATCTCTCGACAGCTCGTGAATTTTCACAAAATATAATAAAATAAATAAATAAATAAAGACCGCTAGTGAGTCCACAGCATGTCCAGATCATTGAAAGCAATACGGTGTTCCACCGGTATTTCTTTTTACTTCTCCCATTTTTTATTCATACATGTATATTTATATATTCTTTCTTTTCCAAAACCAGCGTCCCCCATCATCCTAACAGGTAAACAGAGCAGTAGCGGGCAGTCAACGAGAGTGACACAACTCAACCGGAAGGTTTTCACACCAGCTGCATATTAATGCCTCCTTCATCCATCTCTCTCCCTCCCTCCCTCCCTCCCTCCCTCTCTCTCTCTCTCTCTCTCTCTCTCCCCGTCCTCTGCATCCGAGGATGGACAGATGAAAGGTGCGGCAGCGCGTGACTGAGGGGATGTTGATGCCACTCGGACGGCCGCGGCTCCTTCATTTATTTATGGCGGGAGGAGGGACGGCCAGAGGCTCGCTCAGGTATCCAGCGCACCGCGTCGCTCCGCACTGCGCCACGCGGCTCCGAGTCGACTCCAGGCGCTTTAGTCCACACTGAATATTTCACTTGCAACTTTGGGCCTCATAAGTCCTTTCAAGAGGTAGGAAAGAGCGGGGGATGCGTGTGTGTGTGTGTGTGTGTATGAGTGTGTAGGTGTGAACGTGTGTGTGTGTGTGTGTGTGTGTGTGTGACAGGGACAGGTAGACAAAAAGACGACACCACAAGTGATGCAAGGGACCTCTGTAACCCAGTCAAAGAAAACAGGTAGAGGGAGAGGGAAAAACAGGGTGGATGAGGTGAGAGAGAGGAGAGAGAGAGAGAGAGAGAGAGAGAGAGAGAGAGAGATGGGAGAGCAACCCTCTGGCCTTCTCTTCAAGGTCAGAGATTTGAGGAAGGAGCAGGTTAGTATTCAGACTCTCCTCTCTCGGTCTCTCTCTCTCTTTCTCTCTCTCTCTCTCTTTCCCTTCCTCACCATCGCAAGCATGGCAGCTTCTGAACATTGCCTTTCATCTGTGTGTGTGACTGTGTGTTGTGTGTGTGTGTGACTGTGTGTGTGTGTGTGTGTGTGTGTGTGTATAAAAAAACCCTAAAAACTGAAGGGAAGGGGGGGAAAAAACAGATGAAGCTTCTGAAAAGCAAAGTGGTGTTGGGGCACATATTTGACAACATCCAGGGAATCTTTGCCTTTATCGCAACCCAACCTCCCCCACCCCCTCACTTTAAAAGTGAGCACCGTAAAAGGAGGGGCTGGAGAGAGAGAGAGAGAGAGAGAGAGAGAGAGAGAGAGAGAGAGAGAGAGAGAGAGAGGGAGGGAGAGAGAGAGAACACTCCACTCCAGATGTGTGTGAATGTAAATATCTGTGGGAGCTGCACAGCCAAGCTGGCTGCCTCTCATTGGGTTTGATCTGTTTATCTGTGGCCTGTGTGTGTGTGTGTGTGTGTGTGTGTGTGTGTGTGTGTGTGTGTGTGTGTGTGTGAGAGACAGGACAGGATGAGCTGAGGTTGGCAGGTGGCTGTGTGGTGAGGTATTGAGGGCTATGAAATATTTACCAAAGCAATAATGACTCCCTGGACAGAGAGGGCATAGAGAAAGGAAGAAACAGAGAGGGGAGGGGTGAAAAGCAGAAAGAGGGGGAACAAGAAAAAAAGAGGAAAGAAAAAAAACAGAAGGACTTGAGTGAAAACTGCCACACCTGTCAGAGGGAGAGAAGGAACAAAGAGGATGGATGCTGAGATGGGAGAGTCTCACTTTGGCCCCATCACTCGTTTGATGCAGAGCATGGCTGAAATCACTTCAAACAGCAAGCACATGCTTTGGCTGCTATATATACAGAATTTACTAACAACTTCAATGTGGTGATAGATGCATTCATCCACTTCAGCATACGCATACTGTGCACATAGACATATGCATACACACACACACGCACGCACGCACGCATGCACACACAAAGTCAAGTAGTGTAAATGAAATTCTTGTGGTTTGAAACTGGCCCTCGTATCAGGGCCAGGCACCCTGATGTCCGAGCTTTCATGTGCCGCCCGTGTGTTTGGCTTTGAGTGAACGCCACAATCCAAGGTGCATGCTGGGACGCGGATTGATCCGGAAGCGAGATAGAGGAAGGAAGTGCTTCCACTGTGCTGGTATTTCCACTCTGGAGCGCTGCGCTGCACAGAACACTGACGCTCGCAGAGTTCAGAGGGGAAGATACAAATCCTCAAGATGAAGGCTCTCTCTCTCTCTGTGTGTGTGTGTATATGTGTGTGTGTGTGTGTGTGTGTGTGTGTGTGTGTGTGTGTGTGTGTGTGTGTATGTGTATGTGTTTGTGGGCCTCCATGTGCATGCGTACTTTGCACATGCACATTGCAGGAAAGCATAGAATGATAAATGAACAGTCTGTGTGTGTGCATGTAGGCATGAGTGAGTGAATGTACATCTACATCCGTGTAAGTGTGTGCGTGTGTGTGTGTGTGTGTGTGTGTGTGTGTGTGTCTGTGTGGGTCCCTATATGCATTTACTGTACATGTGCATTGCTTAAACTGGTCACAGCATAGCATGGAATGACAAACAGTAGACAGAGGACTGAATGTCACAGAATCTGTGTGTGTGTGTGTGTGTGTGTGTGTGTGTGTGTGTGTAGCAGCTGTCATAAACCAACACCAGGCTATTTCCAGCTCACCTCGGGGCTGAGGAGGTAGAATGAGGTGTAGCGAGCGGTCCAACCATGCTGTACGTTTGTCCCCTGAAAAACAAAACTGCCCTCCTCCCCGGTCCAGTGGCCCCTGAGGCCCACACTCTTCCTGTCCAGGGGGTCCTGACATGTTGGCTTGCACGACCTGCGACCTTTGACCTCTCCTGCGCCCCAGTCCTTTGCCCGGGCATTTCCAGGGCGTGCGAGGTGAGTGATGACACAGCGGCCGGAGAAACGCGTCAGATATGTGTCCAGAAAAACACTGGACTGTGCACTGGCCCCTACTGTTCCACAAAGGAAACAAACAGCCGTTAAGAGGAAGCACAAATGTGTCTGCCAAATGGGGGCCCGACGAGGTTTACTCACCCATCAGTCATTTATAGAAAAACGTCGATGTCACTTACATATGCATACTTATTAATGGGATCATTCATTTGCCCCTATGTGGACATTGTTTAAAGAGAGAGAGAGAGAGAGAGAGAGAGAGAGAGAGAGAGAGAGAGAGAGAGAGAAGGGGGAAAAGCAGAGGTAAAAGATTGAGTGGCCTCTAAAATAAATGCACGGTGGAGGCCATTCCAGATGAGCCCGTCTGCGTGATCCATAATTGATCACGATGACAAACGGCTGGACGGAGCGCGGGCTTCGCTTGTGGCTGCCGCCGCTGTCTGACAAATGACCAGACACAACCTTTAAAGCTGACCTACACGGTCGGGGGTGTGTGTGTGTGTGTGGGGGGGGGGGGCTGCTGTGTGTGTGTGTGTGTGTGTGTGTGTGTGTGTGTGTGTGTGTACGGGGGGTAGAAAAAAAATAACGCAACACAAAAATCCATGCAACCAGAGTCGGCCGCCTCTCATCCCCCCCCCCCCACCCACACACACACCCCACTCACCCCCACCTCCCGATGAGGGATGTTAAACAACAACTGGACTGCCTGGCAATTATCATGATTGGAGTGCTGTGCATGGTGAACAGAGGGGTGTGTATCTACATGAGTGTGTGTGTGGAAGTGTGTACATCCTTGTGTGTGTGTGTGTGTGTGTGTGTGTGAGGTGGGGAGGGGGGCTCCACTCTGTGTGTTTCCCCATAGGGCTCTAAGGCCCACTCCTGATTAGCATGCATGCTTTTACAGGCGAGGCCGCCCTGTCAATGCTCTCCCCTTTATTTATTAGTAAATAGAGACAGATGGTGGGGAGGAGGTGGTATTGACTGACCATAGCCTTTTAAACAGGAATCAATGGCAGGGGTGGAGCACTGTGACAGCAGCATTAACTCAGTAATATGGGGGGTTATGAAATGAATGCTGTCGCTGGCACTGCCTCTGATGCTGCTGCATAGGACTCCATGCCCCCCAGCACTGGTGCCTAGACTGGGGCGGGAGAGAGGAGGGGAAATGTGTGTGTGTGTGTGTGTGTGTGTGTTCGTTTGAGAGAGAGAGAGAGGGAGTGAGATAGAGAGTCTGTGTGTGTGTGTGTGTGTGTGTATTCGTTTGAGAGAGAGAGAGAGAGAGAGAGAGAGTGTCTGTGTGTGTGTGTGTGTTTGTGGTGGTTGCGTTTGCCCTGACGACAAGTCCGAGCCGGCTGACAACAGATTTATAAACGGAGGCATTCGGCCATCGAGCGCATCGATCAGCCACACAGGCACGTTAGCGGTTTTATTCTAGTGGCAGAAAACCATTAGCAGAGAGGGAGGCTGAGAAGTCTGTGGTCTGAAGGGGTGGGCCAAGGCTGACGGAGATGCTGAAGAGTGTGTGCGTGTGTGTGTGTGTGTGTGTATGTATATGGTGTATAGGGGTTGGGGGGGGGGTTGTCAGTGTATCCTGACATTTATCTGGTGATGACAACACTAAACCTCCATGGTCTTCATCATTACAGAACATCTCTGTTCAGACAGGTCTCTCACTTCACCCACCTCACTGTGCTCCCTCTCTCTCCATCTCTGCCTGATGTGATCTCTGAGGGCTGCTCTCTAGCTGATGTGATCTCTGAGGGCTGCTCTCTGGCTGATGGCTGAGACAGACAGAACTGCTCGGAGTCTGGGAGGCTGTAAGTGAAGCAGTAAGATCCAGAACTGTGGCCCGCCCCTGCCAGAGGGACCACAGCCTCCATCACTAGAGCTCTGAGGAGCCCTCTCTCTCATCCACAACCAGCCCCCTCTACTGTCAGGGAGAGAGAAGAGGATTAAGATGGTGTGGGCAAGAAGGCAGAGAGACATGGAAAGAAAGAGAAGGATGGAGGTGAGAGAGAGAGAGAGAAAAAAAAAAAACCATCAGGCTATAAAAAACAAACAGAGCAAACAGAAGAGAGCATCGGAGTTAAAGAGGATAGAAGGGGAGCGAGGGGCATGAGACAGAGAGAGGTAGAGGGAGGAATGAAGGGAGAGAGAGAGGGAGGGATGGAGGGAGAGAGAAACAGAGGCACACTTCAGCCAGAGGTCAGCTCCATCATGCTTATTAATGAGGTCTGTGGCTCCACACTGAGGGCCTGTAATGGGACACGGATGCTTCACACCACCCCCCCCACACACACACACACACACACACACAGAGCCACCACCCCCCCCCCCCCCACACACACACACACATACAGCCACCACCACCCCCCCACACACACACACACACATACAGCCCCCTCCTCTGCTCAGCTCATAGCCCAGCGGCTGGCCTCTACCACACTGCCAAGCAATTACCACGTTAACCTGGGAGCAGCCCACACAATCCAGCCAGGGCTTTACAGCAGCCTCTCAGACCAAACAGAGAGAGAGAGAGAGAGACAGGCAGGGAGGGAGGAAGGGTGAGAGAAAGCGAAAGAGAAGGGGGGGGTGGAGGGAGGAAGGGATGGAGGGATGAGAGAGAGAGAGCAGGGAGCCAGCCAGGGCTCAGCAGTGTACACAGCGGTGGAAAAAGGTCATCTCCTCCCTCCAAGGACTTCCTTAAATAAAGTCCCCTATCCTTGCGCTTTCCTGAGCAAACAACCTCCTCTCCGCCCGTTATTAACTAAATATGAGGACTTTGACCAGGGGACAAAAATTCAATATTTTCCCCCACCAAATATTTAAAGCAAGCAAATAAACAGGCAAATAAATAGACCTCCCATGCCACCGGAGGAGCCGGCAAGCCCCCTGGATGTAATTTGACGGCCGAGTTATTTGGAAGAGGCCAGAGCTGAGAGCTATTCAGGGGCTCATTTGAAGGCCTGTCAATCACAGGTTGCCGTGGTGCTGTTGTCGAGGCGGGCAGACGGCGAGGCAGGGTGGTGAGGGGGTTGGCGTGAAGAGTCGCCAGGGCGCCGATCCCCTCCTCAAGGTTGGAGC
Organism: Alosa pseudoharengus; assembly: GCF_046254945.1. Taxonomy (NCBI): domain Eukaryota; kingdom Metazoa; phylum Chordata; class Actinopteri; order Clupeiformes; family Clupeidae; genus Alosa; species Alosa pseudoharengus. Next base: position 8,292,067 of record NW_027468630.1, on the reverse strand, counting down.
AGATAAGGTGAACGTCTCTCTTGATGAATACATCACACCGCTCGCCTGCTCTCTCTCTCTCTCTCTCCTGCTCCCTCCCTCCCTCTCTCCCTCCCTCCCTCCCTCCCTCTCTCTCTCCCTTTCTCTCTCTTTATTTTCTTCCATCCCTCCCCACGACGCCTATCAAAACATCTTAATGCTCCCCTAATAGCCTGCTTTTATCCTGCTTCTGTCCAAAGAAATGAATTAAACATGATGAAAGAGAGAGAGACAGAGAGAGAGAGAGAGAGAGAGAGAGAGAGAGAGAGAGAGAGAGAGAGAGAGAGGAGAGCAGAGGTGATGAGCTGCTTGTCTGGGCTAATTCCCCGCCACTGATTAAGGTTTAAAGCGATGCGTCAGGCCTCGCTGTCCTGTCGGAGAGAAGAGCCCTCAAGTAGCCATCTTTTCATCCTCTTCTGCATTTTTGTTCCAGACATGTAACAAGCTGTGGCCCGCGATATTAAGCAGGCCTTCTCATCCATATTACATGAGATGTAGATGGCTCAATTATGCCTGGACTGACTAAGACCCTGGCTTGGAAAGGTAGCAAAGGAGGAATCTCTGCTATGAGCTAACCTTGCTGTCTCGGAATGGCTAGCCATGCTAACCATGTTGTTTGGACCATTTGCAGTGGAGCCAAAGTCCTTTTAGGCAAGTCCCTCCACTCGGCGGCCATTTGACAACGCTTTTTGGGCACTCGTTGGGCATCCATTTCGGCAGAAATGCGCGTGCGCAAGGCTTCACGACACCAATCTTGCTCCAGCGGCGAGATCACAACACATGATTGGCACGATGTCTTCACAACACACCATATGATTGGCTCAATGTAGTCACATGTCGACGTTTTGCCGAGGAAGGGGTGGGATATGTGTAGACAACGGCCATATTGGCGTGACAAACTAGCCCAATGCACTTCTATGGAGTATTTTTTGAGTGCTGTGTCTCCACATTAGAAAGTCTCTGGTGGAGCTGAGAGGGGCCTGGCTTGGAAAGGTAGCAAAGGAGGAATCTCTGCTATGAGCTAACCTTGCTGTCTCTGAATGGCTAGCCGTGCTAACCATGTTGTTTGGACCATTTGCAGTGGAGCTGTGAGAGGGGCCTAGCTTGTGTTTGGGGGGTTATGGAGCAGCTGGAGTTTCAGTGTTAACTGCTAACGGCTAACAGTGACAACATAAAAGTAATAACAAACTCAAACACAGTTCTGGCATGTTGTTTGAACCACAGACAGTCAGCCTGTTAGAAGAGCGCCTGGAATGTGTGTGTGTAGGGGGGTGTTGCGGGGCAGCTGGAGTGTGTGTGTGTGTGTGTGTGTGTGTGTATTGGACAGCGCTGGACAGGAGGCCTCCGGGGTGTTGTGATGCGGAGTCATTGGAACCGGAGCTGAGGGGCCAAGGAGAGCCAAATGCGGCCCCAGCTGTGGAGTGGAGCGGAGCGGCCCGGCCTGCTGGAGGGGAGGGGTAAACTGGGTCACAGGACTTCAGAGAGGCCCTTCTGAAGATCAAGGCTGGAGAGCAGCGCACCCTCAGAGCCTCCGAGACCTGGGGAGAGTGTGTGCGTGTGTGTGCATATGAGTGTGGGGGGTGGACAGACGCTTGCAGTGACTCTCGTCAAAGATGGACCCTCTGCTGCTCCACTGATCTCCCTCTCCGCTGTCACCAACACGGCACAAGTTATGGGCCCAGAGCCCGAGTTCCTCTTGCTCGGATGCCATAAACAAGCCTCGCAAAGCCTGTCCACACATGCTCGGCCAGGACCAGCAAGTGTCCAAACACACACACACACACACACACACAGTAACACTTGCACACACACACAGTAACACTTGCACACCCTCATGTAGCATAGCACAGTGCAGCACAGCAGCGGTGGCGGCCCAGGCATTAAACACAACTCTGCAGGCCACTCGTGTAATACACACGGGTGAGTCACCGACCCCTTCTGTGGTGGTAAACACTGACCAGCCGGGCGCCCTTTCATCTGATGCCCATCTGCACATGGGTCAGACTCGACTCCAGGGCTAGAGCCCACACAAAACACCAGACAGACGCTCGACTTCACAGCAAAACACCAGACACACAGACACTTACACTGCAGCTCAAGCAACTAAACGCCAGGGCCAGTTGCAGTTCTATCTGCCAATTGAAAGACTTTCATTTCCAGTGATGTGCGCTATAGAGAAACTAGCGGAGAGAAACTCCACTCGTTCATCCATTCACCAAGCACTCCTTGGAGGAGGAACCTATAACGTGTTGAGATGAGGCCAGAAAGGTACGCACACAAACTATGTCGACGGACTTGCGAGCTGTCAGCCCCCTTGTGTTCCAAGTTCTACTGTAAATACGTGAAATTCTTGACAGCTCTGCTTAGATCATTGCGACCCTAAAGGGTAAGAAGGTAAGGTGGAGCACCGAACACCACGTCAGACAGGTGGGTAGCACGCGGCAACCAAGCTGTGATGCCGCACGGCGTCTCCAGACGAGGTATTGTGGCCCTCGACAGGGTCGTGGAGAGAGCGGGGGTGGGGGGGGGGGATGGGAGAGAGAGTCTGACAGGCCCACTGCTGCTGCTGCTGCTTCCCCGGGCTGGGATGGCGGGCTGCACCTGTATTATGTGTTCATCAGAGGCGGAGGGGCTGCTGTCTGGCCGGGCTGCTTTACTCCGCTCTAGCTCCACAGAGGTGAGCAACAGCAGGGACACACAGGGGAGAGACTGTCAGCCAGCATCAGCCAGTCATCAGTCAGAGCAGTGGACAGGGGGGAGAGAGAGAGAGAGAGAGAGAGAGAGAGAGAGAGAGAGAGAGAGAGGGGGGAGTGGATAAGGAGTGAAGTGGAAAAGAGTGTGGGAATAAGGACTCATTCATGTGAACACACACACACACACACACACACACACACACACACACACACTCACACACACACTCACACTATACTGCATATTCATTCTAAACTATAAACAAACATTCAAAAACACTATTACCGGTACATATCACAAGTAAATACATATTGGCATGGCAAAGAAAGTGCTTGCTTTTGTGCAAAATTAAAAACATAGATGGATGTGGAATAACATAAGCTCTGAATGTGGCATGGGCCAAATGAAATGAATGTTGGTTAACGGTGTCACTGTGGGCGCTGAAGTATGAATAGAAATAAGTCTAAAACAAACAGCGGACTTTGGACTGGCATTCGCATCAAAAGCATTAACAGGAAATTGTCAAAGCATTAATCCAAGTAACCTTTAAGACCCGGAACAAGGTCAAAAAAAAGAGAGAAAGAAAAAGTCTCTATTGTTTTTAATATATTTGTTATGACTCATGCTACGCACTAGTTCTCTAGGTTGTTTGTAGGGATATACTGTATGGGAGTGCACACACACACACAGTAGTTGGTAGTTGGATTTAGGCTTTCTAATTCTTTCTCTGTGAAGGGCAGGGCCCATCTAAGAAGTGCTGGAGGTGACCTGTAATTATTGATGCTATCAGTAGCCTAGCTGTGCAATCAGATCTAACAGTGCCGCCTTTGCCTCCGAGGGACCAGTGCACTCCAATCTACAACACTCACACACACACAACACATACACACACACAGTGACAGGGATATGACCCCAAACCGATACTTTTCTCCAGCACCTGGTTATTTTATCTTCCTTTCACCCATTGTTGGGCCTAATTGCGGGTGCTCTCTGGCGACTGACCCCTGTCAGAACAATGCATACCTGTGCATCCCTCTGGCCACTTGCAATTGTCTCCACAAGTGGGCATTCAGCCTCAGCCCCTGAGGACAGAGGCCCTGACCATCCATCACTCACTTGCACACACACACACACACAAAGTCAACTGACTCACTCAACTCACTACAGGAAGCCACCAATATGACCTGTGCACACTTCATCATATCCCTGCAGCCCCACCCGTTACTGTTCACTGGAGTAGAGGAGAGGAGAGCCGACCTCAGGGGGGTTTGTGTCGCTTTATTATCGTGTCATATTCTGACCTCCAGGTTGGGCTTGACCTGAGGAGAGGGCTGAAATATTTACTGAGAACCAAAGGCAATTTAATCAGATGTCTGACATGTTTTTTTAAGTCATAAAGGCAAGATGAATTTGACCGCATGGCTCGAGCAATGAGAGAAAACGGCTATTTTGTTCAAAAATCTCACCTCTCATAGCACCTCCGTGCTGTAGCACATCAGCCCGCAGTGTAGTCTTCCAGTGCTGAAGGCAGTGCCACTAACAGCTAGCTCCAGAGGGAGAGCACACATGTACAGTAGGCCCGAGTTACGTAGCTCGACTGGGTATGGCAGAAACAACAAACTGCTAACGAAAAGCCTCGAAGAGTCGGTTAGAACCTGCATGTGATGCACACTAGAACAGGATGCCAATGGGTGAGAGAGAGAGAGGGCCTCTATATGTTTTGGTGTGCACATATGAGTGTGTGTGTGTGGTGTATGTGTGTGTGTTTGTGCGTGTACGCTTGTTTGTGTATGTCTTTATAAGGCATGTGATGCACACTAGAACAGGATGCCCATGGGTGAGGTGAGAGAGAGGGCCTCTATATGTTTTGGTGTGCACATATGAGTGTGTGTTGTGTATGTGTGTGTGTTTGTGCGTGTACGCTTGTTTGTGTATGTCTTTATAACGCAAGAGAAAATGCACAAACTGTTTGACTTTGTCCAAAAGTATACGGTGTAGTTCTGCTTGGCTGTGTTCCCTTGTCAAGCACGATGAGAGATCTAAGAAGGATGTCCTGTGTAAGAAAGGGATTAATAAACTCAAATACGCCAAAATATCACCCTGAATACATGAGCCAGGAGCTCCTAGAGACACACATAAGCACACACACACACACACACACACACACACAGCAACAATGCCCAGCATTCATTGACCAATGAACAGATATGGATCACAAGTACAGACAGTTCCCACACCCAAAAACACAGAAAAGACAGTGGCCATGTGCTGATAAGCAGAGCATATTTTTATTTCACTATCATATCTAGTGCTTTTGCACACACAAAGCTCTCAGACAAGCCATGGACTCAGGAGCACTGCACTATCAAACGGAACATTGCTGCTATGCTCAAGGAAGTCAGGAAATAAAAACATACAAAAAACAACTTTTACAGCATACATTTAGCAAGAACACAATATTTGGCAACCATTGACAAAGTCTAAAACATCTTCAGAAAGTATAAAACACATCTGCATTTCCCACATCATACTGCGCTCCGCTCCGCTCCGAAGCGCGGCGGGCTCCGGGGCAGGCCGGGCGCAGGCCGCGATTACCCCCCCCCCCCCCGAGTCTGGCGCAGCTCCGACCCCAGAAGCGGGTCAGTCCAGCCCCGAAGTCCACCGCTTATTTGGGTCTCTCTGTTATTCCCTCTCTCTCCCCCCCAATACCAATCGCTTGGAAATAAAACGCAGACATGAACGAATAACAGAGAAGAGAGACAGAGGAAGGCTGCTTGGTTTAAACAATCAACCCTTTAACTTCCATTCACTTCCATTCACTTCCATTCACAGGGGGAAAGCCTCTGGAGTAGGCCAGGGAGGATGGGAGAGTGTGAGTGAGTGCGTGAGATAGGGGCTGGAAGGAGCTGCATGGCGCAAACCTTATTTCCACAAACCTCCAATACAACTGATCATCAGACAGGCGTATTTGATGGGGGGGGGGGGGGGGGGGTTTCCAGACTTGGGTACCTTGTCTTTATGCTTGAGCTACAGGGACTGTGGTTAAAAATGGGTCTCCAAGAGAGTCAAAATCTCAACTTGGCGTCATAAAAACTAAATGCTGAATCAAGCACGTCAAAAATTATCAAAACTGTGGTCTCCAACACTATTTTAAAAAAAATCTCACATGACTTGAGCTAATACTGTATCCATCTTGAACACATTAGACTTGGGTCTGATTTGTTTACTTGGGGTAATACTTACTAATGGATACTGCTTAGCTGAGCAATGCTGTTTGAAGCAAGGGTGTGATCACGTTGGTACTTTTCAAGAGTTGATCCATTTTCATTACTTGCATTTCATTTCATTTCATTACTTCCATTTTCATTACAACCAAAGATGTTGCATGAGCAGAAACATTAGCAGTTGGTGGAAATACATTTACATTTGACATTATACCAACTACACTTTTAAAAAAGGAATGATATTCATTTGAACCTTTTTAGGACTAGGTGAGTTGTGAGTGAGAGTGAGTGAGTGTGTGTGTGTGTGTGTGTGTGTGTGTGTGTGTGTGTGTGTGTGTGTGTGAGATGATCAGGGGTCCTCCCTCAATTTACAGCACAACTATCTTCCAGACTTGCTACAGGCATGAAAGGCCTAATCCCATGCGTGCGAGCACAAACACACACACACACACACACACACGCACACGCACACAGATACACACACAGACAAGATAGCACCAACATACTCATGAAAATACATACTAAACTCGATGGGAACTTCACCAAATCTCATATAAACAAGCATGGTATCACCAATTCATACAAATAAATTCAATCTTTGTAACAAGTTTTCATACCTTCATATTCAAAAGTATTATATATCTACAGACACACAAACACAAACTCACACAGACACAAAAATACACTCGCACACACACTCACACGCGCACACAAACACACACACAAACGCACACACACACACACACACTCACATATACAAACAGCCACAAACAACAGACACACGCAGGACTAAAAACAGGTGCACATAATAATACGTTTGTAAAATGGCATCGTATGCCATGCCCTTTATCCTACACATATAACCATTTCAGTCACCTCGCGAGAGTGGGAGACATTAGCTCTTCACTCTCAGACAACGAAGTCACAGAGAAGGAAAGAAAGAAAGAGAGAAATAGAAATAGAGAGAGGAAGACAGAGAGAGATAGCAACAGAAAGAAATATCTCATAAAGCATTTATGTGTAGCATCTATATGAAGTGCATGAATAGACCTCGCTTCTCACTGAACGCAAAAGCACAGTAATATGGAACATTCAAATGAGTAAAACTAAAATATAATGGGAGATTATGGTCCTACCATGTATACACAGGACATGCCATGGGTAGTTTTTGTTAGTTTAGTTAGTTATCTTGCAGGGGTCAAGCGGGACCACTGTGACACTACAGGCCGCGTGATGGATCTACCAATCTTTCTATCTATCTATCTATTTGTCTCCAGAGGAGAGGGGGGGGGGGTTGGGGGGGTGGTGGTGGAGGTGGAGGGGTGGCATCCCTTCTCTAAGGGTTAGACTGTTCCTCTAGATGTGTGCGCTTGGCCAGAGAACCTGTGGAGAGGTGTGGAGTCTCACGGAAGAGCAAGGGAGAGAGAAAGAGAGAGGGGGGGGAGGGGTAGAGAGAGAAAAAGGGAGATAGAGGGAGTGAGAGAGAAAGAGAGAGAGGGAAAGGTGAGAGAGTGCATGAGTTATGGGTTAATAGTAAGAGAGAGAGTGTATGGGTTATGGGTTAACATGAGAACATGAAGGTTAGGAGGGTGGGTGTGGGGGTTTAGCAGGATGCCCCATGTGTAGACTCTCTGGCTGCCTGGCTGGTGGGCGTAGAGGGCACGGTCAGTGTGTGTGTGTGTGTGTGTGTGTTTTAGGGGGAGGCAGGACAGGTGCTGTGAGGGTCCTGCCATCTTGTGCTGTCTCTCCCCCGCAGTGCCACTCCCTCCCGACCGCTCACCAGTCACATCCTGCAGCACAACAAAAAATGCAAATCACCTTGTACTGTTGCAGCATCTGACTCACACACACCCACACACACACTCACCTGCAACCGCAACACACCATTGTCATGTCCTGTCCTGTCTCTGACATCCTCATTATGCCTGATGCCAATTTTTACCTGCTGCCTACACTACTGATATGCCCGTGTCCAAACCAGGCTAACACACACTCACCACTTCCCACACTCGCAGGGCTGCAGAGGCCTTGTGATGCATCCAGGGATCCTCAGTTACAGACTCAATCCCCCTTATCAACAACCCATATCAACACTTGTCCCAGCATACTTCTGCTCTCTAAACATCTCTCAGAACTTACCACCCTCCACTCCCGTATGAAAAAGATCTATACAATTCACATATGTTCCATCATATATACATAGCATATTCAATGATAGTGTGCTAATGCACATTATGATCCCTTGTTATTTGTTTTGTTTTACGTTGAAGGGCATTTTGCCATT
>NW_027468630.1:8278850-8281350 GCF_046254945.1 Alosa pseudoharengus | reverse complement strand
TTCGGGGGGACCACTTACTGCTTGAGTGGCTCTCAGGGCTAAGTGCTACAATTCAGCATGGTCTGCCCTCAGTAGGTAGTGCATTACACTGGCCAGGGTGGTATTAACATATACCATTCCAATATATCTTCCTCGCTTCAGATGAGGGCTTGATAATAGCATCTGTTAACATGCACTAAGTACCATTATGTAGCACATCACTTCATAAATAATACGATTAGGCGACCTTGGGTTCGGGCGACGAGTGATGTGTTTAAATGTTCTCATTATTTATTTAGGAGGAGAATTAAAGGAAGACACTCTTTGGAGGGAGCAACGAGGCCAGCATAAATATCCAAAGCTTGGGCGACCGATACACACTCATATACACACAGACACACACTCACACACACACACACACACACACACACACACACACACACACACACACACAGACACCCATGCAAAAAACAGGCCAATCCATGTTGGTGAGTGTGTGCTGATGGAGCAATCCAGCTGATCAAATAAATCATAAATGTGAGGAGGGGTAGACCATAACCAACAGCTTCCATCATTAACCATCATCAACAACAACAAGTAAACACACAGACAAACAAACAAACAAACACACAAACAAACACTTCTACTCATGGCCTGGTGGCAAACAAGCGACTAATATTCTTCAACTGTCAACCTGTTTGTCAGGTGCCAGCACAGCAATCGTTCGATCATTTGTTTTGTTCGCTCCCACCCTTCTCATAAACGCCAAGGTGAATCACTGTAGACATTTGCATGAGCCAATGTTCTGAGAACCGTCTGTGGCTGCCTCAGGCACCTCCACCCTTCTGATCTGAGCATTAGATTTCACACCTTTGCATTTCAGAGAGAGAGATGAGGGAGAGAGAGAGAGAGAGAGAGAGAGAGAGAGAGAGAGAGAGAGAGAGAGAGAGAGAGAGAGAGAGAGAGAAAACTCAATAACATGAGACTCAGGAACTACTCCACCTCATCAGGCCCCCACCTCCCCCAATACAAATGCAAAAATAGAGGACAAATATATATATAAACAGGTGCACCCTACAAGCACACACACACACACACACACAAACACAAACACAGTTGTGTAGCTGAAAACAGTGGATGGGGGGAAAAGCTAAGGTCAAAGACAAAGAGGCAGGAGAGGAGGTGGTGTTTGCGTGTCCCAGGCGTTGGTCTGGATTAACCTCCGACAGATACGGGCTAACTATCCCATCTGGTGCGCAGTCGGGAGAGATTGGCAATACAATCAGTCATTTCAATTTGCCCTGAAACCCTATAGCCCTGTAGGCCTGCTGAAATGGTATGCTAATGTAAAAGGTATCTATGATTCTATCGCTTCTATTCCACTGGGGACCCCCACCCCACCCCAACCCACTCCACTCCACTCCCCCCACCTCTCTCCCTCTCTTTCTCTTTCTGTCCCTCTCTCTTTCTCTCTTCCTCCCTCCCTCCCTCCCTCTCTCTCTCTCTCTCACTGCACTTGAACTGAGTAAAAAGTGGGAGCTGCTCGGCCTCATAGACTCAACTGCCTCAGCCCCCTTGCGCTCAAACTAACCACTTTAGCTAAAGTGAGTGTTAATTATGGACAGGCTAAGCAGTCAATAAAAGGTTAATGTAAAAGTCAGAGGATAAATTCCTTTAAGCATTGCATCATTCCACCATCTCCACGACCAACACGATGCTCGCCGGCTGCCTAATCAATACGTTTTACAGTAATGCGCTCCCCATCGATTTCTCCATGCGGGTCGGGCCCAATGCTCTCTCCACTCCCAGAGAGGGAAGGAGACAACGAGGGGGGGCGGTGGAGAAGAGAGAGAAAGCGATGGAGAGAGAGAAATGTAGAAAGTAAATAAAATAATTAACCTCTCCTCTGCTTTCCACATTTTACTTCATCTTTTCTTTTTTTCTTTCCGTTTTTTTTTTTTTTTTTTTTTTTTCTTTCAGACAGGAAGGTGGTAGCGCTGGTGTTCATTTTTTTCTCGGTGAGTGCATTGTGCGGGCTCATCAGCAGGACGGTCCATCTCCCGCGCAGCAGCGTCCTGTGTAATCGTCTGCAGTACTCTCACACCAGGGCCATACATTAAAAGCCGTCAACGCTCTTAACAGCATGGAAATGTGCTTAACAGACAACATCAGTGCTTCCGACTAGAGCAATTACACTGATAGATGCATGATTGCGACGGGAGGGACTAGTGGTGGTGGTGGTGGTGGTGAGGGGGGGGGGGTACATAGATGGGAGACAACACTTATTACATTACATAGTTGTAAGGGTGGGGGGGGGGAGTCATTTATATCTGTAGAGAGGGAACAAATGGGGATGTTTGATTAGGGCATTAGGGGATGGGGTGCAGGGAAGTTATCGGTCCTGACGGAAATGGCCTGAGCAGAACGATAGGGAGGAGAGGCGAGCAGGGGGAGCGCTCGTCTCGCCGGACCGACCCGACGGCAGCAACGGAGGAAGGGAGGCAAAAAAGATGTTTATCTC
>NW_027468630.1:8271350-8276350 GCF_046254945.1 Alosa pseudoharengus | reverse complement strand
TAGCAGTTGAGGACCCATAAATCTGGCTGTGATCAGGAAGAGGGTTACTGTGGAGCTGGGAGCAGTAACTCTTTTTCACCCCCTCCCTGTTCTTTTCTTAGTGGTGGCGGTGGAGGGGAATGGCGTGCTGTGTTGCTCTGAAAACTTGTTGTTCATATGTCGAGCGTTCCTGTAAAACGATCGTCCCCCTCCTGAACCCCCCCCCCCCCAACTCCCCCAAAACCCACACCAGCCCCAACCTCCTCCTCCACCTCCTCCTCCACCTTCCTCCACCTCCACCTCTCCCAGCCCGCACACCCTTCCAGCAGCGCTCGGCCCGGCCCACTAACCCCGCGCCTTCTGGGCAAAATCGGAGGAGTGCTGCAGCAATAAGGCCCGTGATGGATGGGCCTGACTCGACAGCTATACAGCCCTGTGCACCGGGGGTGACATCTGACCCCGCTCACATGATAAGGTCGGCCGAGACCCCCGCACAATTCCCACCTGTATGCCGGGGTCAAAGAGGCTGGGCTAATTATACCTACCGGGCCTCCGATTGCCTGGGTTACAAGCCTATTTGCTTGGCCGCGGGCGAGCGTCGCCTTCAAACTCTTGAGTCTTTTACGGCCGCGGGGTTTTGAAGGGGGTCTATGATGGAGGCTCTAAAAAGTGTTGCACAATAGAGATTCTGTTTCGGCCGAGGAGGCCACTGTTAACCTGCTTTTACGGCCAGGAGGAAGATTGGGTGGTGGCGGCTGGTTTGAGCGGTGGACTCAATAACGAACAACTGAACGAACCAACCAACAGTGAAAACAAACTCTGCAACAGCCAATGGGGACGAGGTCAAGTAAGTGGTGGAGGTGAGGTGCCATTTGCCAGAACACACACATTCACTCTAACACAGAGAGAGAGAGAGAGAGAGAGAAAGAGAGAGAGAGAGGGAGAGAGACATGAGCTCTCTACAGCACACCTCACAACACCTTCATGTCATCGGCTGAACATTAGCTCAGCCCTTTAAACACATTAATGCCCATTTATACAGGCCATCAATCAACACACACCAAATCCATGAGTAAATAGCGGGTCTGTTCTAATCAAACACTGGAACACACTGCGCCCGAATCACTCAGAGAAAAAAAGACGGGGATCACCGGCAACGTCCGCCTATGAGGCCGCACACTCCAAATGTTAAAGCTACCGTGTTGTTTTAAGGATTTGCACAAACAGAGACAAGGATTTGTTGTTCCAAATGTCTTTGTGACTGCACAGACTTAGAGTTGGCATCTTTCAATAGCAGATTAATGCAAACATCCTTAACTGGATGAGTGGAATATAGCCCAGGGAGCAATATGACAGGCAAAAAAAAATGCTGCGCTTAATTTCCAAGCCCTTGATGTTCAGACCAAAACCGATCAGTAACACTTTGACTCAACCACACTTGGAACACAACAAAATCAAGAGTGCAATAAACATAATGATGGGTAATTTGAAGTTGATGAGATAATTGCAGCACAGGTATTGTCACCATGGTGTAGTCGGAATGTTGCTCGTCATTACAAATTTGCTTGCAGCATGTTGCATGACTAAAGCCCTCAAGTTAGTGTTAACCACTGTCCTTTGTGTGTTGTTACACAGCTCCTCTGAACCTGTATCAGACCGAGTACCTCAGGGGCCCTGGCTGACTGGAATTCTTTCACACGAAGTCACAAAAAGAAGGGGAAGGGGGTGGGTGAACAAACATGTCATGTACCAAATGTCAGCTACTGTAATTTCCCGTTTGGATTAGGAGGGGGGAAGGCACTTGACTGGTTTTTCGACAAACATGAAACTCTTTCCATGAAATGCGCCACAGGTGCTAACCGACTTTCCCATGAATGTTACCCGGATACCAGAACATGTGATCAAGAATGTTTCTTCCCACTAACCACCAGTCTCTCTTTCTCTCTCTCTCTCACTCACTAACTCACTCTCTCTCACTCTTTCCTTTCTCACTCTCTTTCCTCCACAGCCCTCCTCCCTCTCTCTACTGTCTTCTCTCCCTCTCTCTCTCTCCCTCCCTCCCACCCTCTCTCTCTCTCTCTCCCCCTTCTTTCCCTCCCTCTCTCTCCCTCTCTCTCCCTCTGCAGGGCCTGGAGTGAGGGGAGGCTGAGTCCCAGTGCCAGAGGAGGGCATGTACTGCCAGGTGTTTGAACTTCTGCCTCACCTGCTGCTCCTGCTGGGCTGAACACGGCTTTTTGTTTCAGCCTATTAAGTAAATACTGTAATTAAAGGCCATGGCATTTAAAGTGCTGTGAACACTGAGCAATTTGTTTAAAGGAGCAAGCAGGCCAGCCAGCCCCTCAGGCTCTGCACTCAACCAGTACACAAAGGAGGAGGCACCAAATTGTGTGTGTGTGTGTGTGTGTGTGTGTGTGTGTGTGTGTGTGTGTGTGTGTGTACTTGCACATATGTTTCTGTATGTGTGTGTGTGTGTGTGTGTGTGTGTGTGTGCATGCATGCATGCATATGTCTGTGTACAGTGCGTGTTACGCATGTGTACACTGAATATGCACGAAGGAACAATTTAATAAAAGGCTGTTAGTTTGTACACATGTGTGGGCAAGATAACCACAAATACCACAAGCAAACACACAATGAGGAGCCCATTTCTCCCTCTCTCTCTCTCTCTTTACTTTTTTTTGGAGACAGGCCCTCTTTGTTTGCTGAATCAGCTTTCACACCCAGAGTTCTTCGAGCAAAAGCAAATGGAGGTTTAATCCACCCTTTGTCTACTGTGTCTTTGTTTGGCTCATGTCAACAGTTCAATGTAAACTGACAATGTCCTGTTTGAAGAACCAATTTTCACTTGTTTTTACATATCCGTAAAAGATCAATTCATCATGAAGCATCAGGACATTAAATATAATAAACCACAGAAGACACAGCCAAAAAAATTGCTCGGAGGTATTTTCTAACTCAGCTGCTTGTTACATTTTGAAAAAAAAAATTTGCGTCAATAACCTCATGTGTCCTCTTTCAAGGCTTGGCCTCTGGCCTGCTCTACTGATCCAGAATCAGATGGGAGGGTGGATAACGTGGCTTAGGAGCCCCATTGGATGGATCTGCTGGTTGGCCTGGGCCAGTGGAGAGGCTCTGGCAGCCTGGGAGCAGTAGGCCCAAAGCCCCTGAGCTCACATAGCAGCCCAGCCCAGCCCAGCCCAGCCCAGCTCACAGTCTTTGGGAGAGATTACATCTAAATCCTGATTTTAGCCTCCAGGTCTCAACTCACACACACACAAACTGGCTAAAGTCAGGAGCCACCCATGTCAGAGTGCACTTGTATGACAAACACTCTCTCTGTCTCTCTCTTCCTCTCTTTATCACTCTCTCTGTCTCTCTCTTCCTCTCTTTATCACTCTCTCTCGCTCCCTCTTTCTTTGTATAGAGGGTAAGGTTGAGGCACTAAGGCAGTCGTTCCAAAACGGCAGAACAGCAAACATGACCAAATGTCTGAGACACTTCTGGAGAGTGACACACTTCTCTTGTTGCTCAGCTTAGACCAGCTCAGGGCCTCTGGGACCATGGCAGCTTTGATTAAAACTAGAGTGAAGTGGCCAGTTTCTGGCTAATGCATGTGTGTGTGTGTGTGTGTGTGTGTGTGTGTGTGTGTGTGTGTGTTAGAGGGTAGGGAGTGTCAAGGGACTGGATTACCTTCCCTCATGGGATTCTTAACACACTCACTACAACATCAACATGTCAGCGTCCATTCTCCTGTCCCACGACACACCCACCCACCCCCCAAGCTCCCCAAACCCTGACCACCACTACCTCCACAGCCCTCCCCCCCCCACACACCTTCTCCAGACTCCAACCCCCACTCGTACCCAGCGGCGGCCGCCACTTCAGCTTTAGCTGCGCCTGAGTGCAACTGTCCGGCGTGGAGCTCTGGGGGGGGACAGGGACAAGCGGCCGTGCATACAGGAAGAGACAGGAAATCATTGAGACGCTTGCCCCCATGAATATTTCATGACGGACGAGGGGCTCTAGCCTCCGGTACATCTGAGCCGAGGGCCAACGACCCAGGGACTGCCACGATGCGCCACCCCTATGCCACTGGCCGAGGACCCAGGGTCTGGCCCGATGCGCCACCCCTATGCCACTGGCCGAGGACCCAAGGTCTGGCCCGATGCGCCACCCCACGTCACTGGAAACCAAGCTGAGATTAACAGACCTTCTGCCCTCCCCCAACGCACTGTACACAAACATACACACATTGACACTGACACACACATTTTAAACCCACACCTTAAAAATACAGTGTTGACCAGCAGTCCCCCATATAAAAGTGTCCCTTCAATTTGTCACTGGTCATCTTTTCCAGTGACGAGAGGGCTAAAAGGTGCAGTCGCAATCAGGGAGGCCATTTTGTTTGTCTACAAGCCACTGCTGTTGTTGGTAAAGGGCCGAGTCATTATCCAGCCAGAACGATACCGACACTTTCTCCCCCCCATCCCCCCCCCCCCAACCTACTTTCGCTGTGGCACTGTGCCACGACGAACAACGCGGGACGCAGCCATGCACACAAAAACAAACACAGGCGAGATTGTCCTCCTTTAATCTCGCAGACAGTAAAACAAGTTCAGATTCATCCTGCCAACCAGGTTGCCACTTTTTGTTCTGTGACGCTGATATATGCCTCACATCTGCACAACAGTCTTTTCTTGTTGTTTTGTTTCATAACTATTCATCACCGTGCTGCGCATGTCGACAGCACTCAAAAGGTTTGTCAGCGATGATGAAGAAATTCGAAAGTACCAGGTGAGCCTTTGATAGCAGCTGTTGCCGCAATTAACGAGTAACAAAAGTGCGTGTTGTAACACCTCACCACACCACACCCTACTCCACTTCAGCTATTGTTGATTCTTTGCTTTCAATAAGCTGTTGCATTGATGCCTGCGTTCTTTAGAAGACTCTTTGTAGGGTACAATATGATTCAGTACCGTGCCAGGAATCCAGGACT
This sequence comes from Alosa pseudoharengus, assembly GCF_046254945.1. Classification (NCBI taxonomy): domain Eukaryota; kingdom Metazoa; phylum Chordata; class Actinopteri; order Clupeiformes; family Clupeidae; genus Alosa; species Alosa pseudoharengus. The sequence goes on along the minus strand of NW_027468630.1, from coordinate 8,271,372 downwards.
ACAATGTTGTGCCCCTCCCACT
>NW_027468630.1:8248850-8261350 GCF_046254945.1 Alosa pseudoharengus | reverse complement strand
TAATGTGTGAGTGTGTGAGTATGAGTGTGTGTGTGTGTGTGTGTGTGTGTGTGTGTGTGTGTATGTGTATGTGTGTCCACTGTCTTCTCTCTGTGTAAGTGTGTGTGTGTGTGTGTGTGTGTGTGTGTGTGTGTGTCTGTGTGTCCACTGTCTTCTGTTCCATGTGTTTTACTGGTCTGCCTATTTGAGAGCCCTCTCATCTCACCGCCCATTGACTTCCCCCTTGTGTGTGTTACTTTATCTTCCGCAAGCAGCCATCATTTTCACATGACTTCCCTCATCATCAGGCCTATAATGAGGGATGAGCACAGAGAGAGAGAGAGAGAGAGAGAGAGAGAGAGAGAGAGGAAGAAGAGAAAGGGAGAGGAGACTGAGGAGGAGGGAGGAGAGGGGTGGGGCTGGATTAGCTTGAAAAGGGCACAAGGCAGACCATGTGCAAGACCAGCCAGAGGAGGAAAAAACAGAGAGAGAGAAAGAGAGAGAGAGATATAAAAAAGGAGACAACTCAGGAAAAGAAACATTGACACAGACGAGGGGGGGGGTGAGAAGAGGGGAGGGAGAGAGGGAGAGAGAGGGAGGGGAGGAGAGAGAAGAGGAGAGAGAGAGAGGAGAGGAGAGGGAGGGGAGGAGAGAGCTGAGAGGTGGGCTGATGTCTTAACGTGTTAATCAGTGAGTCGGCGCTCGTTGGCTAATGTCTGTCTGGTGTAAATAAGGCGTGGTGGTGCCCCTGCTGTCGCATACGCTCTCTTTCCGCGCCATTAGGCCCAGTGAGCGTGCAGGCGGGCGGGCAGAGGGGTGGTGCGGTGTGGGGTGGCACGGAGGCGATGGAGGCGATGGCCGCCCGAGAGCCATTAGGGCGTCCACAGGCATCTGTGGCAGCAGATAGGGAGCACGCGCTAAATTAATGGCCGAGCACAGGATGGATGGGCACGCAGTAGAGGGCCACCGATTCATATGGTACACACACACACACACACACACACACACACACACACACACACACACACACACACACACACACAGATACACATACACACACATACACAGATACACATACACACACACACACACACACACACACACACAGAGATACACATAAAGTCACACACACACACACACACACACACAGATACACATACACACACACACACACACACACACACACACACACACAGATACACATACACACACACACACACACACACATACACACATACACACACACACACACAGAGATACACATAAAGTCACACACACACACACACACACACACACACACACACACACACACACACACACACACACACACACACAGATACACATAAAGGTACACACACACATACACACACACACACACACACACACACACACACACACACACACACACACACACACACACAAAATAAATAATTTTATTGCGGTAATTTTACCTACCACCAAATGATGGACAGAACTCATAATAGTCCTCAATAGTGCGGCAGTCAACAACATAACAGTAGCCTAGCTCTACAGTATGTGTGGCTCCTTTAAGTGAACCTGACGTGACTGAATTGCGAGTGAGTGGCTAGAGAGTATGAATCGTTTTAATTTAGGACTAAACGCTCATAAACGGCTCAGCTGGGAATAAGCTACAGTATAGTGACCAAATCAGAGTTTGTGAGGGAAACTTATGTTTAGTTTCAACTGAATCAAGCTGCAACTCCTCAGACTGTATCTTATGTCCGTCTACTCTGTTGCGCACAACATGCTGCAGCAGAAATGAAAGGGGTTAGCCCCGAAGGTTTTAATAACTTATTATGATGACCTGTCTGGAACTGAAGCAGGAATGGTTAGCACTAGGTAATAATACAAAACCCAAGCTAAACGTAATGCAAATATAATACTAAAACACAACTTAGAACTAGGCCTACTTATGTACTCGTCCCACTAATGAGTTTGCTTATTTGTTTCCCCGATCAGCGCGGTAAAGTGCAAACACACCAGCACAAGACGGCTCTAGATAGGGCTGAGCTCCGCTCTGGTAAGGTTAAATGGCGGATCATTCACGAGACGATTTTGAGATGCACAGATTCCCAAATGAACGCATATCCACAGATTTTGTTAGAGTGGTGAAATACATTCACACCGCTGACATTATATTGAGGAAAAAGTATAACCAAGCTCAAGTAGCTCAGTGTAGCCAGATGGACCTTACGTAGGCCTAAATTAGGACTTAAATATCGGCGCAAATTATCGGCCAGAATTCTGTTATCGGACCGATAATAATATTTTAATTTTTTCACTTATCGGCCAATAATATATCGGCCGCCGATATATCGTGCATCCCTAACATAAAGGTACACCCACACACACACACACACACACACACACACAGATACACATAAAGGTACACACACACACACAGAGATACACATAAAGGTACACACACACACACACACACACACACACACACACACACACACACAGATACACATAAAGTCACACACACACACACAAACACAAACTAGTGTCTCTATAGGTGACACACACCCTTTTTTAGTAAAATACAGACACATGTGATCAAACACACAAAAGACACACACACACACACACACACACACACACACACACACACACACACACACACACACGTACACTCTCAAACACACAAAAACACACATAGACAAACACACACACACACACAGACACACAGAGACAGACACACACTCACAAACATTCTCTTAGCATGCTGGGTAAACTAACTTGAGCAATAAAGACTAAGCAGCTTTATTAGTGTAGGAAATGGCTGTAATGAGGGATAATTCATGATGGCTGCTGCCTGTGTGCTCTCTGGAGGTATTAAAGAGGGCGGGCCCAATTGAGTCGCTGCTTCCTGCTGCAGTAAAACCCAGTCGCAGCCCAGAGGCTCCTGCAGACCTGAGATAATCGCTGTGGTCCTCTCGCCATTCACAGGCTTGCACCCGCAGATATACACACGCACACTCACTAAAACACACACACACACACACACACACACACACACACACACAGACAAACCTAAACTTCTCAAGTCATTGCAGCCCCAGTAAGAGACACACTGCCTCTCTAAAATATGCAGACAATCTCTCTCTCTCTCACACACATACACACACACACACACACACACACACACACAAATAATGGTTGAGCCTCTCCCTCTCCCCTCAGGTCAGATAAATCATCAAAGGCCTAAATTCTGGTATGGATATAGATGCTACTGCTTTACAATTCAAGCCAGATGTTAATTATCACAGCCACACACTTCTGAACTAGCTATTCCGACCACACTTCATGATGCTATACAGTCATTCTGCAGTATTTACTACACACACACACACACTCAGGCAGGCAGTGTGAGCAGGCTGTATGGTTGTACATGTGTTTGAGTGTGACTGTGTGTGTGTCTGTGTGTGTGTGCGTGTGTGACTGTGTGTGTGTCTGTGTGTGTGTGTGTGCGCGTGTGTGTGTGCGCGTGTGTGTGTGTGTGTGCGTGTGTGTGTGTGTGTGTGAGAGCAGACACACGCCGGTCCCTGTGGGCCCTTCACTGGAGGCAGGCCTGGAAATCAGGGGATCGATATGTTCACAGATGCCAGCCCCTCTCTGTCATTACCCAGCATAAATAATGGAGCGAGAGCCCACACACTTCCTCCCCATGCCCTCCGAGCACATCCTCACATGCATGAACACACACACACACACACACACACACACACACACATACACAGGTACAAATATGTGCATACAGTCACACACACACACACACACAAGCGGACTGACACACACAAACACATACACGCAGGTAAACATTATGTGCATACAGACACACAGATGTCGCACAAACGCACAAAAGAACATTCAGCTGCTAAAATACACACACACACACACACACACGGACTAGTCCATGAATAAAGACCAGCAATAGTGACTGCAGAGCACACAAGAGGGAGATGCACTGAATATAAAATCAGATTAAGCTGTCACTTACACTATCTTTGTGTGTGTGTGTGTGTGTGTGTTTGTGTGTGTGTGTGTGTCTGCATGAACATTTTTACAGACATACAGTTGTACATTGGTACATAATACAGTACATTGTACAATGTACACATAATAATCTGTATCTCCACTTCATAACCCATCCAATTTGTGGTGATATGATGCTGACAAGCTGCATGAGGCTCTTAGGCCCTTGACATGAATGCAGAGTAGAAAAAAAACATCAAAACCAAGACAGACAGAGGTGTACAGAGAGAGAGAGAGAGAGAGAGAGAGAGAGAGAGAGAGAGAGAGAGAGAGAGAGAGAGAGAGAGAGAGAGAGAGAGAGCGAGGAGACGGCAAAGGCAATTAGAACATTTAAGAGAAAGGCCAATCAATTGCTGACAAGTGCTCCGGCGTGTCCTGACAGCGGCTTTGTGTATGAGCTGCCACATTGCCCTCCGATACATCGATTATCCACCACCTAACAGCGCTGGATACCTCACCCCACCACCTAACAGCGCTGGATACCTCACCCCACCACCTCAGAGCTAAACCACAGGTCCTCAGCTCTCTCTGCTCTCCCTCCCTCCCTCCCTCCCTCCCTCTATACCTCCCTCTCCCTCTCTCCTCATCTCTTTCTTCTTCTCTCTTAGTCTCTCTCTCCTTCTCTCTTCCCCGGAGGAAGTGAGGACAGCCTATGTCGTCCAGCCTAATGACCCGCAGTCGGCTACACTGAGGCCTGCTCTGCCAGATTCAGAGATGCCTGGACGCCATATGAAGTTGTCCAGTCCGATCCCATGCTCCTTTCTCATCCACAGCCTCTTTCTCACCTCCACATCACAGAGATCAAGATGGCCTCAACTCACAAAGAGCAGAAGAGCATTGGCAGCAGTTTCTCATGAGACAGGCAGTTTTCCTCTAATGCGGTCACCGGATGACTGAAAAGTACACTCACACAATAATAGGTAAGGGATAACGGCCGCCGAGGTGTCCTGTTATACGGAATTAATGGACGAGGGCGAGGGGCAAAAAAGTTGCCTCCGCCCAAGTCCATTAATTCCGTATAACTGGACACACCTCGAAGGCCGTTATCCCGCTTATCACCCGGTTGCCACTGTAAACACTGTAAACACGCGGTTCTGTTTAAAAAGAAGCTCACTAGTTCAGCTTGTTGTACAACTTTAGCATGGACAGTTAGCTTGTTTACAGTTGATTCCATTGTTGGGAAGCCTGCAACCAAAAGATTCTAGAGCGCTGCAACCGTCGTCCTACTATGGTTGTTACAGTTACCATTCATAAGCATTGATATGGAACGGTGTCCTGTTATTCAGAATTAAAGGCCACCCGCCAGCCAATCAGAAAAGAGTATTTCTTCTCTCCGGGTGATAAGAAACAATAACACATATGTACATATCCCTATACAGGAGGTGTGGAAAAGAGAAGGAGGTAAAAAGGAGAGATGTAAGGAGGTTCTAGTGCAGGACATCTGCCTGCAGATATACAGTAGGAGACTGAATAAGACCTCCATGTCCTGCAGATGTAGGAGACTGAATAAGACCTCCATGTCCTGCAGATGTAGGAGACTGAATAAGACCTCCATGTCCTGCAGATGTAGGAGACTGAATAAGACCTCCATGTCCTGCGAGTGTCAGCGTCAAGCAGTCAAAAGATGGAGGGAGGGAAAGGGATGGAGTATAGAGAGGGGCAGAGAGGAGAGGTGTCACCCCACCTGCTGAGACTGGAGGCAGGAGGAGAGGAGTGTGTGTGTGTAGGTCTGTGTAGGTGTGTGTGTGTATGCGTGTATGTGAGTGTGTGTGTGTGTGTGTGTGTGTGTGTGTAGTTGTGTATTCGTGTGTGTGTACTGTATGTGTGTGTGTGTATGTGTGTGTTTGGGGCAGGCATGTGACCTTATCAACATGTCTGTGTGGTAGTGGATAGCAGGGGTAATGGGGTGTCGATGCGGTGTGGAGTGGAGCAGGAGGCCAGTGTGTGCAGGACACACACACACAGCACCGCCCTAGTGCACACAGCACCACTCTACACAAAGCCTCCTCATCCTCCAGCCCTGATTAAACACAATCCCACAAGACTGACACGTGCTTCCTCCATGAGTGTCTGTGTGTCTGTGTGTGTGTGTGTGTCTGTGTGTGTGTGTGTGTGTCTGTGTGTGTGTGTGTGTGTGTCTGTGAATGTGTGTGTCTGTGTGTGTGTGTGTCTGTGTGTGTGTGTGCGCCTGTATGTTTGCATTATGAGGGTGTGTGTTCATAGGCAAAACAACTTCTGTTGGGACAATATTTAGCAGTGCATCCTGTGTAAAATGATCTCAAGGGAATATTTGTCTAAACAAAAGTTAATTAAAGGCATTGTACTTATAACACCTAAACAACTGAAAACAGCTTGCTATAGCAGGCAAAAGTCATCGTGTGTCAACAGCAACGAGGAACACACAGCCAAAGGGCAGAGAGGCCACGGTTGCTCACACTGCGGTCCCAACAAAGGCAGAGAAAGAGAGGATAGAGAGGGGGAAGGGAGGGCAAGAAGGGAATGAATTAAATAAATATATAAAAACACAGAGAGCCATCAGTGTCCAGAGCCCCTCAGTGGCCCATTTTTATTTCTTTATCTAATAGGGGGTAATGACACAGGCAGCGGAGCGGACGCCCTCCCTGCCAGGACCCTAGCCTCAGGGCCCACAGCGGGCCCCTTCGCTCAAACGCAATAAGAATAAACACATGCGGAAGAGTGGGTGTGTATGTGTGAATATGTGTGTGTGTGTGGGTGTGTGTGTGTGTGTGTGTGTATGTGTGTGTGTGTGTGTGTATTGTGGTGATAGTGGTGGTGGTGGGGGGGGTAGTCTATTTGGTTGAGAGTGATGGCTAGCTTGTTGTTTATCGCAGGCCAATAAATCTCCATGGCGACGCGCGAGATGAGAGCGGCTTATCTCATCAGAGCCAAGCTGGAGCCACTACCTCAAACACAATGATTTATCGGGGGGACGGGGAAGAAGTTATTTTGCTGAATAAAACAAAAATGAAAAAAAAAGGGCAGAGAAATAAAGGAGGAATGAGCGAGTGAGAAAGATAGAGGGGAAAAAGAGAGAAAAAATGTATATATATTGAGGTAAAGAAGGTGGTTGAAAGAAGCTGAAATGAAGGAGAGAGGGTAAACAGAGTGTGTTTTTGCCGAGAGAACAAGGCGGCGTTTGGGGTGCGAGGCGGCATAATATGCTGGAAATGAAACTTCCAGGACTTGCGGGAGTAGCCGCATGCGGACAGCCTGAGCGCTCTAAGCAGACCACACACACACACACACACACACACACACACACACACACACACTCACACCAATTACACCTGACGGACACACACACAGCAGGATTCAGCAGTTTATCCAGTGGCCGGGAGAAAGGGTAGAAGGAACACAGAGGCGCTCGCGCACAGACACACACACACACATTCACACATTCTCCCTTCCTCTCTCTAAAACACTGACAAACTTAGACACAAACTCCACCTCTTTCTCTCTCTTTTTTTCTCTCTCTCTCTCTCTCTCATACACACACACACACACACTCACAGAGACACACACTAAAACACACACACAGAGAGCTCTTCCTTCAGACATCACGTATCACACATATCTATGCAGTAGTTGTAGCGTGTAGCCTTTTAGCCGTGGCGATTTGGGCCATCATCCAGCAGCACTACACTCCACTCCACTACACTACACTACACACACCTCTAACCTCATCCACTGCTGAGGCACCCGTGTAGGACACTTAATGCTCCTAATGCTCTTAATGCCATGATCTCCTCCGTGCACGGAAGCCCGGCTCCGACCATCTGCCCCAGTCTTCCTGGCCTCTGGATGGGGCCTTAGCCTGTGAGTCTCCGATACCAGGGGCTCACAGGCTAAGGCCCCAAGGCAGGAGGCTGGAGACTGGGGCGCAGAGCTCAGGGAGCAAGGGTTCCAGCCACGGAGATCCTGGCGCTAAGCACTCATATCAGATTTAATCACGTCTGAGAGGGGGCCCCCAGTGTGTGTGTGTGTGTGTGTGTGTGTGTGTGTGTGTGTGTGTGTGTGTGTGAGTGAGAGAGAGAGCGCGTGTCAATCCTGGCCTTAATGCGCCGTTATTGCTGCAGTGGACGCGCCTGTTTGCCCTGGGTTTGATCCAGAGCCCCCCAATCCCTTCTGCCCCCCATAGATCCCTCACATCTTTCTCTCTCTTACACACACACACACACTCTCTCTCTATCTCTCTCTCTCGGTCTCCCTCTCTCTTTCTCTAACTGTCATTCATTCTGTATTTGTATGAATGTCTTACTCTACCTCTCTTTTTCTCTCTCTATCTCTCTCTCTCTGTGTCTACGGCCCTGTGGAGGAGTGTTTTCTTCCAAGCTGTGGAAATGATGAGAGCCATGACCTGCCTGCCTCAGATGCTGGTGATGAATAGCCATCCACCATAGCGCAGGCAGATTACCCCCATAAGAGGCATTTTAGTGTGTGTGTATGTGTGTATGTGTGTGTGTGTGTGTGTGAGAGAGAGAGAGAGAGAGAGTGAGTGAGTGAAGGGGGGGGGGGGTCTGATAAATGACAGGTTTATCTGCGGCGCTCTCTCGAGACTCCACAGCAGCAGGAACAATAAAGCGTTCGGACCAAGAGAGATGACTGGGAGAATTATGTCACCCAGGGTTGTCAATCATGGTGGCATGGCCTCTTAGCTTCCTCATGTGTGTGTGTGTGTGTGTGTGTGTGAGAGACATCGAGAGAGAGAGAGAGAGTGAGAGAGAGAGAGAGAAACAGACAAAGCAAAAATGAGTGTGTGTGTACAGTATAAGTGTGTGTGTGTGTCTTCATATGGTCGTGGTCGTTTGAATGAGCACAGGGGATGGCAGGCGGGTGGGTGGGTGGGTGGGTGTGTGGTGGCGGACGATTATGTGTGTGTGTGTGTGTTTCTGCAAACAGGGCGACAGGCGGGCATAATATTCTCATCACTCTCGTCTGGGAAGCAGAGGTTGCTGTGGCCCAGGGCGCTCTGCCGACCGCCGTTTGAGCCCGAGATCGAGCAAATATTCCTAAAGCGCCATTTTTCATATTTCCCTGTATGCATAAGGAGATGAAAAATCATCCCATCATTTGTATTGTCTGACTGAGGTTAGACACTAATATTAGTTTATCTACTCCACCTTAGATTGCTTCCCTAAGCAAGACGGATTGGCTCTTAGGGGGAGGAAGGGTGCAATATGCGACAGGCGCATTTGGCCCATCTTTTATGCGCCGCAATTCTGACTGGATCCAGGTGGGAGAAATTGACGTTCGCGTCTCATGAAGGGGCTCTCTGTCAAATTTTAAATTCCCGCAGAACAAACAAACAAAAATAACAACAACAAAAGAACTCCCGTCTATTGCTATCACACTCCAGCTCTTTAATTGCCAGGCAAATTGCCGCGGAACAAACTCACTCGCTTCTTCGCTTTTTTTTCTCTCTCCATCTCGGGAACGATCCCTTGCATATAGCCGATACGTAATCTTCATATTAATTCCACAAGCATCTATTGAACACTTATGGAAAATGGAAATTGAAGCAAACCAAGTATGAGAATCAATTTTGATGGAAAAGAAAGCAAAGGGGAAAAAAAACGAAACAAATAAGTTTTTCGAATAAAGGGCTCCATTGATTTTCTCAGAGTCTGTGCACACTGTGCTTCTGGCCTCGTTCTTCGGGGAGAGGAGGGTTTGGGGGTGGGGGCGGGGGGGGCGCACTGAATTCTGGGTCAGAAAGCACTCAGTGATTATTCTCCAGCCAGCCAAGTGTAAAACTCATTAGACAATGCATAATGCCTTTAATCAAATCAATGGCACTGGCAACTCCAAACTGATAGCTCCTATCAAAACTTACACAAAGCATGGAGAATTTCTCATTTACTTATAAAAATAAAAGAAGATGGAGGAATTATCTCCCAAATGGGCCTAATTGCTCTCTGGCTAGGGATCAATATCTCCGAGGAGAGGAGAGAAAAGTAAAGTGAGAAAACAATATAAAGAGTGGGAGGTACTGCCTCCTAATGTGCCCAGGGGTAATTATTGATGTTACATTAAGTTGGAAGGCTAACAGGATGAGAAGTCAGTCATGACAAATAGTCAGAAAGGTCGAGCCAGTCAATGGAACACAATGCCATGACACTTGTACGGAGAGAGCAAAACTTGTAGTGACAGTGATGGCATTACTGACTCTCTCGACATACCAGCACAATCTAGATAAGATTACAATTATACAGCTACAGTTTAGACAGGTTAAAATTGGTGGATTTCAATGACAATAACATTTTTTTTTTAAATGACACTACATTTTCTGCATCGGTTTCAATAAAAATCTGACTTTCCTTTTTAAGGCACCAATGAAAGGTGCTATAAAGTAGCTTTCAAAGAGCTTAACCAAAATGACAAGCCTGTTGTTTTCCTCCCTGGCTACATGTACTGTGAAAGACAGATCGGATGTGTGGACGTCTATGGTACACAGGCTATTAAATGCACTAGACCAGGCCCTGAGAACAGGACACTGGCTTACAATACCCATCAGCAGACTGGGGGGGCGGCAGGTTACCCCACAACCTGACAGTCAGTCCTCCAGCTCTGTTGCTCTCTCTCTCTCTCTCTCTCTCCCTCTCTGGCAGTTAGACGTATCATTGTGTCTGTCTGCTTGTCTCACACACTCACACACTTTTTGTATTCCTCCTGTCTCCCACTACACCTCTCAGGCATGTCTCTGTCTCTACATGTTATAACTCTGTCTCTCTCTCTCTCTCCTCTTTCTCTCTCTCTCTCACTCTAAGATGTAGACGGGGAGTCTGTCTGCCTGTCTGTCTGTCTGTCTCTCTCTCACTCTGTCTTTCTCTCTCTGTCTCTCTCTCTCCCTCTCTCTAAGATGCAGATGGGGAGTCTGTCTGTCTGTCTGTCTGTCTGTCTCTCTCTCTCTCTCTCTCTCTCTCTCTCTCTCTCTCTCTCTCTCTCTCTCTCTCTCTCTCTTTAAGATGTAGACGGGGAGTCTGGATGTCTGTCTCGGGCGCCCTGGCTGGCAGCACCGGCGTGGTGCTGTGAGTGAGGAGTCCGTCTGGCAGCGTGAGGAGAAGAAGCTGAGCCGCCATGGGTAATTACGGCTCCGGAGGTGCAGATGTTGGGCTGCCGAGGACCTTCTCTCCCTCCTTCCCTCCCTCTCTCCATCCATCCTTCCTCCCTCTCTCTCTCCATCCCTCTCTCTCCACCACCCCCCTCATGTGTGCCACCATGCAAAATAACCCCCACATCTGCCTCTCAGCACCCCTCTTTGTTTAAGATGCTGGCTCTTCATTTTTTACCACTGACAGCAATGCTATTCCCACTTATTTAGAGGCATCTGGTTGGAGAAAGGGGGGAGGTGGGGAGTGGTGAGCAGGGTGTGTGTGTGTGTGTGTGTGTGTGTGTGTGTGTGTGTGTGTGTGTGTGTGTGTTTGAAGAGGGGGACGAGAAATAGAGAGAGAAAATGCAGGACGCCCTTTAATTAATTGCAGGGAGATTACATGGTCCTCCAAGCGTGTAGTTTGTCATCAGAGCCCATTACACACTCCTATTAGATGCTTCTCCACAGTGTCAACAGTCATTTGAGGGGGAGTCACAAGTTTCAAAGCAAGGAGGCAAAGTGAGCGCCTTCAACGTGAGGCCTTGCGTCACAGACGGGCCTGGAGCTGGACCGTGCCGGACAAATAAATACGTCCTGCTGGCTAACGCGCTTGCCTCGCGAGCTGTCACTGCCCTCACAGACAGGCGTTTGACAAGGCTGCCTCAAAGCAAGCCGTCACAAGGTTCATTAGACAGCCTTCCATCTTACCAGCCCCCCCCCCCGGCCCCTTTGAGAAAGGAGACTCCTCTTGATACAGCACAACAATGTGGTGTCCCCACATACGGGACTCTGGACTTGAAAAGTGATCAATCTTGAACAGGGGGAGAGCTCCTTGCTCGGGCCGGACGCTCCGCGCGGGACATTACAGGCGTAGCCGCTCATCACTAATCGCATCCATCATTAGGCACCCCTCGCCACGGGACGAGAGCAAATACCACCCCCCAATCAGCGGCAGCTGCGGAGAACGCCGCCCCGTCAACAAACACAATGGCCCTCTGTTTTACATACAGTCGTTTAGCAGATGTTTCTATCCAAAGTGACTTACAGGAGTGTGACGACAGGCATTTATCAACACACATGCACACACAGACACACACACACACACACACACACACACACACACACACACACACACACACACACACACAAACAGAGCCAGGACACTGATTCCAAGGACCTCAGTGGTGTTATTCTCCACAAAGTTATGAAGGACTCAAGATACATTGGATTTGACTTAAGTGATTGAATGTAAGTCAGTGAGTTGTAAATCAGTGTGTTTGCTTCGGAGAGAAAATTATCTGGGCCTTTGTCACCACACACACACACACACACACACACACACACACACACA
>NW_027468630.1:8238850-8243850 GCF_046254945.1 Alosa pseudoharengus | reverse complement strand
CAGAACGTCAGAAAGAGAGAGAGAGAGAGAGAGAGAGAGAGAGAGAGAGAGAGAGAAGGGCGAGAAGGAGAGAAGGAGGGACAGAGAAAAAAGCAGCACATTAAAAGGTGCAAAATTCACATTAAAATGTCTTCTTTTTTTCCCTCCCTGTCTCTCTCTCTCTCTATCCTTCTCCCCCCCCCCCCCACCCCCCCTTCTCTCCACCCTTAATAAGCTCTCTGGGCTCTTTGCTGGGGTAAACCCCATCACTTATTTATTTTTCAGAGATAGCCCTATTAATTTCCCCCTCGGTTTCAAACGCTCGGGCTGCGCTGCGATGTGGACTGGATCTGTCGTCCCTCGGGCACTCCTCGGAGGAAGAGGCATAAATGACCCAAATAAAGGGTGCTTTTGAAGGCGAGCGGCGAGGCGCCGCCACCATTAAAACTAAATGAAGTGTTTATTAGGCGTGCCGACAGCGCTCTCCACTCTTGCAGATCAAGGGCCGTTACAGTTAATGTGGCTCTGCCTGCTTGAGTAGAGAGAAGAAAAAAAAACGCCCCGCGCCCGTTCCGCGCAGCACTGTTTGTTTAGTTCTGCCAGTGGGCTCGAAAAACCAAAGTAGGGATTCTTTTCCTTTTTCTTCTTCTTCTTCTTCTTCTTCTTCTTTTACCCAAGTCTCCCTCCACCTCCTGCCTCCCTCTGCGGTTCTCCACCAAATCTGCACCCTCTCCAGCTCCCTCCAATCTTTTCTTCTCCTTTTTCATGCAGACAAACAGACAATGGGAGAGAGGAAGGGAAAGCGTTTGCCTGACATTCTTTGTTGTTCCTGTTAATGAAACCTAGAAGAGGCAGAAGGCAAAAAGGCAGGTCAGAGAAGAAGAAGAGGAAAGAAAGGATAACGAGAGACGAGTGCTGTGATGAGCTGAGAAGAAAGGATGAAAGAGGAAAGGAGAGGAAAGAGGGCAGAACTACACAGGACAGAGGAAAGGTGAGCGGACAGGGAGATTTCCTCTGTCCTGTAAACTGAACTGCAGCGCTTGTGGTGGCTAAGATTATTGGCCGGACCAAAACAGGCTTAAGCCGCTGATTGTTCTTGTGCCTTTCTCAAGCTTTCAAAAAAAAGTTCTAGTCCCTCTCTCTCCTTCTCTCCCCCTCTCTTTCTTTTTCTCTATCTCTCTCTCTCTCTCTCTCCCTCTCTCTGTTCATTTCAGAGGCTTTAAACATACTGCCAAGAAACTGTTGGAAATGCAAACACAAGTCTGTGCTTCATTTGACATTTTATATTTGTGTGTGTGTGTGTGTGTGTGTCTGTGTGTGCGTACTGTATGTGTGTATATGTGTGTGCTTGTGTCTCTGTGTGTGCTTGTGTCTCTGTGTGTGTGTGTGTGTGTGTGTGTGTGTGTGTGTGTGTCGGTGCGTGCATAAAAGGTTTGGGCTCTTAATGAAAAAATGTGCCAAAATTGGATAAAATATGCCATAACGGCTCCATTTATCTCTCTTTATTCTTTCAGACTAATAGGGGGAGTTATTGCCACAATGACATATAACAGACTTTTGCCTTTCATGGACCCCTCCTTTAATATGTTATACCTGTGCCTTCTCTCCCTAGTTTTAAATGGAAGGTGAAAATCATTTGGCAAGCACTATTTTCTCATTAATGCTTGCTTAAGATTTTTAATGCAATATCTATGCCAATTTTTTCTTCTCAATAATAGTATGCGTGAGTGAGAATAATGGCACTCATTTAGAAGTGAATTAAAAGCAAAGAGACTCCCACAATGAAAGTTGCGAAAACCGTAATATGCCACCTCAAAACATTTAAAGATGTTTGCCTCTCACTCTCATGCCTAATTATTTTTCATAACCCCAAGCGGTGCAGCATAGCAATATCACAGGGAGATCCTGTTTAAACCTGTCTGTCTAACCTATCTTCTCTGACAACAACCAAAGCCCCCTCCTGCTCCTCCTCCTACCTCCTCTCTTAAACCCTTAAATCAGCGTCGCAATGAATTACTAACTCGCCGCAGCGAATGAAGTTTTACTCCAAATTGCAGGGTTTGGGCTATGAAGATTGATGTCGGACATAGTATACTTTTGAAGTCGGAGGATGCAATTACAATCGGCTGCAATTATCCCAGGCAATTAATAGCAGCAGATAGCATGTCACAATCAGGTTGGGACGTAATTAATCAGCGCTTGGCTTCTCCTCCCTCCCTCCGTATGCCCTGTGGTTAGGCTTCATGTAAAACAGTGCTGTGGACATTTCCCAGTGGTGCCGCAAAATGCACAGCGAGTGCTTACAGGGACAAAGTGAAAAGGCCCACTTTATTGACAAGATGTCAGTGTATAGTAATGAACATTCGCTGCCCACACAACCACACACAAACACACACACATGCACACATATGGTCTAGCACAGACAAACATACACACATCACCAGACAGATGTCAATATACACACAAACACCACTACCCCCCCCCCCCCCCCAACACACACACACACGCACACATTGCACACACACACACACACACACACACACTAGGGGTGGGCGATATGGACAAAAAATAATATCTCAATATTTTTTGTGATTTTGACGATAACGATAATTAGTCGATATACTTTAAAAGAAATTTGTAAAAGTCTGAGTTACTTTACAGCTCATTATTTATGAATAGCATCAATACAATAATAACAAATAACCTAACCTGTGACTTTTTAACCAAATGAACCAATGCATTGCCACTCTGACACATTTCCAATTCTGCCCCCACTTGTGTGTGTGGCAATGACATGGTCTAGCCAGCTACATTAGAGAAGATGAATAGGCCTAGGCCTAACAGTTTCCCAAGAGAAAGTCTGAAGCTGAAGTTCCCTTCAAAAACCTTTACTTAGGATTCACTGTAAAACTAAGCAGACCAACAGAGTACATCTCAGTCATTTCCTTCGAGGTTTTGACAAATCATGTAGGCTAACATTCTAAGTTACATAAATCATGTAGGCTAACATTCCAAGTTACAGAATAGAAACTAGTGCGTTAGCTTATGGCTAATGTATATGCGAAATCCCATAGAGATGCTAACGGTTAGCATAATCGATATTAGAGCGAACTTCAGTCCATTTACAAAAGGGTTAGGCCTACATGAGAAGAATTCTTTGTTTACAACTGACTATTAAAATACTCAAAGGCTAATGTTTTCTCTCCATATAATACCATGTAGGAAAAAACGTGACTCATCAATGCTACTTGAACAGAAGTAGTTTAGCTGCACAAAATCCCAAGTAGCCTACCTCTCGCTGCACAAAATAAACATTAGGCGTGTGTGTGACAATGTGGACCCACTAGTGATCATGTGACACTTGTCTGCTGCTTCTCTCGCATAGCCTACACCTCCTGGATTTAGTGAATGTATGGGGTTTCAATGCGTGATTTCGAGTGTTTTTCCCCCATAAGTAATTATGACCGCCGCGCAGCGAAGCGGCGGTCATATAGGTTTAGTCAGATTTATTTTTATTTTTTTTATTTTTCGCATGTCCAAATTTCCGTCAATGATTCCCGGGACACTGAAAGACCGGGGTAGACGAAACTTGGTGGGCATGTAACCCCATATGGATAGCATGGAACCATCGTTTTTCGTTGTGATCTGTAGCCCCCCCCCCCCCCGCTGGACTGCAACCCCCGAAATGAGGGTAGGGCAGACACAGTTTTCTGTGAATATCTCGAGAACCGTAAGGTGTAGGAGGACCTTTTTTTTTTTGTATGTTGATCTCAAGGGGCCATGTCAACCCATTCCATAACCACTCATTTCATGTATAGCGCCACCTAGTTAAACACAAAAAAGTAAAAATGAGGCGTTGTAATCGCAGGTATCTGTGACCTAACATAGTCAAAACTGCACGAAATTGGAAGCTTAGGATCATTATGACACCCTCTGAATGCACGCCAAGTTTCGTGGAATTCCGTTCATGGGGGGCCACACAATACATTAATTTATGTTACTATACACCAACTGGCCTGTAGGTGGCCGGAGACAGTTTTCTGTGAATATCTCGAGAACCGTAGGGCCTAGGAGGTCCACCTTTTTTTTGTATGTTGGTCTTAAGGGGGCATGTCAACCCATCCCATTACCACTTATTTCATGTATAGCGCCACCTAGTTAAAAATTAAAAAGCAAAAAATTCGGTGTTTTCATCACAATATCTCTGGCTGACAAGGTCAAAACTGCACAAAATTAAAAGTGTAGGATCATTATGACACCCTCCGAATGCATGCCACCAAAACTTGGTGGGCATGTACCCCCACATGGATAGCATGGAACCGTCATTTTTCGTTTTGATCTGTAGCCCCCCCGCTGGACTGGACCCCCCGAAAGGAGGGTAGGGCAGACACAGTTCTCTGTGAATATCTTGAGAACTGTAGGGCCTAGGATGACCATTTTTTTCCGTATGTTTGCCTCCAGGGGTCATGTTAACCCATTTCATGTGCACACATGTGCACAAACAGATACACACACACACACACACACACACACATACATTCACAGTAATCATACATATGACACATACTCACACAGTAGACATATGTACGCATGCATGCACAGGCACATACGCAGGCACACACACAAGCACGCACACACACACACACACACACACACCCACACACATAACATAAACATAACACAAACAATCAAGAATTTCTCAGAATTATGAACAGGCAAGAAGACGGAGGTGGGGTTGTATAAAATGAATTTTACATGTGAAATCTATGAACTAATCATGTTTTGGTACTTGTTGTCTAGCAGATACCAGTGAGAATTGAGTGTGGATAATGCAATTTAGTGAGACAGTTAGGATCATATAGGCCTTTCAGCGTGATTTCTTTTTTGTGGAAAAAATGTGCTGGACTGGGCGGCGGTCATATTTTGTACCGCTCTGCGGTACATCTAGTTTAAATACTCGATAATGTAAATTTGCACATCGTTAAAACAACAATCACGATATTATCGCAGACGATATATAT
>NW_027468630.1:8213850-8231350 GCF_046254945.1 Alosa pseudoharengus | reverse complement strand
TTGTTTCGCTCTGATTTTGTGTGTGTGTATGTATGTGTGTATGTACAGTATTTGTGCATGTGTGCATGTGTGTGTGTGCATTTTTTGAGGTTTGTAGTCCACAGTGGGGTCTAGACTCTAGATTTGTCCCTTCACATTGATAATTGGGCATAATGTGAGCCAGCCGTCTCTTCACTATGGTTGCCCCAGCCTGACGAAACTCATGCCGGGAAGCCTCATGCGTTTTGGGGTAATGAAAAGCAAACAAAATTACAGTTATGAAAACACCCGTGCGCTTTTTGCTCAGGCGCCTTTTGTTTCTTCGGTTGCCTTTTTCAAAAATTCAAATGAAATTCTAAATATGATTTCGTCCCAGCTGTGATCTTTTATACTGTATTTGATGTGCGTGAAGAGAGGGTAACTTGAGACTCGCTATTTTGACCGGGACTGGTTTGGGTTAAAGCTGGGGGGAGAGAGGGGGAAAAAAATCCCTCACCCTACAGGGAGGAGCACCAGGCAAAGGTTTTGCCCACAAGAAACAACAAAAGATGCTTTGCATACAACTGAGGTGGGGGTTGTCTAAAGTCCCAAACATCTCACCCCGGAGTGGGTGAGAAGCATACTAGGCATGGCATGAAGATTGGCCTTAACCAAGAGGAGGGTACCTCACTGCGTTCCCATCTGGTTCTCCCCAGTCTCTCTGGACGCCTCAGCTACTCTGTAAAACCTTCCTCCTGCACGCCCCAGAAGAAATGCCTTCCTCCTACAAACTGAATTCTCAAATCAGAGCAAGCAACCAAAGCCTTCATGATGGCCAAAAAACGTGTCTATTATCTCTGAATGTGTGGTTTTCATAAAAGCCCAAATGAAATCTACATGCACTTCCAAGTCGTACTGTTTACGATGCACTCAGTCCAAAAAATAAATAAATACAAATAAAAAACAAAATACTTCGGTTTTGGCTTTCGCCACTGAAAACCTCTGACACAAACAGATGAGAGATTCAAAGACTAAGGAAACAACTGCTAAGCTTCAACATACCATGAAGAGGTAAAAGTAAGCCTTTAATTGGGTAGGGTATTAAGCCTAAATGAATGGCTGAAGAAATGTTTACTTCTCAGTAAACAAGCCATGACCTGAGAGGGCCAAGCCGCAGCATTAGATTCTAGGTTCTAGGGTTGTTGGGAGAGGTACGTGGCACAGGATTGAAGGCGTCACAACTGGCAGAGTGGAGTTAAGTGGTCTTTAATGAAAGAGGTATGCTGAAGACATGGCACCAATGCTAATGACTTGGCATGTATTTTTCTTTAGTGCGCAAATGCTTTTATGTGTTGGCATCAGGTGCTGGGGCATGGCCCGAGAAGGATTTGAAAGTGAACTAGTGATGATCTAGTCATTTTAAGGCTACTTTCACCCCGAGGAACTCAGGTTACAGTATGGAGACACATATTCTGCTTCTTGAGGGTTTGGACTTGTCACTAAGTTGCTAATATAGTCGACGTACTGCGCTCTCCCAGGTCAGCTAAGTGAGAATGGATTGACAGCATTTCAATTTTCGTGACGAAGTTTCAAAATCCCAACAATTTCTTTAAGGCCATCATTGTGGGAAGTGTCAATGCCCCAGTGTTTGTTGAGGCCGTTGCCAGGGGTTAGAATTGCTGGCTGGAGTGTCGGAGGGTCTGGAACTCCAAGCACCAGGAACTGATCCTGTGGGCTGAAGTGGGCTCAGACGGCAACCTCCGGTAGTCGCCAATCGGCCTAATTACCCCAGCAACCGCGCGTCTGCTCTTTGTAAAGCTCAAGAGGCCGCGGCCGCGGCGCATGCGTCTGCGCTGCCACGGAGAGGTTAGGAGGCTCATCCACCGCTGTGAGTCATGGGTAAACACAGAGGGAGAGAAAAGGATGAGGAAGTAAGAAAGAAAGAAAGAAAGAAAGAAAGAGAGAAAGGCCAGAGAGAAGTGGAGGGGTGGGTGTGTGTGTGTGTGTGTGGGGGGGGGGGGTTAGTGTGAGCGAGCATTATTATCAGACATAAAGACACTCAGTGAAAACAACGGCATCCTAAGAGGCAGCTTGGATTATCTGAACTTTGGCTGAGAATTCACCTACTGAGAGCTGAGAGGTGTGCTTTCAGCCCAAGAACGAGAGAAAGAGAGGCAGAGGCAGAGGGAGAGAGAGAGAGAGAGAGAGAAAGAAAGAGAGACAGAGACAGAGAGAGAGAGAGAGAGAGGAGAGGCAGAGAGAGAGAGAGAGAGAGAGAGAGAGGAGAGGGAGAGGAAAAGAGAAAGAGAGGGCCTTCACAAGTGCAAGCTATCTGCCCTGGCACTTAATCAAAGGGATTAGGGCTTGGGAAGCTGAGCCCACAGGTTATCCTCCAGGAAGCATACCAAGCAGTTATCAAAAACACCCCGAGTTCAAAGCGGCTCCATTTTCCTCCGTTCTCAGTGTTTCTGGCCAGGGCCCCGGGCTTTTTCCTAGGTAATAAACTGTGTCAAGAGATGTTTATACTTGCGTGCTCTTTGGGGGAGAAGAGAGGAAAGAAAGGAGAGATTTCACTCTTTACGCGAAGACCAGGGACCGACGGGCCTAGCGGCGTGCTCCACCAATCACCTGGGAGACCCACAGTCGAGGTGTGAAAGCCAATCCCGACGACTGTCACTCCACGCGGCTCTTTCCTCGGAAGCGACGCAGCGGAGCAGGTAGATACCCATAAACCCTTTTCAAAAAAAGGATGTGTGTGGCACGGCTGCCACAGAGGCTACTTTGATATGTGAAGAAAGCAACCTGTTTACCATTGTACGGATTCCCCATCAGCCATTGTGTTTGGGGGGCCGAGATACCCCTATTTCCAGAAATCCATTTTTTACCCCTTAATCTGTCGAGCGGTGCTGTATCACCCGAGAGTTCGGCTCCACCAACACAATCCCATCAGCAATGCTGGGAAGGTTCAGGACAGTACTAGTCCACCCCACACACACACAAACACACACATGCTCACACCACATACATACACAGAGCGCATTAAG
This sequence comes from Alosa pseudoharengus, assembly GCF_046254945.1. NCBI lineage: Eukaryota > Metazoa > Chordata > Actinopteri > Clupeiformes > Clupeidae > Alosa > Alosa pseudoharengus. Next base: position 8,228,348 of record NW_027468630.1, on the reverse strand, counting down.
ATACATGAATGTCTTGCTTCATACCCTAGGTGTATGCAATGGAGGTTTTAAAAAAGTAATATTGGATCAGTAAGATACATCCCGTTGCACAGTGTCTCTCCTCTTTGATGTCCTTAATCCAAAGCGCTGCGTCTCGCCAGAGGAGACCCTTTTTTTTTTACGTTTTTGAAGAGACTTGCGGCGAGAGGCTAGCATAGCGCTTCAGGGGAGCTATGTGTAAAAAACACAGAAGCATATATATGGGGAGACAGATAAGTAGATTTTCATACAGGGAGCCATGAATGTGAGAGAGTGAGGAAACACATGCACCTGCATGCTGTGGGACGAGCTCTGTGTGTGTGTGTGTGTGTGTGTGTGTGTGTGTGTGTGTGTGTGTGTGTGTGTGTGTGTGTGTGTGGGGGCGGTGCTGGGGGGCACAGCCTTGGCTAAGGATAAGGACTCAGGCTAGGCAGCCAAAACAGCTGAACCCAGAACAACTGAACAGAGCCTACTCGAGCTACTCTGCTTAATGTACTGAAATAAAGAGACGGCATGAATAAAAAGAAAAGGGTCATTCACTGACCCTTGATGCACCGTACGTTCTCAGGGACTTGTAGAAAATTAGTGTGCATCACAAGAGCAGGGTATAGGTTAATTTGGAGCGAATAAGACGTGTGCTTATTACTGCTGGGTGCATTGAAAGGTAAGTGCAGCCGCTAACCTTTCGGCAGAATCTAAATTCATCCACTGGCGAGGGAGCTTTGATTCCAGGCAGGTGGTACCACAAGCCGTATAGCCGCTCTAGTCCTAAGAGAGAAGAATGGCTTTTGGGTGGCATGTGTCTGCGAGAGAGTGCGCTTGTGTGTGTGTGAGTGTGAGTGTGAGTATGTGTGTGTGTGTGTGTGTGTGTGTGTGTGTGTGTGTGTGTGTGTATGCAGCGCGTGTATCCTCCGTGATCTACCCACAAGCCCACGTGTGACGGCTTTACAACATGAAAGGAGGCTTTAGCAGACGACCGCTCCGTCAAAACCTTACACGTGTGTACAGAGCAATCTGTACGAATCCATATTGCAGATTTACATTAGTAACCTCCCTCCATACCCCACCCCCACCCCCGTTTCAACCCCAACCTGCTGGAGACAAGCTATGGCTTCAATAGAGTTGGCCATCTGTGTGGTGTTAGCACTATAGGAACCAGATGTGCCTTTAATTGTATTTTCGTCCGAATTGCAAAATAGCTACTTGGGAAAGAAGCTAAAATAACAGACAAACAACAGCAACTATGATAACAAGTAGGGGCTGGGAATGAAATGGAAACGAGATAAAAAAAAAAACACGGGCTTACAAATTCAGCGCTGCCCTTTGAAAAAGGATCCCCTAACATTACTGCTCAGTATTGATTTACTCTGCTGTTTCGTGTCTCTCTCCCGATGCCAGCACACCAATCTTCGCTGAGCAGGAGGTCCTGCAAATAGCCTTCATCTGATTTTTCCAAAACATAAAAGATTAATACCTCGATCTTTTTTTTTTTTTTTTTTTGGGGGGGGGGGGGGGGGGGGGTGGATGGTGTAGGAAAAGAAATGATAATAAAGCGGAGGTCAAATTGGTATTTTGGGGGTTGGGAGGCAAAATGAGATTTGCAGAGTGAGAGGTTCCTTCAATAAAAGGAAATAAGAACATGTCTGGCTCCCATGTCCAGGAATGAGACCTGAGAGTGGAGATTTCTTTCTGTGTGTATGGTAAACAGAGGGATGGGCCCATTCATTTGTAATGCCCTCACGAAAAGAGAGGAAAAACAAATATCAGAAATTGGGAGTACAGTCTAAGGCCAAAGTGAACGAGAAGGGATGACCAGTTGTTGTTTAGAGTTCAAAAAGTTTAGAATTTCTCTTCTAAAAAAAGGCAAACAAACGTGAAACATTTCTTGTCAAACAAATGAAATGATGACTACAAAAGCAATACAAAATTACACTGATTCGATTATTTGTATGAATACTTTTGGTTCAGTCTGGTTATCTGTTATTTCAAGAAATATAAGTATATGTCTCACACAAATCACAGTGCAGACCAAACACACATTTCTGTTGCTGCCTGTTTTTCAGCAGAAGCTCTTTGCTCTGGCTCCCTGGCAAGCCTGTTTCACGAGAGCCTGCTCTTATGGAACCCTGCGCAAGATTCGAGCATCCACTGAAAATAGCTCGGGGGCATCTCGTCTCGGTTGGCAGAAGGTGCAACGTCTTCATGTGGCTTTATTTTGTACACAGTGCGGCCCGTGACTGGCTCTGGTTAACTAATTCCCTGCTTCTCAGCAAGGCTCCAGCCGGACCGTTCCTGTAACTGTTTTTACAGGCCAAAACCTGCATGCCAAGTGGCAGGACTACAGTAGATGAGGCACGAGATGGCCCTCGCACCGCTGGTACTGATTTCTGTATGTAGTTAGCACGCTAATGGGCTAAGGGGGGGTGGGGGGGGCATGGAAATAAAATACAAGCATTTGACCCAGAATTGTGTTAGCGTCGTCTAATCAAGTGATAGTGCAGTTCCCACCTAGCACTCTATTAAAAGCGTATTAAAATTTTTATAAATAGGTAACAAGCCCAAGGGGCCAATGAAGTAACTAGCAGCGTTGTTTATGGGTTTATGGGTGCTTATTGTGGCGGTGACTTATCTTCAGCAGACAATAGGGGGTCTTATTTTAACAGACTCTACCCATATAAATGGAAGTCCACCATGGGGACCACCATCACAGTACAGTAGGTCATGGCAATTCGAGTGCTCCGTTTTCTGTTTAAGCGAACAGCAGACTATTAGCAACACTGAGGACTAGGGAGAGTGTACAGGTTTGTTTGAAGCTACATAAACAAGCAGTTCAGGTTGAGTTCAGCCCTAGATACAACTGGACTGTTCAATGAGCTCCTCAAATCCGATAACATCTCTGAGCTTCCCTGCCTGACAGCAAAAACTGACATAGCTCCCCTTTCTTCTCAGTTAAACTCCATGACAGTTCAGCTCAGTTTAGCTCTAAGATGAGGTCTGGGGGAATGTAATAAGCACTGTTATTGACAAGAGCAGCTTGTTTATTTATTTATTTCCCTCTTACCAACAAACTTCACAGTCCATCTCCCAAACAGTAATTAGACAGCCCGTTTAAACAACCCTGACTCATCGGCCGCGGCGCAAGAGCGCAGATGCCTATTAAGACCTTACAGTAACGCGACATTTGCATACTAGAGCATTTTCAAAAGGCTTGTCTATAATGCATAAGAGCCTTTTAAGCCGTGTTTGCGGTTACACAATTTTAGCCCGCTGACAATCCGTGCATGGTTTTGCTTCATTTTGTGAGACATGCGGCTTTAAATAATTTACTTGCTCATCTCAGGAAGAGCATCTCATTTAAAACACACACACACACACACACACACACACACACGGTATTGATGGTACCACGGCACTTGAGCCAGGCCTGTCAGAAAAAGAATCCAATTATCAAAATGTCAAGAGCATATCTGACAAGCACCGTCTCTTTCAGGCCTGAGTAGGCTCTCTGAAATATTCAAGGTGCTTTGGCCCTCATGTGGGTTTAACAGGACAAACAGGGCTGTTACACTGTGTTCTTCTACACTGTTATGAAAAAAATAAATAACAAATTCAATAAATCATGGACGATTTCCCAAGCGGGCACAAAACAAGCACCTCACTGTAAAGCATACATAATTCAGCCACGAAGATGTGTGTTTTAAATGTTGCTAAAATATACATGGGGCATATGCTAATCTGGCAGCCAAGTCTCTCACGCTGTTGTTGGACAAGTATTTAAAAAAAGAGGAAAAATAAATAAAACTGTAGGGAAAGAGAGTGTGTGAGAGCCAAGATCACGCAATAGGGGGGGAAGCCATAATGCGGGATTGTGGTGTTTGTTTGTGTGTGTGTGTGCGTGAGTTTATGTGTATGTGAGAGTGTGTGAGCATGTGTACTTGTGTGTGGGTGGATGGTGTGCCGAGACAGGGCAGCTTTGAAGGTGTCACAGTTTATAAATGTGGAGGGGATGTCTTTATCCCAAGTTTGAAGGCCTACTCTCCACCCCTCCCCCACCCCCACCAGTGCACCCCCACCCCTGTCTCCCACAGACACCCACCCACACACACACACACACACACACACACACACACACACACACACACACACACACACACACACACACACACACACACACACACACACACACACACACACACACACACACACACCTTGACAATTGGGGACGCTGCCAAATCCCAGCAGTGTCTCCAAACAGAGGCTTCCTGCAGCGTGGCCAGCCTGTTCCCCCTGCCTTAACAACATCCCAGCTGACGGCCCGTGCTCCTATGCCAACATACGGCACACCTTAAACCCACAATCTGCTCCCCCAAACCCACACACTCCTGACAGCGCGCACACACACACACACACACACACACACACACACACACACACACAACTAACTACACACACACAAGGACAGAGGGACCTGAGAGAAAGAAAGAAAAAAAGTAGAAGAGGAATGGGGAGAGAGGGAGACAGAGAGAGATATGAGAGTAATGGAGACACAGAGGGTGGAGTGAGAGAGAGAGAGAAAGAGAGAGAGAGAGAGAGAAGAGAGGAAAGGTTGAAACATGGAAGGTGGCGCACCATCTGTATACACGTTAAGTGTGTATGTGTGTGTGTGTGTGTGTGTGTGTGTGTGTGTGTGTGTGTGAGAGAGAGAGAGAGAGAGAGCATCTTCATGCACAGGTATGTTTTGAGGCATGTGTACACATTATTGAGTCCATAGTCTGCATACATGAATGTGTCACACCAGTTTACATTCTTAAAAAGGCCTCATCTCTCTCTCCCCCATCTTTCTCTCTCCTCTCTCTCTCCCCCATCTCTCTCTCTCTCTCTCTCCTCTCTCTCCCCATCTCTCTCTCTCTCTCTCTCTCTCTGTCTCTCTCTCTCTCCTCTCCGCTGGCCTAGGGAACCGGTAGGAGCATCGTTAGCAGCGCGGGCATCGTTGAGAGAGGCCCCTCCACTGTCTGCGCCGTTCTAATTAAGAGCGAACAGCATGAGTCGGTCTGTGGCTCCAAATGGCACCATATGTTTTCCCAGACTAACTGGCTGAATAAATGGCATTTACCCACTCTGGACCCACTGTGGCACTGTGTCTGGAAATCAGTTTCTAAACTGTCGTATAAAAGCGCCGAGACCCCCCTCACATTAACGTCAGATGTGGGTAATTACCTTTAGGAGGGAAAAAAAGAGGTAAAAAAGAAGAGAGAGAGAAAAAGTAAAAAAAAAGAAAAGTCATCCTGTCTCATAATGCATCCTCAGCATGGTCGCCCGTTTCCTTTCCTGTTCCGTTTAACCATTTACGGGACTTTTAGCAGTTTACGTCTGCTCCAGCGAGTCAGAGGTGTCAGGCGGTAAAACATTTATCCCAGCGGTAAAAGATGCCTGGTTAATCAGAAGCTCACTCAGGCACTGAGTTTGTGTTTGGTGTGTGGTGGGTGTCCATTTTCTGGTATGTGTAGACAGAGAGTAGTTGCTGCCTCACAAGAGAGCATAACCTTGCCACTGACAACAACAGAGCACACTAACCGGCTAGCAAAAACAAGAAGACAAAACACAGTCATAACAATGGCTACAGATTGACAAAACAAAAATGTCTTCTTTGAACTTTCTGACAAAAGCAATACAACAACCCTGTGACCAGGAAGGGGGGAAAAAAACATTCAAAAACATTGGCAAACGCTTCCTTTAAGAGCCTCCACAGTGGGCGACATTCTTGCAGTCGGTTTCACAAGCACAGCAAATGACCTCCTTTTAGGCACAACAACAACAGAGGAATCACTTTCCTAATGAGACATGTCCACGGGAACAGGAAGTAAAAGATGAAAACCCACACAGACTCGCATGGCAAAAAAACAAAAAAAAACACACTCTGAGCTCAAACGCAATCTTCAATGACTAGAGCTGGCTCGAGTGTGTAGATAAGACACATAAGACTCGGTACAAGGCTCTCTGTTCACATTTTAATCACGTTTTTAAGCACAAATAATGAAGCCCGGGTAAGCTCTTATCTCATGCCACTGGCCTATAATTAACGCCATCAAAGTCCCCTCCGAACACAATCGCTACGGAATCAGGTGCACCCCAGGCAGGTTAACACTTGGTGTATTGTGTACATACATTTGAACATAATGTTCTGAAGTGTCAACTGATAGAGCTATTAACTATATTTTCAAACGTATGTGTGTGTGTGTGTGTGCTACTACACATCATGGGGAAGAGGTTTTAATGGGTGCTTAACGGTAGGTTCAATCTCATGTAATTTAGATTGTGCCATTTAATTTGCCTTTTCAAAAAAAATAAATGACTCTTTTCTCAAAGCATGAGAACAACTCAACTCAGCTCGACTCAACAGACAGAGACAAGAGACAAGATGGTTATGCAGGCCACTGCTGACCCCAGAGAAGCGCCTACGGGGATGACCCATGAGTGGGGTGCGTATTTACAACATATTATATTCTGTTTAAAGCAAACAACACAGTGATCTTATGATGTGTAATTGTGTCTCAAAAAGCGATATGACAACAGCTTTTAAGTGATAGTGGAAGAGCGGTTTCACCCTTCTTGACTCGTAGGCCATGTAAGGTATTCAGTTTCATGCCCCGGAGACAAAGAGCGGCACGTCGGGACATGTGAGAGTTGGCCAAGAGTGTAGCTACATAAATGCAACACTGATAAGAGTGGAGGATTTAACACTCTCTGACAAATGACTTGAGAAATATGCAGAAGCAACGCTTTGTCACACACACTGACACTGACACCAATCACTCCTCCCACCACACACACACACACACACACACAATAGCAATATAAAAGTTGCAGTCAGTGCCAAGTCTGAGCGCACCTGGCTAAACCACAGAGCTGCTTACAGCATCTCAATCACATGAATAAGTGTGCATGATTACAACCCGACTCGTTTTTCAAACAGAATCAGGTATTTCAATCTGGTACTCAACACACAGGTGTTTGGCTACGTGACTCTCTCCCGCCCGCTGCTCGCTCGCTCTCACTCGCTCACACAGAGGTGGCCGTGTGCAGGTGAGGCCTGGGGGGGCGGGTGGGGGGGTGGGTGGGGGGGCGGGTGGGGGTGGACTGGCTGTCGTCTCACCTCACCAGCTGGGGGAAGCGTGACCTCGGTGTCTCGCCATGGAGACCTGTCCTTGTCCCCCTCTTTCGCCCAAGCATCCAGAGAGAACGTGACTGGGAAGTGGGAAGGACTAATTTGCAGCTTTGTTGTCTTTTTGAACATGACCGAGAGCATGAGGTGCACTGGCTCCAACTAATGCCTTTGTCCACTCCAGTAACTATGACAGACATAGTCAATAAGGCTGAGCAGAGTCTACACTACACTACTAGTGTCATCTGCACTAGTGGTTGACTAAGACTACTAAGAGATTACAAACTTAATGTGGACTAGATGTTGAAACATTTATTAACTCATACACACACACTAACACTAACACAAACACACACTAACACACACACACACACACACACACACACACACACACACACACACACACACACACACACACACACACACACACACACACACACACACACACACACACACACACACACACACACACACACACTAACACAAACACACACAGACACACACACACTAACACAAACACACACTAACATGCGTTCACACACACACGCATGCAGACACAGCAATATGGAGCACATACAGCCTCTGGACATACCTTCATGTGAAAGTAGAGTGCTGCAAGAACAGGCCCAAGAGCTCAGTTCAGTCTATTCTGTGTACACCGCGATGCATACACAGCTTTAAAAATAAATCACAGCCGTGGTCTCCACAGCCACTGCAGGGCCTCACAGGTGACAACACACACACACACACACACACACACACACACACACACACACACACACGCACACACACACAAAGCAAAAAAAAAAAAAGATCCTAATGCCAGGATGCCAGTGCACCAAATGCTGCTGTCAGCCCAGGGGTTTAATTACCTTGGCATCCGCGCCACTTATAATCACCTGCCATTACCGGCACCGGCTGCATCTGCTTAAGAGTCTGTCGGAGCCAGGCGTGCGGAGACATCCTTCACCCAGCCAAAGGAGCCAGACACAAAAGGGCCCGAGCGCACATCGCTTACTGTACAGCTATGGCACACGGCACCGTCACCACCACCACGCACTGCACCACACCACACCGCCAAGCAGATGCAGACGCCTCACTACCATCAGGAGTTCCCAATTAGCACCGGGGAAGGAGAGAGAGAGAGAGAGAGAGAGGGAGAGAGGGAAAGAGAGAGAGAGATAGAGAGATATAGATAGAGAGATATAGATAGAGATGGAGAGACAGAAAGAGAGAGGAGAAAGAGTGAGAAAGAAAGAGGCAGAGAGAGAGAGAGAGTCCAAGGCTCATTCTCCCAAACTGCACCATTGCACACTGCCTGCTCATTGCTCTGTTTCTGGCATTTTGCTGTGTATCCCTTGCCAACCTGACAATTAAGACATATGTGTTGTTATTTTTTCTCTTATTAGGAAAGTTTACCTGGGTGCCAAAATAATAGATCCGTGAGGGGAAGAAAGAAATACCGACTTTGGGAATTTCAGCCCAAATTGATAGCTAGCAACAAAATGGCCGCCCCGAGAGGAGGGTGATGTGTTCATTTGTCATGTGCCTTAACTGGGCCCTGGGTGACCTTTAGTGCTCTTTAGCACCCAATAAATGTCAGATAAGCTGGTGGATATGTGACTGAGCTGAGCGATCTGGCCCGGGAGCGATGCGGTGCACTCTATCAATAGTGCTGCTGGTTCACGGGCACAGCAGCAGGAGAGCCGCTCAGAAGAGTCACAGCCTCACCTCAGGCTCAAAACATCTCACACTGTCACATCAGGTGTGTGTGTGTGTGTGTGTGTGTGTGTGTGTGTGTGTGTGTGTGTGTGTGACACATATACACTATTTTCACGTTTGTATTTCTACACAAGAAAAAGAACATAGCATAGACCTTTGAAAAGAAAAAAAAAGACTGACCTTCTCCCATAAGCAGAGGAGAGGCTACTAGTGGTCAGTGGTAAATGTCAGTGTAGTAGTGTGGGTATGTAAATGAGATGGGTATGGTGGAGGCTACAGTAGTAGCCATGCACTTTTATTCTGAAGATGTTCAAATGTTTGGCCACGTTGGGAAAACTGGAGCTACGGTCAGCACAGTAAGTTCTTTAAGGTGCCGGAGCACACGTAGCGAACAGACAAGCAGCATGGTCTGCGCAGAATCAGCTGCCTTCGGTTCAATCTCTGCCATCTTTCTTTTCTTCCTACAGGTGACTTCACTTTTGACTGAGCGAACGCCGTCAGACACTGGTTTTTGCAGTCAGTGAGTAATAGCAGATCAAGCGAGACGTGACGGAGGATATAAAAGGCCTGGTGGGGAAATGATCAGGCCACCTTCAATGACACACAAAGTACGCACCGAGGCCTCGGAGCTCATCGTGGCTCCGAGCGATGACGAGTGGGCGCTGAGCGCTGATGAGTCACGCAAGCAAATAGCATCCTCCGCAGACACCTACCTGCTGTACATCAAGATAAGCTTCTCAATGGCAAATGGATCAAGGATATCCCATCCGCGCGCCCTGCTATGCTCCCTGCCTGGGTCATGTGCTGTACCTCACTACGCAGCCTGTGGCACTGAGATTAGCATGGCTTTGCTTTCCCTCCTCTACTCCCCTCTCCTCTCTTCTCCTCTCGGCCTTATTAAAGGACCGTATGCTTTTGGTGCCCGGTGGACATTATCCAGCAGACAATAAGGAGCCAAGGCTCGCTACACCCCCTCCCCACCCCCCAACCAACCCCCTCCGACAAAGCAAGGGAAAAATCGAAAGAAAGTTTGCATGCAATTTCAACTCGTGAACCAACACACGAGACAATAAGGTTGGCGGAAGCCACGGCGAGTCGTGTGGGTACACTAATTACAAATATCTGCACTAATCCGAGGGTGATAAGAGAGTCATTACTCCATAAGACATTTATCACTCTGGGATTGATGACCCATTTCCAAGCCGTGGCTTTGTACAGAGGAAGAGGGAAGAGCGGGGTATCTCCGCCATCGTACATCCACACCAGGGCTCTCCATTTGTCTGCCCACTCCACATGCTGAATGGTAATTAAGAGCTGCAGGTTTGGGCCTAATAGAATTCTCTGGAAAGTGCAAATTGACTTTGAGGGGCGAAAAAGGGACAGAGAGAGAGAGAGAGAGAGAGAGAGAGAGAAAGAGAAAGAGAAAGAGAGAGAGCGAAAGAGACAGAGGAAGGTTTCTAATTGTGTGCTCTGGCGGTGACTGGCTTGACAGGAACGTCTCTCCATGGGATTTGTCGGGAAAATGCACACAAAGAAAGTGCCTGGGACACGACACGCAAGCGTGAATAATTTTCACCTGTCACACGGGCAAGCAGAGTGGAATTAAAACAATAAGACACTCCCACACGCACAAACTCAACCTCCCCTACAGAGCTGCCATTTGCATATGACATGGCAGCTCAGTGTTTGGGTGCACAGGGACACTTACTGTATACATACTGTACCATTGCTATAGCATTCATATGTTATGGATCAGAAGAAATTATATCTCACACATACTGTATACATACTGTACCATAGCTATAGCATTCATATGTTATGGATCTGAAGAAATGATATTTCACACATACGTCTGTTCACATATTTATGTTGGAACACTTATCACCTGAACACACTTCTACGTAAGGACAAACCACTGTAGCTGCACGCACATACACACGCACATACACACAAACACACACACAAACGCACTGTTATGCCCATTGTAGCTGAGCGGCTATATACGCATGCGCACACACACACACACACGCACGCACACACACACACACACACACACAGTTATGTCCTGAGCTACATACAGACGGATGCAGAGACACAAAGCCATATCCATATACAAGGTCCAATACAGCTCTAACCACACAAACACAGATGCACACGAGTACACCGTCAGCCGACGACACACACCGAGTCATGTATACACAGATGCACAGATGCACACACACATCCTGTCCCGCTCTCCTCCCTCCCTCTACACACACACACACACCCACACACACACGGGGGCGCAGCAGATGATGGTGGTAGGTGAGGTGCAGAGGTCTGGCCCACCTGCCTGCAGTATGGCGGGTCGAGCGCTGTAATGAATACAGACAGCTGAGGGACCACCCGCAAGCCTCTCGTCTGCCTCTCACCAGGGCTCCAGGGCCGAGGGACACAAACGTGTGTGTGTGTGTGTGAGTGTGTGTGTGTTTGTGTGTGTGTGTGTGTGTGTGTCACAGGGGTGACAGGGGCCGGCAGAGAGACGTCCTGCGCAATGACAGCCCTGACCTACCGTAATTCCAGCACAAACTCTGGGGGGTGGTGTGTGTGTGTGTGTGTGTGTGTGTGAGTGTCTGTGTGTGCGTGTATAGGTGTGTGTATGAGGGGGGTGTGTGTGGTGGTGCTGACAGGAGCAGCTGCAGCTGCCGCCACGCCAGACAGATGAAATTTTCATAACTCTCTCTCTATTTCCCTCTCTCTCTCTCTTTTCCTCTCTTTCTCTCTTTCCCTCTCTCTCTCTCTCTCTCTCTCTCTCTCTCTCTCTCTCTCCCCCTCTCTCTCTCCTCCGTCTCCTCCGTCCCATCGTACACCTTCAGGATAATTTACGAGCAGCCAGACCGCCCACCAGCCTGGAAGACACAATATGCTTTGCCATGAGATGAAGTGCTCCTGCACCGTAGCTTATAATTAACAGTGGCGAGAAGGAGGGGGGAGTGTGTGTGTGTGTTAGTGTGTGTGTGTTGTGTGTGTGTGGTGTGTGTCTGTATGTATGTACATGTATGTGTGTGTGTGTGTGTGTGTGTGTGTGTGAGAGAGACAGAGAGAGAGGAAAGAGCTAGAGAGACAGATTGCGTGTGTGTGTGTGTGTTAGTGTGTGTGTGTGTACTGTATGGAGGAGGGTGGGGTAAGTGGCGCTAGTGGGTAAATTAAGGAGGGAGCTAACACTATCATTACCACACATGTTACTTCAACTCAGGCAAGGGTACGCACTACTAATTACACACACACACACACACACACACACACACACACACACTCATCATAGTCACATACCGTACCAAAGACAGGGATGAGGAGCCGTCACTGCAGCAAATGAGAGTGAATGGGGCATGGGAGACGTACATACATGACAGTCTGTCCTGGGAACACACACAGACACTGTGTGTAGGAGTGTGTGTGTGTGTGTGTGTGTGTGTGTGTAATATGGCTAATGAAGAGACACTGACTACAGGAGGAGAGGTGGGCACATCTGCAGCATAGTCCTCCCTGTCTCCTGTCACCATAGACCCCCGCCCAGACACACACACACACACACACACACACACACACACACACACACACACACACACACCCTCTCCTCTCCTCTTCTCTCCTTTCCTCTCCTCCACCCCATCCTTCTCTCCCTCCATCCCCCTGCCTCCACCATTACAACACTAAACACCCAATTACCGTCCACTGGGAGGACGTCACCTTCAAAGCACCTTCATTAGCGAGGAAAAAAAGCAGCCCTGCGTTTCTCTCCTGAAGGCAGGCTTGGAGTGGCCACTTTATTCCTCTCCAGTCTTCTGGAGCTCAGAGCGGCTCTCTTATTGTGGACGCACTTTTGGACGTGTCTGGACGGCACCTCTTTCATATGCCTTTTGTAGCTAGTGAATGGTTTATGGCTGGCCTAGTGTGTCTGGGTTTATGGAGGTCCTGTTACGAAGCCTATTGATTCTAGTGTTTTGTTTGGTTGATATTTTTACTGAGGTTGGCAGAGTGTGAGAGTGTGTTTGTGTATGTATCTATGGATGTATGTATTTATGGGGGGAAGGAGGGGGAGGGGGGGGTCATTGACATCATCTTCCATTCAGTGTTTAGACTGTCTTTCTCTCCATCCCACAAACATACACACACACACACACACACTGACACACACACACACACACACACACACACAAACACACACAGTGCATATCCCTTCCCAGCTCACTCTGGTTTCTGTGTTTCAGCAGAAGGAATTCTCTGGTTTTCCAGTAAAGGCCCGGGTCCGTGTTGCTTTGTGCCCAGCCTGTTCTCGAGTGCTCTTTCCATATTAAAAGCAGCACTTAATAGCATAGTGTCTGCGCACGCTCGGGCCCTTAAACAGGCTGCGGGACTTTAATTGCATTCTTTTACCCGACGCAGCGCTCTGCTTCACCAGGCTCCAAACTGCGAAAAGCATAATTATGAAATTACTGTTTTCATTAAGCCCTGCGTGCAATTAAAATGAGCTGTGATTTTCTCTCTCTCTCTCTCTCTCTCTCTCTCTCTCCCCCCTCGTCACCTCTCTTTTTCTGTTGGGTTTCTGACAAGGGCAAACACGAGTTTAACATGAGGCAGAGTTGTGCTGAATCATGTCCTCAATTAAATGAATGTTTTTAGCGTTTAACCACAAAATGGGGATGAGGATGATTCTGGGAAGACTTTCCGAGCAGTACAAACATGCTATGTGAAAACATGTCGTGTGTGTGTTTGTGTGTATGTGTGTGTGTGTGTGTGTGTGTTTATTTGTGTATGTGAACAAGTGTGTCATTATGTGTGTGTTTGTGTGTGTGTGTGTTTGTCTGTTTGTCTGTCTGTCTCTGTCGTGGCAAGACACTGCACCATATTTCATCTGTACAGAGGAAGGGAACAACAACAGCGCAATGCGCTCCAACGGCTTCCTCCAAGGCATTTTTTCCGACACCCAGCCAGCCAAGGAGGTGAAAGGCCAGAGAGGTCAGCATCGGTTGCTGACGGAGGCTTCTGCTCGCCGAGCAAGAGCTTCATCAACACGGCTGAACACAGGGCGTATTCAGCCGCATCGGTGGTCATTTATGACCCAAACCTCAAACACACGGCAAGGAGTGTGTCGGGGCATCGCACGCACACCATAGTCTGTGCCAGGGGGAGAGGGGAGGTGGTGGTGGCGGGTGAGGAAGGTGGTGGAGGGGGGTAGGCGGGGGGGGGGGGGGGGGGGACCACACGTGTTTGTTTCGATAAAGACAGACAAATTAGACGACAGCTTTCAAATGCAACCATCACTTTCGCACTAATTATACCTCGCCGGGGCCATGATGAAAGAGGAGGCACGGGGGCCATGATGAAAGAGGAGGCACGGAGCTGCCTGGTTTGTTTGGTCTTCTGAGAGAGAGAGAGGCGCGCCGTGGCACGGTAAACAAGCACCACTGGCAGCGGTGGCAGCCGCCAGGGTGGAGGGGTGTGTGTGTGTGTGTCTGTGTGTGTGTGTCTGTGTGTCTGTGTGTTTATGTGCCTGTGCGTGTGTTTGTGTTTGTGTGTGTGTATGTGTGTGTGTGTGTGTGTGTGTGTGTGTGTC
>NW_027468630.1:8210555-8213650 GCF_046254945.1 Alosa pseudoharengus | reverse complement strand
GTGAGTGTGTCATTGCAATATTTGTTTTTGTTTGAGTGAGGAATAGGTCTGTGCTCACATATGCACATGTGTGGTAGTAGTGTGTGTGTGTGTGTGTGTGTGTGGGTGGGCGGGAAAGAGAATAAAAGACTGTGAATAAAAAGAAAAAAAAAAACATTGATAGCACGGCAAGCATTGATACAGTATATGGCCAAGTGCACATCCATGTATAAATCTGTGTGTATGGGTGTGTGTGTATGTGCATATGTATATGTGCATATATGTGTGAGTCTTTTGCGTGTATGTGTATATGTGTGTGTGTGTGTGTGTTTTTGTGCGTGTGTGTGTGTGTGTGTGCATGTGTGTGTATGTGTGTGTATGCGTGCATGTGTGTGAATGTGTGTGCGTGTGTGTGTGTGTGTGTGCATGTGTGTGAATGTGTGTGTGCGTGTGTGTGCATGTGTGTTCATGTGTGTGTGTGTGTGTATGTGTGTGTCTGATGATGGTCTGACTGGTGAGGTGAGAGGGTAAGAGGGCCTGAGAGCTGAAGCAGCTAAACCAACACAGAGGACCAGAGGGGGCTGGAGGAGTGGAGGGGTGGGGGAGTGGGGTTGGGTGGAGGCCTATCTGCATACGGCCGAGCCTGCGCTGCCTTATCTAGCAGAGCAGCCCACCTCCACCCACACCGCAGAGCCCCACTCACAGCCCACCACTCCACCTTATCAGCAAGAAAGGAAGTGAATGGGTTAGCTCACACAGACAATGCGTGTGTGAGTGTGTGTGTGGCTGGCTGGCTCGTACAGACATATGTGAGTAAGTTTGTGTGTGTGTGTGTGTGTGTGTGTGTGTGTGTGTGTGTGTGTGTGTGTGTGTGTGTGTGTGTGTGTGTAGCTGTCTGACTGAGTGTGTTTGTCTCAGAGAGGGTGAAGGTGCTGATTGGACCCAGACATAGACACATATATAATGTGTGTGCTCTTACCTGTCTCTCCATGTCTGTCTGTCCGGGAGTTCAGCAGAGTGTGTGTGTGTGTGTGTTTGTGTGTGTGTCTGTCTGTGTGTGTGTGTGTGTGTGTGTGTGTGGTGTGTGTGCTGTGCTCAGCGCGAGAGTTCAGTAAAGTGCGTGTGTGTGTGTGTTCTTACCGGTCTCTCCATGTCTGTCCGTGCAGGAGTTCAGCAAAGTGTGTGTGTGTGTGTGTGTGTGTGTGTGTGTGTTCTTACCGGTCTCTCCAGGTCTGTCTGTGCTGCTGTCGGTCAGTGAGGGCGTTGAGCAGGGTGTCGGCCATCTCCCTCCTGGCCTCTTGTGCGGTGCCCTCATCCTCCACCACGCCCAGCAGCAGATGAGTCTACACAGCGCACACACACACACACACACACACACACACACACACACACACACACACACACACACACACACACACACACACACACAATCACATAAGGCCTGGTGGATACACACACAAAGTAATACACAATAGTAGAATAATCAGAGACTGCACTGGTACCAGAGAGGTTTCCTAAGCTGAGGAATCTTTGTACTTGTACAACATGCACTTAGTTTATTAAGTGTTTCTTATGCGCTATGGTGTGTATATTATGGTACTTATTTATTTTCATTAGGCTATTGATTGAATTGACATTGTTGTTTATTATTGATATTCTCCTTAATGTAGTCTTACCAACTTTTGAAATTGTTTACTGTTAAATTTAACTTTGTATTGTTGTTATTTGCATGTCGCTTTGGACAAAAGTGTCTGCTAAATACCATAACCATAATATATATTGGACACCATAACCACACTGAAACAGAGCATTGCCAACCTGCTGAAAGAACAAAGGCAATTTTGACAATTGGAAGCATATTGTGATCTGCTGTAGGCAACACTACAGGGAGGTCATGGGGTATTGTATGGGTAAGATGTCTGTGGGGTACTTGCTGTTCACAAGCAGTCCTTCTGGAGAGACAGGTATAACTTGTGCATACTAATAAACCCTAGGAAAAATGGACATAAAAACAATTTAATTTTATTTTTTTTTTTAATTTAGTGTGTGTGCGTGTGTGTGTGTGTGTGTGTGTGTGTGTGTGTGTGTGCTAGTGTGTGTGTGTGTCTGAATTAATAAGCCAGCAGTGTGGCGCGTGGTGCTGTAATGCAGGGGCAGATCCCCGTTGAACATGAATTAGAGTGGGGCTTAGAGGAGCGCGGCGGAGGCCCCGCTAATCTCGGGCGCTCCGGCAACCTCTCCTCTCTACCGCCGCCGCCGCCGCTGAGACGAAATGAGGGAGGGATGGAAGGAAGGATGGAGAGAGGGAGGGATGGAGAGAGGGAGGGATGGATGGAGAGGCTGTGGAAAGGCAAAATGAGTGAAATGAAAAGGAATCTGGCAGCCTCCAAATGAAATGCAATGCTGTCAGTGGCACTCAAAATCCCTCTCTTCACACTCACTCACTCTCTCTCTCTATCCGCCTCTCTCTATCCCCCTCCATCTTCCCCTGCCGGCAGTGTGATGGATCTGTTACTCTCACTGACTCTGACGCCTTGTTAAGAGCAGTCTCTTCCTGTCACATCCAAAAGTCAAGCACTTTCATTTCTGCCCATTTGCGCTCGCTCGCACGTACACACACACACACACACACACACACACACACACACACACACACACACACACACACACACACACACACACACACACACACACACACACACACACACACACACACACACACACACACACACACACACAGATGCTTGATGTACACTCACAAGCTTTTCCGCCCCCTCATTTTTGCTCTTTTCATGAAATAAAAACACACATGCATGATATTAGAAATTCTTTTTTCAGCTGAGAGAAGAGGGAATTCACGTCTGACAACCAGCTGTCGCTCTTAATTCTTGTGAGGACAGGTCTGATTGTGTGCATGTGTTGATGTGTGTGTGTGTGTGTATGCGTGTGTGCACTGTATATGTGTGTGTGTGTGTGTGTGTGTGTGTGTGTGTGTGTGTGTGTGTGTATGTGTGTGTGTTTGCGTGTGTGTATTTGTGTGTGTATGCGTGTGTGTGTGTGTGTGTGTGTATTTGTGTGTGTATGCGTGTGTGTATTTGTGTGTGTATGCGTGTGTG
>NW_027468630.1:8203055-8205555 GCF_046254945.1 Alosa pseudoharengus | reverse complement strand
GAATGAAGGGACCGGGGACCAATAGGCCACTTAAAGAATAGGGTCAGGGGTGTGTTTGTGTGTGTGTGTGTGTGTGTGTGTGAGTGGGTGTGTGTAGAGAGAGAGAGAGTGTGTTTGTGTGTGTGTGTGTGTGTGTGGAGAGAGAAAGAGTGTGTGTTTGTGTGTGTGTGTGTGTGTGTGTCACCAAAGAAGGGGTGGTTGGCGGGGGTAGCACTTGTGATCTCAGGGGTGATTGAGAGGCTGCCCTTTCAGCCAAATTGACCCTCGGAGGACTATGGAGGGCATCAATTACAGCTCAGGGCCCCGTGTGAGCTGGGGGCCCCATACAGAACAGATTAGATGAAGTGTAAAACATTAGAGAAATGTGTCTGACGCACCACAAACAGCGTGTTTGAAGAGACCAAAGAGAGGCAGGCACACAAAGGGCCCCCTGCACACACACACACACACACACACACACACACACACACACACACACACACACACACACACCATCTAACCCCCAGCTTTGTGATCAGAGGTTGGGTCCATCCTCTGTCAGGGCTGCTGGCCATATGCTTTCCACAGGGCTATATAAGGGCCTGCTCAAAAGGGGCTTTGTGGTCGCCCCTTTACCTCTTTCAGAGTCAGAAAGAGAGAAAGAGAAAGCGAGATAGAGAGAGGGGGAGAGAGAGAGAGAAAGAGAGAGAGTTGAAATCCATCAGCCTCCCCGCTACACCTCTGCATCACCCCCCCCCCCCCACCTGACTCCATCCTTTCCCTCTCACACACTGATGGATCTCCCCCAGCTTTAAGTATATGGCCCAGCACGGTCCTGATCGCATGTCAGTGATCACACACCATCTCACACGCACACACACACAGACGTGAACATATACACAGGCCGGCAGACATGGATCCATTTGGAAAGGATTTTCTAATGGGGAAAGCAGGAGCGGCGGCGTACACTGACACGCACAGCCACATACACACACACACACACACACACATATCCACACACACACACACACACACACACACACACACACACACACACACACACACACACACACACACATATCCACACACACACACACATATCCACACACACACACACGCACACACATACACACACACACACACACACACACACACACACACACACACACACACACACATATCCACACACACACGCACACACATATATACACACACACACACACACACACACACACACGCACACATATCCACACACACACACACACACACACACACACACACACATATCCACACACACACACACACACACATACACACACACACACACACGCACACACACACACACACACACACGCACACACGCACGCACACACACACACACACACACACACACACACACACACACACACACACACACACACACACACATTTGCACACACTCACACTCGACTCCTCTGGCTGAATGAGCTCTGCAGATGTGGCCCTTAGGCTGCGGCTGAACGTCTCCGGACCGAACCCTCTCTCTCTCTCTCTCCTCCCGCACCCCCCCACACACACACACACCCTCAGGCTCTCTCTAACGTCTCTGGACCGAACCCTCTCTCTCCTCCAGCACCCCCCCACACACACACACCCTCAGGCTCTCTCTAACTGCCCTGCTAAATAAAGGCCATAACGCACGATCAAACGCAAACACTCAGCTCGTCACGGCTGCTCCAGGTGCTCCGCCGCACCACAAACCGGTCCGGGGGGGGGGTGATGCGTGATGGCCCCTGGTGCATTTGAGTCCTCTCCACAACACAACACAACACAACACAACACAACACACACACACAAACAGAAGTACGCACACATTCAGACCCATATACAGTACACACCCGAATAAATACATACACATACCCATGTGTACACTCACCCACATGCACACACACACTGACCAATGTGTACACGTGCACACACACACACACACACCTCGCCCTCTCCCCTCTCCCCCCACGGCCTCATATGGGCCTCCATCCTCACTCTGGTCTGCATTGGGAGGCGGCGGCTGCTTGGGAGATGGCGCTGCAGATACCAGCGTCTGATTAGCCCTCAGCGCTGCAACGCTCAGCTCAGCTCGGCTCACCCCGTGCCATGAAAGCTCTTTGTCTGTGGGACAGGAGCCAGGTCGTCTCCCCTTCCCTCTCTCTCTCCCCCCATCTCCTTCTCTCTTTCTCTTTCTGTTAATGCTACACAAACTCAGATGCGTTTTCATTTCAGCTTTTTAAAAAAATGTCTAACCTATAAAAGAGGGACTGGAACAGTCAGAGCACGGGAGGTTTGAAGTATTTCTCAGCTCGTGTGTTTTTCTTTCCCCTACGGTGGCTGGCCAGGGCCAAAACAGCAGTAAAACTCACCATGATGGACCATTTGCTACCACTACATCACGGAGCTGGAAGGAGAGGCTGTTACTCAGGCCAGTAAAGGCTGGACTCCCCATCGCTTCTGGAGGTCTTCCGTATCATCTGGCTCTGAGGCTCAA
>NW_027468630.1:8193055-8198055 GCF_046254945.1 Alosa pseudoharengus | reverse complement strand
TTTTTTGGCTGGATTTACTGTACACACACACACACACACACACACACACACACACAAACACATGCAAATCAGGCCATACAAAAAGGCGCTCACAGAAAAATGACATACTGTATACTCAAGAAAAGGGAAAAACACTCATATATCAATGTGACCCACAAAAAAAAAACATAAAAAAACACGCAAATATTTGAAAGGAGCTCAATCATTTTCAATAAACAAAAAACGCAGTGTACAATTTATACTCTTATTTACACAACACATACTTTTAATCTGGCATGAATGCTTTTGCCTACATGTGTTTGCTAAATTGTTGTCCTCGTCTGCCTATGATGTATGGGAGCGAAACACAGAGAAATGATGTCCCAACATGAGCAGCTCTCCTCTCCTCTCCCTTTCAGCCTCTTTCTCTAAAGCCAAGCCGGATTTTTCTCCCCCTACAGTGCTTCTAGCTTTCTTCTCCATCTTATCCTAACAAATAAGGCTTTGGCTTGAAAAATTATTTATGGTGAAATGCACAACAGAAACCATAACATTTATAATGTTTTACAAACCCATCAAATAAGTGGATAGGGATTAATTGGCCCTCCTGACCTTAAAATAATTATATGAGCAGAGCAACTCTAAACTCCAATGAAATTGATACACTTTAATAATTAGATTCTTGGCTCTAACCCTGTGAAGTCAATAAAGGGTATTAAGGCCAATTGCTGTCTAAACGCATTACAGGCAGGGGTAAACTGTCCGAGGGAGGGCCACTATTTCATCGCCAATATGATAATCCATTCTCTCTCTCTCTCTCTCCCTCTCTCTTCTTTCCTCTCTCTCCCTCTCCCCCTCTCTTTCCCCGCCTGTGTCTGCACTCTGCCATACAAAACCAGATTGGATTCACTTAACCTTTCCAGGGGTTTGATCAAATGAGCTCACGCTGCAATAACATTTACATTGACCCCCTCCTCCTTCCCTCTCTCTCTTTCTCTCTGTCTGCAACTCTCCCCTGTGCTGACACACACATACAGTACACACACACACACACACACACACACACACACACACACACACACACACACACACACGCAAACACATACACACAAGAGACACAAATGTGCCCTTCCTTGGCTAGGTCAATAACCTAATCAGCTATCGATGGCAACCTCCACAGCTTGTGTGTGATTGCATAGCTCTGCCCCCCACCTAGCCAGCCAGCCTCCCACCCGTGCACCAGATATTGTTTCTGAGGACCTCCATTAGACAGCAATAGAAGATGAAATGGTCAGTGGGTATGTCCCCACACACATACACATACACACACACACACACACACACACACACATAAAGACATCCATACATAGCACACATATACACACACACTCACACACACATACAAAGACCGACTGTAATTCAGACCTCAGGCAGACACACAAACCACCTTCTCATACGACAAAAATGTATGTGTACCCAGAAGACTGACAAGAATGTCTCCTGTTACCTGGCACAACATGACTTGAGTACCCTTTGCTGTTTAGTGAGTGCTCGAGATGACAAAAAGACGCTCAAGTTTACCAACGATTTTAAACTGAGATGATTTTAAACTGAGTGCAGTCTTCTTTTTTTTGTTTTGTTCCTGCTCTCTGAAATAATTTTCATCTGCATGGACCGGCATCAGCCCTGCTGTCAGATGAGTGTATAGAGGAAAGAGAGAGAGAGAGTGAGAGAGAGAGAAAGACAGAGAGAGAGAGAGAGAGAGAGAGTAGGAGAGAAAACTGGAGATCTCTTTGCATTGTCGTGACTTTTGAAGTCATGCTACAAGCAGCCACAGAAGTCAGCGGAGGAAAAAAAGATGACAAATTAGTGAAAAAAGCTGTGGAGTGCAAGCCAGACTGGTAAATCAATTAAAGTCACAGTGAGTGCATATATTAGCATCACCAGAATGCACAGAGAAAAAAGAAGCCATCTCTCCCCCTTTCTCTGTTCTCTCATTCTCACTCTTTTATTATTCTGCCCCCCTCTCTCTCTTTCTCTTTCTTTCTTTCACACACACACACACACACACACACACACACACACATACACACACACACACACACACACACACACACACACACACACACACACACGCGCACAATAGGAGAAAAAATGCAAGATTAAAAGACGGGGGAAGATTTTTTAAAAATGCCACAGCGGTATTTAAAATATTCTGCATATGCCTGACTATCTTCCTTTTTTTGTGTTGTCAGCCTGGACGGAAGCCTCTCATTGTTGGGAGGTTTTAGAGAAATGTCACTTTTGTCTGATATGCAAGATAGCCAGTCCTGGGGGAGTGAGAGGGAGAAACGGTTGGAGGTGGGGTGTGGTGGGGTGGGGTGGGAGTAGGGCTCCACCACCACCCTGCGCTCTGGCCCCTGGGCTGAGCTTTCTCCACCGCTGGGGTGAGCTTAGAGCGCCTCACACACACACCCCATACCCTTTCAAAACACCCAGTTCATACACACACACACACATGGCAGTAGAGAGCCTTAAATTCACAAACACACATCAAATATAAACAATATAGCACACACACAAAACACACCACCTATGCTGGCAAAAGTGTCAGACTTGAACTCACACAAGAACTGGTCTCAGACAAGCTGCAACCCCATACAGGGGTGTGACACACACACACACACACACACACACACTCACACACACACACACACACACAGAGAGAGAGAGAGAGAGAGAGAGAGAGAGAGAGAGACAACCACACACATCTGTTTCACATCTCCACCCCTGACGTCTGATCACACACTACCTTTCTCCTCTGATGCCTTCGCATCCGGATAGGAAGTCATTTGAATAGCCTTCTCTCACATGTCATCTCTCTCCCCTCTCTCTCTCTCTCTCTCTCTCTCTCTCCCGCTTTCTCCCATCTCTCTACAACACTACGCATCAGTGGGGAAGGCAACTGTTTCAGAGGGAAAAGAGCTTGATGAAGAGGAGGAAGAACAGAGTAGAAGCAGAGAGAGAGAAAGAAAGAAAGAAAAAAAAAACAGTGCGCGAGAGAGAGAGAGAGAGAGGGAGAGAGAGAGGGAGAGAGGGAGAGAGAGAGAGAGAGAGGGAGAGAGAGAGAAAGAGAGAGGGGGTGAAGCAGTGGACGTGTTTTTTATCAGGATGTCATTCAAATGGAAGGTTCAGCATTTGCATCACAACGGGCCGAGCTGAGGAGCGGAGTCTGACTGGGCCCTAGGGAGAGGCAGCGCCATCAATAAACAGCGGCTCCTGGAATACACTTAACACCGCCAGCTTACGCTCCAGTCAAACACACAGGCCATCCCATCCCATCCCATCCCATCCCATCCCATATCAGAGTGCCGCCACCGCGACCCTGACGAGCGACAAGGAGAACACAAGCCGTCACCGGCCCCCTCGTTATTACCGCGGCTTTGGGGAAACACAGCACGATACACGGAGGAGAAACACGGGGGGGGGGGGGCATTTCTCCTCTCTCCACTCATCCGTTTGTCAACGGCGAATGCGTTCATAAATGAAGTACGAGGTGCTCGGGCGAGTGTGGGTCTTTAGTGTGTGTACGACTGATGATTTCATATGTGCATTGAAATGAGCTTTGCCCGTGTTGCGGTGTCGTGTATGGTGAGTTTAATGCAAGGATAACCACTTACATGTACATGTACATACGAGCATGTTAAAATGCATATGGTTATTGAACATGATGCTTATGAACATTAAAAACACACAAAGAGATGTTAAGATGGGAAAAAGTATTTTATGACCTACTTTATTCAACCACATTTAAGTGGTAAATTGTCAAGGTTAGCTATATATGTAATTTATTTACATTAGTTTTTCAATGAACAAATGTAATCATTTTTAAAATAAAATAAAATTAAATAAATAATTGTATGATATTGTGATTTGGCTAATAATAATGAATGTTTTTAATCATTGTGTACATTTTCAAAGTGAGTACCACTGCTTTGGATGTGATCAGGAGGACAATGTGCCTTTATTTTTAACAAAGATATATTTTATCTGTATTATCTTTATTTTTAACAAAGATATGTTTTTGGCAGCTGCTGTTCCGCAGACCAACCAGGGCTTCATCCTTATTTTCAAAGACAGACAAAAAGACTAATTACAGGCTCTCAATCCACTTCCAAACATTTTTAGAAATTATTAAAAAATTACATAAAAGGCTTTAAAAAGTTACATTTAATTAAAATTATGAAAGGAAAACTAGGAAAATTATGAAAGGAAAACCTGATCATTTTTCCTTGATAACACAGCATCTGTGTAGCGCAAATTATGCAAATATGATTATTGCTCAGATTTTATTTTTGTCTTTTATGATATTGTTCCTGTTTATTTGTGTGTGATCAAAGGATAAATTGCCACCCGCAAACAAACACACACACAATACACAAAAATAAACTCACACACAACACACAAAATAATAAACACTCACTAACCGACACACACACACACACACACGTACACACACACTTTTGGGTGTGCTGGAATGGGGCAGTGGAGCGAGTGTGTGCTGTGCTGTGCCGTGGCTCTGGTTGGAGCAGATCAGAGGAGGGAGTGATGGCTCTCTCACTGCAGGGCTCTTCAGCGTGTCTCACTCGAGCTCACCTCTAAATCCAGCTTCAAATCACACACTTCATCTGAGAGTGGTGGCAAAGACACACACACACACACACACACACACACACACACACACTGCAGCTGGGCTGGGCTCTGCTTAGCTCCGGCAGCGCATTAGATGTGATTACTGCTCAGCCTCAGTGGCACTCAGCTGGGCTTTGCAGCCGGAGAGCCGAGAGACACAGAGCACAGAGAGAGAGAGAGAGAGAGAGAGAGAGAGAAGGAGACGAAAGAGAGAGACGGAGAGAGAGGAGACCCAGGCACTATGCTGGTGCAACAGTGCCCCCTGCAGTTTTTCAACAGAAAGACCCCATCTTTCACCTCACAGAGAGGGATAGAGGTTCACTTCTGTT
>NW_027468630.1:8183055-8188055 GCF_046254945.1 Alosa pseudoharengus | reverse complement strand
TCTCTCTCTCTCTCTCTCTCTCTCTCTCTCTCTCTCTCTCTCCATCCCTCTCTCGCTCTCTCTCTCTCTCTCTCTCTCTGTTGGACAAAGGGGCCCCTTGGAGTCCCCTGTCATCTCGCTGGGCGATGGACGTGCTAACTGCCCAGCGGCCCCTGGCCATCGAGCGGCCGAGTGAGTGAGCGAGCGAGCGAGCGCAGCACGGCAGTGACCCCGGGAGTCCCTCTTTTAGATTTAATGAGGCGAGCTTTTTCCACACCTCCGCCCCGGCCCCCCTGAGCCGCCGCGATCAATGCCCTCCCCAGCCCCCCCCCAGAGATGGGCGCTGATGACTGGACAATCAATAGAGGCCCACCTATAATGTTTACCTGCCAGACCCCCCACCACCATTACCAATACACACACGCAGGCACGCACACGCACACACACACGCACGCACACACACACGCACACACACACACACATACACACACACACGCACACACACGCACGCACACGCACACACACGCACACACAAAAGTCCTGTGCGGGTGTAGCTACATATCTACCCAAGTTCTACATATTGAAAAAGAACACTGAATGCAAGGTTGCCAGCATCCAACAACTGTTTGTGTATGTGAGCTGTACGGTACATATATATTTGTGTGTGTGTGTGTTCCCTGCTCACTGTCTAACATGTGGGAGTGGGTGTGTCGCGTAGCGTTGTGCATTGACAGGCTTCATTAGGGCGCTCCCTCTGGAGCGGGTGTCAGTGGCCCACCTGGGAAGTGACAGGGCGGCTTCAGATGAGCGGTGACGGGCACGCCCGCCATTAGCATTTCAAAGGGCCGCGGCAGCACCAGCCAACATCACGCCGCTAGCCACGCTAACACAACCAAACAAGCCCACGCTACTCCAGCACTGGAGACAAGCGCAGGGGAGGTAGAGTCAGGGGGACGAGGAGGACCAGGGAACAGCAGGAGCCGAGAGGAGAACCAGTCTCACTCCATCAGACTCACTCTCAGTCTCTCTCTCAGTCTCACTCCATCAGTCTCTCTCTGTCTCACTCTCAGTCTCTCTCTGTCTCACTCTCAGCCTCACTCCATCAGTCTCTCTCTTAGTCTCACTCCATCAGTCTCACTCTAAGTCTCACTCCATCAGTCTCTCTCTGTCTCACTCTCAGTCTCTCTCTGTCTCACTCTCAGCCTCACTCCATCAGTCTCTCTCTTAGTCTCACTCCATCAGTCTCACTCTAAGTCTCACTCCATCAGTCTCACTCTCAGTCTTACTCTCTGTCTCACTCCATCAGACTCTCTCTCAGTCTCACTCCATCAGTCTCTCTCTCAGTCTCTCTCTCAGTCTCACTCCATCAGTCTCACTCTCAGTCTCACTCCATCAGTCTCACTCTCAGTCTTACTCTCTGTCTCACTCCATCAGTCTCTCTCTCAGTCTCACTCTCAGTCTCACTCCATCAGTCTCACTCTCAGTCTTACTCCATCAGACTCTCTCTCAATCTCTCTCTCAGTGTCACTCCATCAGACTCTCTCTCAGTCTCACTCTCAGTCTCTCTCTCAGTCTCTCTCTCAGTCTCTCTCTCCATCAGTCTCTCTCTGTCTCACTCCATCAGTCTCTGTCTCAGTCTCTCTCCATCTGTCTCACTCCATCAGTCTCACTCTCAGTCTCTCCATCAGTCTCACTCTCTTAGTCTCAATCTCAGCCTCACTCTCAGTCTCACTCTCCTGTGGAAATACTTAGTTTAGTCCATTGTTAGCATATTAGTTTATATAGCCATACAACATAAATTTCCATCCTATTTATCTTTTTGCAGGAGACCCATTTCTTTCTCTCTTTCCTTCCTTCCTTCTTTCTTTCTTTCTCTCTTTCTTTCTTTATTCAGTAGCTGTATGATTGCATGTATATGTGTATACATTGCACTTCATCGCTTGCACTCCCTTGTCGTACAGTGACATTCCTTGCAGTAGATGTGCTCCACTTTGGAGGACATAGGAGCACGACCACCATGTCACCACACGAATCCCTCAGACGGGTTGTAAGTACATAAGTACACGCCCGCGCCGCCCTACAAACATATTCACAGCTTGTTTTGAGGACAAGCCCGAAAGGTGCAGCCAGTGTCACCGCACTCGTGATTTCGTCCCGCTTGTTCAACTTCTCGGGCTGAACATGTCAAACAAGACCCCAGCGCGAATAGCGCTCTGACCGCACCAGAAACCACAGTCTCCAATAACAAATAACTCACAAGAAAGACTATATATATATATATCATATGTTTATATATAAAACAACAATGCACCATTTAAAAGCACACCAAAGCCCTGGTGGGCAACTCTAAACAAATGGGCCGATCGATCATCCCAGCAGCCCCCGCACCAGCCAGCTCCTGCCCCCTCCTCTGGGTCCTGCTCCAGCGCTGATCCTTCTCTTTTTATAAATGGCGGTCTGTTTGGCGGAATAAATGGTGGGCCACGGTGGACGCGGTCCGAGGCGGAGTAATCCTGCGGCGGGCGATGGCGGCCACTCAGGAGGGCGGGATGATGGAAGGGAAGGCGGGGGAGTAGGGAGGCGGGTGTCTGCAGGACTCGACCACTGCTTTATAAAGTCGTCCCCATCCTCCAACCACCCCCACCGCCCTTATTACCCCCCCCACCCCCCGCCAAATAATTAATGGAAGGGTCCGACCTTTCAACAGCCTGGCAGGAGGCTCATCTGTCATGGCGTCTGCGGCTCCCACACATGCGTGCCCACACAAACACATATCAGTGTATAACCATACACACACACACACACACGCACACACACACACACACATAACCCGATATATATGTACACACACACACACACACACACACACACACACACACACACACACACACACATACACACACACTAAGACACACACGCACACACAAACACACACACACTCTAACACACACACACTAACACACACACACACACACACACACACACAGGGGTCTCTATATGCTGGGCCCTGCCTGTGAGAGATGAGGTGCTATTTTAACCGTTAGCCTCTGGCACCCCTTGCCTCCTCACCAGAGAGCGGCGGGAGTCTCTGTGCTGTTAGCCACTGATTAGTCTGCCTGAGGAGGGTGGCCAGGGAGACAGCGCTCCTTAAATAAAGCACCGCACAGGAGAGGGGCCTGATGGAGGCTAGCCCCACCTGCAGTACATGATGTTTAGAGGATAATACATTCACAGAAGCAAGAGGTTACTACATAAATCTTCCAGCTGTTATTCACATATGCTACATGCTACATGGAAATGAGGTTTTACTTAGAAATTAGAGGCTCACACCTGTGCAAGTGTACTGTACAATGCACAGATTAGAGCACACGGAAGTGCTATTATATGATGCTATGATGGTATGCTAGCACATAGAAATACATGATGCTGACACATACAGACATAACAAGCAACACACACTTAAACACATGCATGCACTACACACACACACACACACACACACACACACACACACACACACACACACACACACACACACACACACACACACACACACACACACACACACACACACACACACACACACACACACACACACACACACACACACACACACCTCGTTGTGGATCTCCTCGCAGTGCTCCAGGGTGCTGGGGAGGAGCGAGTGCAGACTCTTGGTGCCCGTGTCGGGGTCGACCTTCAGGTTGTGCAGGGCCTCCGCGCAACGCCTCTGGATGTAGTCCAACGTGCCTGTGGAGCACTGAGGACACACACACACACACACACACACACACACACACACACAGATAAACACACACACACACACACACACACACACACAGATAAACACACATGCAGCAGCAGCAACTCAAAACCATTCTGCCCAATAACAAACTCGATGACCTAAATACTGTATGTATGGAGACAAGGGGAAGTAAAAATGGTGGCGTGAGGTGGGGAGGGGAGGGCACTCAGCAACCCAACTGAGGGTTCATATCATATGGATATTGAGAAATGAAGTCTAGTACTCTACGCTTAAAACGTGCCACAAATAGTCTGGTACTCTACACTTAAAACGTGCCACAAATACACTATTTTGGTCCTGATTAGGGTTTATATTTGGACTGTGACTATTTGAATATGTTGATTGCAATTCAGATTTGGATACTGTTCCCACACATGTGAACACATATTCCCTCGCTGTCTGTCCCTGGGCTTCAGAGGAAGGGCAACGTGCTGCCTGCTCACTAGACCTCACCTGGGCCACACGGTGTGTGGAGCTGAATCGGGCTGTGTCTCCGGCCAAAACACAGTGCTGGTGTGTCCGGTTCAGATCATCTGCAGAGATGGTTACACACACCCACACACACACACACACACACACACACACACACACACACACACACACACACACACACACACACACACACACACACACACAATCTAAGTCAATGTTGTCACTCGCTAATAATGTTTGATATCCCCATGGTTTCCATTTCATCTGCCCATAAAGGCATACAGAGATGACACCCATGGGTTTCTAAATAGCCTGTGATCATGAGGACTGTGCAGTTTTGCATTATTTGAATCACAACATAATAAATTACCAGTGAGAGAGAGACTTGTCTGGCACGGAGCGTGTGAACCGACAGAGATGAGCACAAACACAGTCACGTCGGCCTAATTCAGTGCACCCAATGAAACTAGTTTACGTTTGGATTATTGAATTGCCTGATGTGGACGAAGAGGACAAACAAAAACAAAGGGTTTAAAACATTGACGGTGGTTCCTGGTAAATAAAAAATCCCCTCCATTGACGGATGTCCGGTCGCTCTATCTGACAAGATTTTGGAGGATTAGGCGTCTTGCCATATTATGGTCTTAAGAAGAGAGGAGAGTAAGGATGAGGGGAAGGAGACAAGGGAGGGGGAGAAAAACAGTTTATATCCCATAATAATATATGATCTCCTTCAATCTGCCCTGCATGCTGCCACTGTTATGAATCACAAGGCAAACTACAT
>NW_027468630.1:8170555-8175555 GCF_046254945.1 Alosa pseudoharengus | reverse complement strand
ATGAAATGGTGTTTCCCTCACCTCATCACTTACAAGGCTTCAAACACTTCCCACCACGTTAAAGCAACACCAAAGAGTTTTTTGTACTTTAAAATAATGTTTCCACAATCGTTTCAGTGGTTCATCAACTCGTAACAGGGTGAACGGCAATTCTGCATTCGCTTCGCGACCCTCTATCGGCTATAACAGCACTATGTAGGTTTGTCAGATCGGGTAGCGGATCTGTAGTTCGATGGAATGAGACAAAAGAAACTACAAATTTGACTTGCATCTGATGTCGCAATACATCGTACTTTTATAAGTCATGCAAAATATTCTACCTTGTCTGTGGACATCGTTATTTGCAAAGCCGTTGCTGGATAAACAAATAGCAAATAGTTCTTTGGTGTTGCTTTAACTGACACACACACCACACAACACCAGCCGTGAGGCCACACACACACACACACACACTCACCTTTCTCGCTGGCGCAGCTGTAGCTGTAGACAGCGACGGGCGAGAGCGGCACCAGGTTCTCGTCGTGGTGCCAGCCCACGGCCATCTTGCCCATGCCATAGTAGGGCTCCTCCTTCAGCTGGCTCATGGCGGCCGGGTCCATGTAGTTGAGCAGGGTGATGTTGAAGGCCACGGGGCCGGGCTTACGGCCAGGGGTGGGGGAGGGGGCGCACGGAGGAGGAAGAGGAGGAGGAGGAGGAGAGGCGGGGGAGATGATGTCGTGGGAGCAGCCCTGTCCCGTGTCCAAGTCCCCCTCCTCCTTCATCAGCTCATCCTCATCCTCTTTTGCATCCTCCTCTTCCTCCTCCTCCTCGTCCTCCTCCTCCTCCTCCTCTTTCTGCTCTTTCTTCTCCATTTCTTCTCCTTCTTTCCCTTCCTTTATGCTCGCGCTCTTTCCGCACGTGCCCTCTCCGGTCCCTTCCCCCTGGTCAGCGACGCCCTTGCCTTTGTCCCGCCACGACTCATTGCTCTGTGGGCCCTTCCTGCAGTCTTTTCTGTGGCAGCGGGCCTCCTGTTCCTTCTGGACGTCATGGTTGAAGAAGCGGTTGAGCTCCCACAATGCCCGGCAGGCGGAACGCAGGTCGGCATCGCAGCAGGACTCCGTTGGCGTCGTCGTCACCATCATCGTCGTCACCGCCTCCTTCGCGGTCTTCGCCTTGGTGCCGTTGTCGGCCGTCTGAGTCTCACCCTGCGGCGCCTGGTCATCCGCGTCCGCGTGCCAGGGGATGGCGAAGAGGCGCGTGTCCAGGTAGCGGTAGGTGTGGCCCGGCTGGCCCAGGAGGGCGCGGGAGACGGCGGTGAAGACGTCGCGGTCGCGCACGCGCACCAGGTCCCTCAGCAGACAGCCGCGACGCCGGAGCGTGCACAGGGCCTGCTGCACGCGCTCGTGGAGGCCGTCGGGGAGCGCGAGCGATGGACGCAGGGCCAGCCCCGAGTAGCTGGAGTCCCACTGAAAACCACCAGAGAACAGAGAACATACACACAGTCATCTCAAAGTGACCATCATAATCACAAACATGTCTATAGTGTAAGTTAAATTGAAAGTTAAATTGGAATACTGAGCTCCATAAATAAGCAAAAAAGGAGCTAAATATTGTCATAAATATGAAGTGAGAAAGCAACAATACGCTACATTTCTTTTTGAGTACATTACAGTTTATGGTAGAAGTTACAAGTAAACTTTGTCACTTAGCATTAGATATGTTTATTTTGATTGAACACACTCTCTATCCCCTCACATGGGAAAGAAGCTCAGCCAGCAAACTCTCCATTATAGAGAGATAAGATAGTGAAGAGATAGTGAAGATAGCATTGTTATTGCATGTTTCACTGATAACAACAATATACCTGACACACTGCACACAAATGTACAGCAACATAACAACATGAAAATTCTGGCCAACTTACAATTTATTAGCTTATTCAAGATAATGATATAATTCCATTGCTCATTAAGTAAGTAAGTATAAGTATATATACTCTTTTTTTTTTTTGCTCATTAAGTAAGTAAGTATAAGTATATATACTCTTTTTTTAATATATGATTTATTACTCATTATTCATGTATGTAAAATGTTATTCATTCTTGATTCCTCTAGAAGTGTGGATGACTCACCAGCTGCTGGAAGCCAGGGTCAGAGGGTGAGAGGAAGGGGATCCTCTGGTCCCCCAGCTCCTGGAGGAGCCTACGCCTCTGGGATGGGGGGACACAGAAAGCGAAAGAGAGAAAGAGAGAGAGAGATAGAGAGAGAGTAAACAAACAGCTCAGTCAGACCACACAGTTCCCATTACCACTTATACGAAAGTGAGTATGTCTGTTACTACACTAAGGTAAAGTGAGGTAATGTTAACCTAACCAGGCTGTGCGTGGATCTTGGTTACATTTGAGGTAATGTTAAGTTGGTAATGTTATACAAGGCTGTTCACAACTGTAGAATATGTGTGCTGTACAGTCTGTGGTTGGAGATTATTTACAGAGTGTTACAGACTGTATATTAACTACTCACTTCAAGCCTATATATATATCAAACATTATACACCAAAACTTCACTTTAATGCAGAAGAGGATACTGGATAATATACAGTGTGAAAAGTATGCACTTGTCTGGGTGAAATGGCATACTGGCGTTAGTCCATGGATATTTCATGATTAGGCCTGGCACCCTTTGTGATTTTGTAAAAACAGGTAAGCCGTGGCCTTCTTCATTGTGGTCTTGGATTTTTATGATTTCTGGAGTCTGTGGTGAGGGCTCCTCAAGCCCTTATAAAAGATGCCCTGTGTCGTACTAAGCCCCCTCAGTAAAACACAACCTGCTGGACGGATCAAAGCGCCTTTCATTGGGCCACATTCCAGCCCCACCTGTAAATCCAACGGCAACCAGTGTAAAACGCCGATACCCAAATAAATTTCACAAGTGAGCACCAGTCCTCCCTACGACCCCCTGTCCACGCCCCCACAACACCCCACCCCCGTCCTCTACACACACACACACACACACACACACACACACACACACACACACACACACACACACACACACACACACACACACACACACACACACACACACACACACACACACACACACACACACACACACACACACACACACAGCAACCAACCAACCTCCACCCCCCTGTAGAGTCTGCATCCGTCTTTTATTCATTCTCTACAGGTGTGGAGCCCAGGGACGGTGGGGTGGTGGATGGAGCGGGTGGGGTGGTGGATGGAGCGGGTGGGGTGGTGGCTGGAGCGGGTGGGGTGGTGGATGGAGCGGGTGGGGTGGTGGCTGGAGCGGGTGGGGTGGTGGATGGAGCGGGTGGGGTGGGTGGATGGAGCGGGTGGGGTGGGTGGATGGAGCGGGTACATGGTTAGAGAAGGGTGGAGGGGGGGAAGGAACAGCAGTGCTGACCCTGTCCAGCCCCCCCCAGCGCCCCACTCTCCCACCAGACTGCAGGTGGGCTGGGTAACAGGGCTGTTGCCGGCGCCCTCCCGTCAGAGCCACTGGCCCCTGCGCAGGGCCACTCGCTCGCTCTGGGCGTTAAAGGGGAGCCGGCCTCGTATATATTCCCCGACATTTACTACGCGCGTCTCACATTTCTGCACGGGCTAATAATGCCAGAGATCTCATGTGGGGACCGTTTCATTTTCCAAAAAGACCAAGGGACCAGGAGTGGGGGTGGGTGGGTGTGGGGGGGGGGGGGGGGGGGGGGGTCTGACGTTTGAGACCACAGCCAAAATATGTCCTGACTTTTAAGGCAAAATAAAATGTCCTGTTAATAACATTAAAGTGAGCCGTTCTGGCGAGGAGGGCAAGGCAGAAAGGATCACGTCCTTCCTCAAGAGTCGAGGACACGTAGCCGTATGGTCCGTGTTTGTGAATTACCCCCGCGGCTCTGCGACCGTGTTCCTGGGAGCCAAGACGCTCCGAGAGGCAAGGCAGTGAGATAAAGCACACCACCTGCTTCTAGTTGGGGCCCGCGCGCGCGGGGACCTTTTAAGTCGGGGCCCGATTGGGTGTGCGCGAGCAGGAATGAGCTCCGCTGTCGGCAGACAGCTGAGATCCACGAAACAAAACAACATGCAGTATTCATGGCCAGTCACCGTGCCTCTCCACGCATGGCACAGGGGCCAAGAGGAAGAGGAGGAGAGGAGAGGAGAGGAGAGGAGAGGAAAAACCTGACAGCCTGACACACACACACACACACACTCATCGCTGGTGCCAGATTCCAGCTCATGACAGAAAGTCAGGATATTATACCAGAGTCGGTGAAAGTGAACGTGTGTGTGGGAGAGGAATGTAGATAGGACTGCTGATTTAAATAATGTTTGTTTGTGTCTGCGTGTGTTTCCCTGAGCTTGTTTGTGTTTATGTGTGAAATAGTGTCTCTCCGTGTGTGTGTGTGTGTGTGTGTGCGTATGTGAACATATGTGTATAGCCTATGTGTGAGACTGCTGGTTGGTTCTCTCTGGCGATGCATGCTCAGCTGCTCAGATGTAGTCACATACACACACACACACACACACACACACACACACACACACACACACACACACACACACACACACACACACACACACACACACACACACACACACACACACACACACACACACACACACACACACACACACACACACACACACACACACACACACACACACACACACACACACACACACACACACACACACACACACACACACACACACACACACACACACACACACACACACAGCTGGGCCAGATAGTGCAGTGTGCTCAGGCAGGCACACTGCTGCTGTTCCACATCCACAGCCTGTCACGCACATGTCAAATACATCAAGCCGCTCAGAAATTCCACTAAAAAAGCAGAGACAAGCCCCAGCTCCACTCACTAGATGGGCTGCCCCAGTATCACAGGCAGCCGCTAAGAGCAAAACAACAAGAGAGGGAAAAGACACACACACACACACACACACACACACACACACACACACACACACACACACACACACACACAC
>NW_027468630.1:8163055-8165555 GCF_046254945.1 Alosa pseudoharengus | reverse complement strand
CGACACTGCTGCCCTCTCTACACACACACACACACACACACACACACACACACACACACACACACACACACACCACCATCACAAAAAAAAAATCAATATCACCGTGCAAAGTGCAGGCTGTCCACAGGGAGGCCAACGTCAGCCCTGGCCCTAGTCCCAGGCCAGTGCAGGTCCAGCCCACTGCTCTGCCCAGCACAGTGCACCGCAGCCCAGCCAGCTAGGGCAGGAAGCACGGGCGTCCTCCAGGCCGGCCCCACGGGTGGTGTCAAGGATAGACCCCGGGCCAGTGGGGATGGGGGGGAGAGAAGAGGGGGTGGAGGGGAGGTGGGGGGTGAGGACTGGCACTCCCTGGTCCAACATAACAACCACCACCACCACCACCTCCTCCTCCTCCTCCTCGTCCTGCTCCTCTTCCTCCACCACCACCTCCCGAGCTCCCATTCACCCCTGGCTCCAGCTCCACCCCCCCCCCCACCCCCCACCGGGGCAGCACGGGGCAGATCAATATGCAGGCCGAGCGTTAAATTCCAGCTCCAGAAGCGGTCACGCTCTTAAGGCCACACAGCTGACCGTGGCAATGGAGAGATGGAGGGATGGAGGGATGGGGTGGAGGTGGAGGGATGGGGTGGAGGTGGAGGTGGAGATGGAGGTGGAGGTGGGGGGTGGAGGTGGGTTGAATGGTGGGGGTGGAGGTGGAGGTGGGGGGTGGAGGTGGGTTGAATGGTGGGGGTGAAGGTGGAGGTACCTGGCCGACGTACCTGGCCGTTTTGTTTTCACAGATGGAGAAGGGGGAGGTGCGGTGGTGGTTTCAGGAAAAGAAAAAATCGTTGACAACAAGCAATTTAATAACAGTTAGGCAAGTGGACATATCTGCTGCACAGCACTTCTGATTTATTTATTTGTTTTGCTGTGAATGCTACCCCTCTTTCACTCTCTCTCTCTCTCTCTCTCTCTCTCTCTCTCACACACACACACACACACACTCCCTCTCTGAGGAATACTGTTCAAAAAGTGTATGTGCGTGTACTTCCAATGAAGGAGTACTGTTACATGGCCTACAATACATCTTTACTTTTCCATAGAGAGTGTCCACAACAGACCGGTCGGCACTCTCTGCCTGTTAAGACTTCCTAAGAGGGCTTGGAGAACTACACTAAATAGCATATAGCTGCTACATCAAATGTATATTTGCAGTATGTGTCAGATAATGAATTTGATTACTATGGATGTGTGGTATTAAGTATATTTGTTCAAAACAAGGCAGACAGGATCAATAGGTGAAGAGCTTTCACAATTCCTTTCCAACAACATGGTGCTTCTGTCTCATCTTCCTAATCTAAGACCCAGACTGCCGGTCAGAGATCGTTTGTGGATGTTTATATGATTTCCGTCCCAATTCCAGGAACCCAGAGCTTGTCCTAAATGGCATTAGGCAAATCCACCCCCCCCCCCCAAAAAAAACCCCATAGCAGAAGGAATCTGCTTCTCTTCTCTGCTCTCCCCCCCTCCCTACACACACACACACACACACACACACACACACACACACACACACACACACACACACACACACCCCTCACCACAACCACCCTTTTCTACTTTATTTATTTTTCTTTCAGTCATTCCGAACAAAAGAGAAATATTCTACCAGGAATTGAATAACTTAATCCTCTTTGCGTGTCTTTTTTTCTGCCTCCCAGTAGCCTGAGCGGTGACAGATTAACACTGCCGAGGTTTCGCACACCCACCCATTTGAAAATGTAATTGGCGGCGGCACGGCAACTTGACTGCACAGCGCGCACACACACACACACACACACACACACACACACACACACACACACATTCTCCGAGAGGAGAAGAGGAGGAGGTTAATGTGAAGCCGGCGAGAAAACATTCTGGCCGCATTGCTGCAATGCACACTGGGACGGCGACCAAGAAACCTGTTCGGGGGAGAGAGCGGAGGGATCGGAACGCCGATTCGGTCACGTACCACACACGGCCAGCGTTCTGGTGGCGGTGACGAGCGCAGGAGTTGGAGGAAGAGGAGGAGAGGAAGGAGAGGAAGGAGAGGAAGGAGAGGCGGGGGGGTGCGGGGCTGTACGGCAGAATCGCTGTGGTTACTGTTCAATTCCGCTAATTATTACACCCAATCAGAGAGCTTAACAGGGCGGAGCCGGCCGAGGTCGCGCTCGGGGGCGTTTAACAGCTGGTGGGGGGAGGGGGGGTGGGGGGTGGCGTAGGGGAGTGGACCGGAGGTGAGTGTATTACACTGAGCCACTTCCCTATAAAATACAACACCCTGACATCTACTGTGTACTTAGCCCAATAAGAGGAGGGAGGGGAGAGAGGGAGAGAGAGAAAAAAAGAGAGAGAGGGAAATGGAAAGAAGTAGAGGGGAGAGAAAGGGAGGGAGGGAGGGAGAGAGAGAGAGAGACAGGATAGATATCCAATATTATGATGTCCAAGTGCCACCTAGTGACAGCTTCCCAGTTCATGT
>NW_027468630.1:8130555-8160555 GCF_046254945.1 Alosa pseudoharengus | reverse complement strand
TTTCACTCACTCTATTAGCTGCCCATGCACACCGCTTCCCCAAACAGAGAGCTCAAGGCCTCTGATATCTTTCAAACAGACACGTGCGCACACAGAGACCCACACACACACAGAGCACCATTTCACTGGGCCAGACAGCCCCTTCTCCCCTGCACCTTCACCAAATAGACTGGCAATCAAATATCACGGCGCAAAATATCAAAATACGGCAGTTTACTCTATTTTTGAAGCCGCAGAGGGGAAAAAAAAGAACTTTGAAGAGACATAAGGTTTCCTTTATTTAAAAACATGCCTTTCTTTTTTTGTTGTTTGTGAAGTAGTGCAGGTCTTCTTTCAAGCAGGGAATCAGAGGAGATGCTCGCTGTTGTGTGCCTGTTTCCCTCCACACTGTCAAAATCCTTCAGGCTAACAAACAAGACAGTGGCGAGAGCTCGGCAAGAAACACACGCTCAATTAGATCCTGTTTACCTTTCACTTATGTTGATATTGAATACATTAGCCGATTGAACCTCCGAAAGAAGAGACTAGAGTGACAGGCGGGAATCTTCTTTTTGCTAGTACCATGGCAACCGAGATTATCGTGAATGGAAGACTGGTGGGGAGGGGAGGAGAGAAGGGGGGGGGGGGTCGAGAGAAAAAGATGATACATAAATTAATTAAAGGACAAAAAAAAAAACAAGTTGAGAATTAAACTTAGAACATCTGTCACCGACTTAGCTTCCCATCGTAATACCAGTGTTAGAACATTTATACCCTTGAAGTTAATGATCCCCTCTTTAATTGACAGTCAAGAAAACGTAGCTGAGGAGGCATGCTGTAGACACAGATAAGACGCTACCCCCCCCCCATTACCCCCACCCCACCCCAAAAACCACTCCACACTATCCACCCTCCCACTTCCAAAATAATAAAAAAAAAAACAGTTTAAAGAACCTTGGCAGTAATCCCCATTGTCATCCGGCAGCACAGTGGAGGGACTTACAAACAGCGATAACTCGACAGTAGCTGTCTGTTCCTCAAGAGTTAGGGGACGGCGTGGCAGCCAGTGCCGCCGCCGCGCTCGCTTAGATTAGCGCAATCCGTCCGCGCCGTCACTCAGCGGCGACACGCACGCCTGTCAGCACCCCGCATCTGTGTGTGTGTGTGTGTGTGTGTGTGTGTGTGTGTGTGTGTGTGTGTACACGCATGTCTGAAGACAACCGGTTTTGCCTCGCGTTAGGACAGCAGCATGCCATCCAGTGGCGTGACAATGCCTTTAAAATGGGGCCAGTCTTGAGGGGGAGGTGTTGGGTGCTGTTAGCGGGATTATTATGTCACATGGTGCTTTGATAACCGCATGGGAGAAATCTAGAACTTTCCGACGCGGCTGTGTGGATGCTTAGTGTGTATGGAAATGAGAGAATGGCTTTGATTGAAATAACAATACAAAAAAAACACCAGAGTGGCCAAGAAAAAAGAAAAAATCATCAAATATGTTGACAATACACAAAATAAACAAAAGGCACCAAAATTAAGTTATAAAACACATTAATTACCGAAAAGTTTTGAGGCAATGCAGAAGGTTACAGAAAGTCCACTGGTGTTTTGGCGAGGGAGTTTGACTTCCATGTCACTTCTTAAAAAACACACACACACACACACACACACACACACACACACACACACACACACACACACACACACACACACACACACACACACACACACACACACACACACACACACACACACACACACACACACACACACACACACACACACACACACACACACACACACACACTGCGGAGCCAGCATGCGCGTTTGACTCTCTCCGTTTCAACAGTCCTGCTACAAATGACAGTGACTGCCCTCTGGTCGCCCCTACATTACAGGAGCAGGCCACCATCGACACAGGGGCTGACAGCTGACCCCACCCCACCCCACCCCACCCCACACCACCCCACCCCCTTCAGTCCCGGCAGGTTCCAGCAGACAGGCCTGACACGCCCGCCTCCCATCCCGGAGCAAAGCATGATGGGACTGCTCCTGCGCCCCGTCTTTTTGGCCCCCTCGTCTCATCTTGTCCTCACGCCCACAGGAAACACACACACACACACACACACACACACACACACACACACACACACACACACACACACACACACACACACACACACACACACACCACACATCTCCAGAGCTCCTTTCTCACCGTGGCAACCGGATCTGACCCACTGCCCTCCCAGCCGAGCTCATCTGAATAAACAGAGCAGGAGACAGACACACGGAGGAGGGGAAGGAGGGACAGAGAGAAGGGGAGGGGAGGAGGAGATCTATGATGGGGGGAGAGAGAGAGAGAGAGAAGGAGGAAAAGCGAGTTCCTTCTTTATGCACGTTTGATCATGTGGTTGACAGCGGCGGTAGATGGCATAACGGACTGTTGAACAAAGAGGGGTTGAGGGCGGTTGGCGGGCTGCCCCTGACAGTGGGATCATGACAAGCACGCCGCTGCCCCACTGCCCGTCATTCACAGCCGCGCTGAGAGGGCGGGCGGTGGAGGAGGGAGAGAGAGAGAGAGACCGGGGCTGGTCAGAGGTTAAGAGCAGAGGAGACAGCAATGAAAGGCAACTGTCATGCACCACTGCTCGCTCAGGAGAACATGCCGGGCTCACACCACACACACACACACACACACACACACACACACACACACACACACACACACACACACACACACACACACACACACACACACACACACACACACACACACACACACACACACACACCTCCTATCTCAGTGCCCCCCAAAAAACAGCAGCCCTCTTTTTTTGCGGCGCTACGCTGCTCCGATGCTGGCTGACAGCATGCCAGTCAAACTGTCGGATGTGCCTGGTGCCAACAGCAGACATTGCATATGCAAAAAAGCCCAGTTAAAGCTCATGAGCATAACCAAAAACCACCACCACCACCACCACCACCACAAAGCAGAAAAATGTAAATGCTAAAAGGAAATGCATGAGAGACCGGGTACTTGACACAAAGGAAAATCGCTCCTGCTCGACCACAGAGGGCCCGGCTTCGGCCCCAAAAAACACAGCACTCAGAAACCAGAGCGGCGGTGTGAAATCATACAGCCAAAGTCTGGCCGTCCATTTGAATTTCTCATCGGCTGTAATTTCCATTGACATCAATCAAAATGAGTGATGGAGAGATGATAAAAGAGAAGAGGGGGGTGGAGGGGCGGGGGGTTCTGGCGGCGGCGTGGAGCTTTTTTTCCGCGTCTGCTCTGCTCGTCCCAGCTCAGGTGCAGGATGCCATCCAGGGCTTTTCCTCCAGGTTGGCACGGGGCTGCGTGGGAACAAGGCCTCCAGCTGGCACCTGGTGCCAGGGCCGCTTCCAGCGATGTGGGCACCCGGCTCAGTCTGCAGAGGGCACGGATGTACAAGCCAGGTACTTACACACACACACACACACAGACAGACATGCTCACACACACAGACACAGAGAGACACACACTCGCACACACAGACACACTTCCATGGCACTTATTTATAGAATTAGCTTATGATGTACAAATTAACAGGTACCATTTACTGGCGCTTGTGAAAATGGCCCCCTGTAGCTTTTTTGTGACCGAGGGCTTTGGACCTTCAATGAAAGCCAGATGTTGGGCCCCGGCTCAACACAAGGCAGTTTCCCCTCTTTTACAGGAAAGGTGAGCCATTACAAAAGAAAATAAGTTCACAAATAAACAGCGGTGAAACTGTGCGAGCTCGTCGATGAATAGCACAGGTGGTAAAAAAAAAAAAAAAACGGTGGGAGAGGGGGAAAAAAATAAAAAAAGACCTCGCTGCTGGAATGAGTCCCTCCTGGAAGCAGAGGAAAACCCAATAAATGTTTTCACGTACCATTACACATTAAACACCTGGCCACAAATGCTTTTTTTTTTTCACCTGATTTCCTCTTCCAGGCTACTTTTGTTTTTGTACGGTTAGCGTGGTTTTAGCACGTCTTTTGCTAGCCAAAAGTGCGCAAATGTGGTGAACTCAATTCTAATAGTCTGTCATGAATGCTTCAGTTACCACCACTTACACTGAGGCGAATGTTCTCATATCCTGTCTCAACACCTTCAAAAACAACTGCATCGGTGAGTGGCTCCAGATCTGACTAATAGTGGGTAAAGCCAGTCTTCTTTTGTCATGCAACAGTGACGTTTGATTTGAATGTGATCAACCTGGGCAAACACAGAGACTGTCTTGCTAACAGACTGAGGACTGTCAGCGGTTAGTCCATCAAACTAATGAGGAGGCCCCCAAAGACACCGAGCGCTGAGGACAATTCCATCTTATTATTCCCCGAAGAAACCAAAGGGACTGCACACACTACAGAGGACAGAAAGAAAGAGGGAAAGAGATAGAGAGAGAGAGGGAGAGAGAGAGAGAGAATATCAGAGAGAGGAAGAGAGAGGGGGCAGACTAGCAGACTACACCAAACAAAACACATTCAAAAGAGGGACTAATGACCTGCCTGGGATCTTAGCCTGGAGAGGCTAATGAATCCCCCTGAGGCGCTGTGTAACGCGGGGCTGCCCAGCACACTGCGCCGGCCTGTCGGAGGGCGAGCGGGTCATTCCCATGTTTATTCAGGACCCCACCACACCGTGGCCCTATTGATTGGATTGATTATTCCATGTATATCACCGGCCATAGGCCATCGGCTGACAGATGAACTCAGAGGGAGCGGGTCACTCACACTGCTAACTCACAGGCTGTGACAGGCGATCTGCTCGGCCGCTTAAGATGATCCATGTCATGCAGGGGGTGAGGGAGGGAGGAGTGGTGGTGGGGGGGGGGGCTTCCTGTGTGTTCATGAATAAGCTGACATCAGTGAAAGTCCTCCTCACACACACACACACACACACACACACACACACACACACACTCACAGACACACACACACACACACAAACACCAGAGAACTGGAAATGATGGGTTGCCAAAAAAACATTATCAGCACAAGAAGAGAAAAAAAAGTCCACACACAAAGTGCCCCATCAGGCTTTATACAAAACATATGACACAAAAACACCCTAATCAGCTCAGCTTGGAATCCACTGACGAAATGCCCAAAAGTCCAATCAACCTACTACACACACACACACACAGCTTCTCATGCCCCCACCCATCCCTCAACAACGTTTTGGTTTCCGAGAGCAGCACCGTGGACAGATAGCAGATGCTTTCGCGAGCGAGTGCCGCACGGACATGGGAACCAGGCCCTCACACACACACACACACACACACACACACACACACACACACACACACACACACACACACACACACACACACACACACACACACACACACACACACACACACACACACAACACACACACACAGCGGTAGGAGCCTGACCTGAGATCAGACTGCAGAAGCCATAAAAGTTGATATCCTTACAGATGCAAACGAAACGGCGACATGGAGCGGCCCTAAAAAGCCATACATTGAATGCGGGGTGCCATAAAACAGGGGTGAACACAAGAGCGGCCGGCGGGGAGCGAGTCTCGACCGTGCAGCACCACCTCCACATAAAGGGGAACTTTACATGGGCCTGCAGTACAGTGCACCCCTTCGCCACTCTGGCATGGGAAACCTGTCTAACAGAAGCGCAGCACAAGTGCTCCCTCTCCTCGTGCCTGACTAGGCTGCCCAACTTGCTCACGGTAGATCTCTCATGCAACAGTTGGACCCTCAGTAAATAAATGCCGGAGTATAAAAGCCGCACACAAAACATTAAGTAAATTAATTAAGACTAAATTACGGGTTATTTTTTTCTGGGCAATGAGATTAGACATATTTCAGACGGGCATTAAACTCACACATACTTACACAACTATGCATACACACACTGCTACACACATACACACACACACACGTGCAGAGCAGAGTTCTCAGCATGTACGGTTTTGTGAGCAAATGACAGAGGACGGAAATCCTCACAACAGACTAATCAAAGCCTGTCCCCACATCCGATCAATGCTGCACCAGGGGCCTCAGGGGGTCCAGCTATATTACCAGAAAAAAATCACACACACACACACACACTCTTCATATGCATTCATTGATTTGGTTTTCCGAATAGTATATCACCGAACTCCGATGGGAGCGGAAAACATAGGGCCGGCACTGGGGTCAAGCACGGCACGCGCCGACGCTTGCACAATATTGATGGCGACGCTGAGAGAAATGACTAAATATCCAGATCAATACCTAGTTTCCCTGCCACAGCCTCCCCTTGCTCAGGATGGGAATGTGGCAGTGGGGGGGGGGGGGGGGGGGGGGGGTATCTATATTCATCTTTATGGTTGTGACCACAGGGAGATGAGGTGATGGGTGTGGGAGGGAGAGAGGGGGACAAATGCTTCCCTTAAGGTAAACTCTTTGATTGGCCGAGGGCAGAGGTCATGTGATGGCAGGTATGCCGGGGAAGGGGGCGTGGGGGTGAAATGGATGGCCGAGGGCGCAGCAGGGGCCAGGGATATGATGGCGCCCTGCCCTCTTACCCATCTACTACGTCAATTAAACATTCATTTGGCGGAGAGTTACAGCCCACGTTTCACTCACACCAAAGCTGGAGACCTCACTAGTGAGAGACAGACTACACACTACACACACAATGGTGGGTTTTCTACGTGGATGGCCGTTCTTGGTCTCTTTTACTCGTGTGTGTCTGTGTGTGTGTGTGTGTGTGTCTGTGTGTGTGTGTGTGTGTGTTTCACTTACTTCTGTCCTTTAATCTATCACTCTCTTACTGGTACCAATCACATGCATAAGACATACATAAGGAATGCCTACACCATGTTGGTATGCGTACCTATATGTGTCAAAGTCATTCTTCTCGTCTCCATTTGACCTGTCGTCACAGCAAAACATAACATGCCAAACAAATAGTCTT
Source organism: Alosa pseudoharengus (assembly GCF_046254945.1). Taxonomy (NCBI): domain Eukaryota; kingdom Metazoa; phylum Chordata; class Actinopteri; order Clupeiformes; family Clupeidae; genus Alosa; species Alosa pseudoharengus. Next base: position 8,153,613 of record NW_027468630.1, on the reverse strand, counting down.
TCTGATTCAGCTTGAGCACAGAAATCTACACATACTGTATCTAGACCAGCTTGAGCACAGAAATCTACACATACTGTATCTAGACCAGCTTGAGCACAGAAATCTACACATACTGTATCTAGACCAAAACATGGGCCCTTCTGACTGTGAAGTCTTCTTCAGAACAGAGTCTTTGCCCATGACTGAGGCATGACCAGACCTGACCTCCTCAGACGAGGAGAGTGTCCAGAGCTGAAGCAGTGGTGTGTTAGCACACCGGTCAGCACGGCACAGGGCTTGGCCGATGAGTCAGACGGCAGGCGGCAGGGTGAGGGGCCGCTGTAAACACGCTGGAGACGGAGTGAGATGAAGCTCTCTCGTCTTATTTACAGCACGGCTCAATTACCGCTGACAGCCACAACAACGAGCCCATCAGTCGGACTACTTAGCGTTCGTCTCTGGTGCCCAACAAGTGCTGTAAAGAGAGGGAGGGAGGAACCTGATAATTCCCTCATCCTTAATTAAATGAAAGGGCCTTACATGGGCCCCTTCCCATCACACACGCACACACACACACACACACACACACACACACACACACACACACACACACACACACACACACACACACACACACACACACACACACACACACTCACGCACAGTCCCACCCATCTGCTAGAAAAACAATAGGAGCCCAACTGTCGTGTTTACAGTAAACCCATCCATCCACCCATCCAGAAAGACCTCCTGGACACAGTCCCATCTCGGCCCTAAATCAGCAGGGCATAAGCTGAGGGTGGACTGGGCTGGGGGTGGACTGGGCTGGGGGTGGGGTGGGGCTGGTCAGGCCGGGTCTCTCGCTCTCCTTGCCCCCTGTGGCACGAGCGGCAGCATTGGCCCGGGGACTCGGGGCGGTGGCCACATCGACATGCGGCGTCCCGGGCCGGCGATAAGTAATTCAGGGCCGGATTAGCGGCCTGATGGGCTGATCAATACCCAGGGCTCAGACCATTAGGAATGCAGCGAGGAAATGGTCCCCTCTGGTAATAAAGCAGGGTGTCTGGGTTCTCCTTCATTTGCTGGCTCCATTAGTGTAATGGTATCATTATCAGCCAGAGCAGTATTTCTCCGGCCCCTGTTCCGTTTTCTTTCTCTTTCTCTCTCTCTCTCTATCTCTCCCTCCCTCCCTCCCTTCCACCCTCTCTCTCTCTCTATCTCTCCCTCCCTCCCTTCCACCCTCTCTCTTTCTCTCTCTCTGGCCAGGCAGTGGGGGTCTGATGAAGTCTGGAGTTCCATGCTGTGCTTTTCCCCTCCCGGATCTTTACTCGGACGTCTGGATGTAAATCTGCCGTGGCGGTGGCTTGTATGTTGCTCCCCCTTATGTATTCCTTACGCATGTTTTATGTCAGGAACCGACACTATTTCTCAATTATTGGCTCATTAATAGAGGTGGGGAATGTGTCGAGGAACCCGGGAGTGAAAGAAAAGGCCGGAGGTGTGGAGAGGGGGGGGGGGACTGCTGATTCGGAGGAAATTGACACCACCTCCTGCTAAAACATCAGCTACGACATGACAGCGTGTCGGCATTAGTCGCCATAAATCGTTACCTTTACACTAATTCATTGGCTAACATTGTGTGTGTGTGTGTTAGTGTGTGTGTGTGTGTGTGTGTATGTGTACGGAGGGGTAAGGGTGTGAGGGAGAATTGATTAACCAAGTCTGAATGTGTGGCCACATAATCAGCTTTTACCCGGCTAGTTGTTAATTTAACAGAATTGCCAAGGGAAACACAAACCATTTTAATGAGTGTTTAGAAATTAAATACCCCAAACAGCTTGCTCTACCTAACACACAAACAGAAAAACCCAATGAGGCCTATCTGACTGATGTCCTGGGTACAGGGAGAACCTCCAAACATCTGCTCACACTATGTGGTCATTACTTATGCTGCTGTTCTGATAGATTCCCTTCATGTTTTTTTTTTCTATCCTGTGATCTCTTTCATTTCATCACTGGACAACGGTTTTGATGTCAGCACAGAGGTTCATTCATCTGTGGTGTGAAGCAGAGGAAACGAACTGGACAAAAAAACAATACTTGTGTATTACAACGGTTTTATTTTCCCATAACCAAGTCTGTATTAGCTGTGTTTACCACTACAGTAACCCAGGCCCATCAAAACCACAACATTCAAACTACTACTGAACAAGTTATGGACTATGCTAATACACTAGAAATACACCACAAAAGGTGGGCTACATGACTGGCTTATAGTCCATTAGCATCAAGACATTTTTTGTGCATTACTCAGAAGTAAATGGCTTCTGAATGTGTTTCCAATTAAGAACCATTTTGGTATAGACAAAATACTGGCCAATGTTATCCCCATTAGCACACAAAACAGACATCTTGTGAATGTTTTTTACGTTTTCACATTTTTTCCCTAGTCCGCACATGCCCGACACATGGCAGTAAACGAGGGAAAGGGAATCCTAAAACAGGTCTACGTATTTTTCCAGGCTTTAAAAGACAAATAGCTTACATTTGCTAAAGCGACACATAAGAGGACGCATCACCACACGTCCGAATGATTGAGCATAACTGCAAACATGTTCGGCCGACAAGACTACAGCCATATCCCAGTTATTACTTATTATGATAAAGTAGACCCTGCCATTATTATAACGAGCCACTGGGATAAATACAGGGGTCTTCTAATTGGGCTGTTCTGCGGTTTTCCAGCCATTTTGCCATCACAATCCCCCTTGTGCATCCTTTTATTTGTCTGAAAGGGGAAGCGGAATCATTAGGCTCTGCCCGCCCGAGGGCCAGCTGGAATGAGTTCCCCCAGTGCAGCTCATATGGTCGCCATGGCCGCTTTCATAAACAGGAGGAACCACGTCCTACATAGTTGCTGTGCTGTCAGACATGATCCAAACACATGTGCCATTGCGAGGGAGCAGCCAAGCCAGTATGTGTGTGTGTGCGTGCGTGCGTGCGTGCTTGCGTGCGTGCGTGCGAGCGAGAGAGAGAGAGAGAGAGAGCGTGCTTGCGTGCGTGTGAGAGAGAGAGAGGGAGGGAGAGAGGCTCTGCACACCAGCAGAACCACAGCATTCATCTCTCTGCCAGTCTTGTCAGTCCTGCTTTCACACTCAAAAGCCACACATCTGACAGCAGGCTTACACATCACCTCCCAGACCACTGCACCTAAAACAGAGCTGCACAGACCTATGTGTATGTGGCACAAGCATCATCAACTTCCCTGTCATGCAAGATGATTCTAAACCTTCAACCAAGTAATTTCTTTGCTTAATATAAAAGTATTTTAAGAGGTGATTAATCAAAATGCCACATTATCTTGAAACGATTAGGAAGGCCTTCAACAAATGAAAAGCCGAGGCAGAAAAATCACGTTTGATGATGTAGCCTAATATCTGAAAATAAAACTTTGATAGCACTGCTGTTGTAACAGAGGCCCATGGGTAAAGAGCTGCAGGTACAAAGATACTGTACGCTAGTGATTGACACACTGGGGAGGCTTCTGTTAGTCAGCCCACTTACCATGCCAATAGGTGTAGGTTTAGCCTAACTGTGCCTTTTATTTATAGGCTTCATTGTGGTCATGACCCACATCAGGAGAAAGGTTGACAGGGATGAGAGAGGTTAAGTGGGATGATCCAAACAAGGCCAGTGGGTACCCGTGCTAGGTGGTGTGCAAACCTCACCCAGGAACTGCCATAAGAAGTGTACTAGCAACACTGTTGACATGGCTAACACTGGTGTGCTGGTGTGTGTGTGGAGGGGAGGGGGGTACACTTTATCATAACTGGAAACAGACACTAAATACTGCACAGTGTAGAGTTACTTAAGTGTTCAACAAGGCCTGATGCTGCTGCTGCTAGCCTACAACAAGGCATTGTGGAATACCGGTAGGATAATGTTGATGTTTTAGACATGGGCTTTAGAAAGCAGTTAGCATTAACTGCACTAAGTTGGTACGTTGTTACATCCACACACTAACACCATAAACTGGTGTTTCAATAGCAGAGGGTGACCTCAGTTGACCTACAACGGTATGCTACAGTTTGCTAATGTTTTTTTTTTTTTTTTTAGTATGAGTCGTGCATTTCGTGAATGCTACTGACCCATTACACTTACTAAAATCCCACTACAATGTCGGGAGGCGTGACGAATTCAAGATATCGTGACTGCTCGTCCAGCCCAGTAATGATACCTGTGCTGTGTTACGTGAAAGGTGAGATAGCGGATTTCTCATAATAACCTATTTACAGACGAGACCCGGAGACCGGATGACTTACAGATGAACTGACACCCTGAAATGAATCATTCGACAGTGACACAACACTGTCATCTAAAATTAAACTACTGCGTCGAAACAAATCATACCGATTAGTTTTTATCAATAGCCTATGAAATACAGGAGGAGAAAAAAGGATAAAGAGGTAACAATGCGAAACAACCATGTGATGGATACGGTAACTTACACTGCCTTCTAGACAACGTAATAAGACATGCAATACCAGTCTGGAAAGTTCAAAACATTTTGTAAAAATTGCATAACTTCATGTAATGCTCAGCGAACTGAGAGAAAACTACAAGCGATACCTTTCTTCTCTTCTCCCTCTCACTGTCATCCGATCTTTTCATGTTCCTGGAATAGTGTTTACACAGCCTCGCTTTCACCAAGAGTGGTCTTGGGACTTGTAGTTTTCCTACGGTGACGTTTTTGCGCTCGACATGAACAATCACTATCCGATTGAAATACAAGATAGCTATGTTGATTATGATAACTGTAATTTATATTTTACATGTTTGAAATATATACTGAATGTATCTTTAAAACTATTCCACGTAGCCTTCCAAGTAAAACTACAATTCCCAACGACCTAGCTGCAGGAAAAGGGTCAGTCTGTACTTCACTCACACCGGAAATCTTTAAATGTACAACTCGTATGCAATGCTGTATGCCCGCGCCAAATGTGGAGCTGTCAGTCAGCTGCAGGATGACTAGATGGAGAGTCCAGCATAAGCTATCTGTGACTGAGCTTAATTTATACATGTTTAGTTTATATAAAATATGGCAAAAGAGCGTCTATATACATCACAGCATGTCGATATATTTATATTTTAGTTGAACAAACCTCTTTATAGCCTAATAATTGGGTTTTAATAGGCTAATTTTGATAGCCAAGGTAGGCTACCTGCTGTAATTTTTAATAGGCTATTGCATTTGAATATTAGCCAAAGACATGGTATTTTATACCTGATGCCTTTTAATGCTTAAGACAATTTTTTTTTACAATGAAAAAGCAGATCAGGGTTCTTTGAACATGTTCTGTGGTAGCCTCAACGAGGATAAATCAGAAACAGCACATTGCAACTTGTGTAAAAATAGCAACCATGCTTTGAACAGGTTCCAAAAATGAATAGTGCCAAACGTCTTTCAACTCTGTCTAAGCCCAGGTGCTTTACAGCTAAAGGTGGGCGTCCAAAACCAAGATGTTCTTTTACAACCAACACCACGAACTGTGAAAGATAATGTGGGGAGCATTTGTGCATCACATGTTTGAAATAACCCCCTCACTGAAGGTCAGGAGAATACCTCATAACACATTTTGAATTGTGTTGAAAACGGCTCTGTACATTATTCATTTCGGCTGAAGACAAAAAGACGTGCCTGCGAAAGACATAAGCCCTGGCCCCACTGGGGGTAAAAGGCTTTGCAAGGTTTGAAACACCTGCTATGTATTACCATTACAGACTTTGATCAGTGTCTTCATTAGTTCCCTTTGTAATCTCTTTGCTTTTATGGTAGAGCTGACCCAAGCAAGCCGGCTACAGTGATTGAACACACGTGTTCCTTTCACCTGTCTTGTAAAAAGCTCAAAGCTCTCATACGTTCAAAGATTTCAGTGTCTCTGGCATCCTGTTGCAATAAACAGAAGGGTCTCTTTTGATTCCTATTTATAACCTACATTTCCTCTCTTCCCTTTGTGCTTTAGGAGTAAAATATCTGCTTGAAACGTACCTGGGCCAAAGTAAATCCACATGCATATAAGAACGCAAACACATGGGCATAAAAGGTATTTATATCGGAATCGGAAGGAAATGTATTATATGATTATATGTATATATTTTCATAAGCACAGCTTGTAACAACAGTTTATCATTTCATCATCAGCTTATCTTATTATTAAGGTTAGGCCTAGCATATATCATGTTTTTCAATATGAGACAAAGAAACTGAATTTTGCCAGAGGTACAAGAGTTGTATATTGTAAATGTGCCACCTTTCCATGTTGGGTGTGTGAAATGGGGCAAATTATTAGAAAAGATTAGGAAAACTCAGACAATGCAAGCTTCCTTGCTGATCAATGTGCTGTTTCCATTTTATCAAAGGGATGGTTTCTGTTATAGTGCATTGCATCAGCTCCGGATGACCATTTGACAGGGCTTCTTTTTTCCCCGTGTTACAATGAGCGTTTTTAAAAAAGCCGGTCAGAAATCAAAGGTGAAGAGAGCACTGTGCCAGAAAAATAGTGCAGCACATTAAAGGAAGACAGACACTATTGTGTATGGTCCATATTGGAAACAGAGCTTCAGGCCCACTCAACCCGCCTCCCCCAACTCTTCCCCCCAAACCCAATCTTCGTCTTGCCTTATGTCTACAACCTTCACATGGTTTGAGGAATAGCATGTAGGCCAATAGTCTCCAAGACTAATGATATGTTTCCTCTCTGGTATGTTATATTGGGCCCAAGGATTAAAGTTCTCCGTCATAGGACGGATTTCCGTCAATTTGATTTTAGAAATGTCATATCGATGCAGATCCGATGAGAAAAAAAATAAGGGGGGGGGGGGGGGACTGTCACCTTTGCTTTTCCTTTTTTAAGGCAACTACAAATATTAGGTAAATGTTTAAAGACCTAATAGTGTTCTTGAGAACTTTCTGTGTCTCAATCAGTGACCGCTCAAGAAGATAGCCTACGTCAGCCATGAGTTTCGCTTTGTATGTTGTAGCTACACACTTGTCTCGGGCGTTTGCTTAAAAAAAAGAACACGTATGGAGGACTATAACGGTCTAAAAGTTGGATTATAGGGACACAATCGAGACAGCTGATGAGGTTGGCCAATCCGTTTAACTTTTTTGGATATGATATTGTGAGCTCTATGTGCGAATTCGGAGAAGAAGCGTAGGCTGTGTTCTTTCCGTGCATCAATGTAGACACTTACTATCGCGAACTCTTGTCAGGGGAGGTCATTCATTTTGGGTGTCACCTATGACTTGAACAGATAGCCTGCTATGCCACCCGATGTAGGCTACTATTATTGTTACAGTTTTTAATCAATGCAACTAACATTATGTGTAAAGCGACGCAATATAAACCGTAGCCTATGCAATTTATTATCCCGTCTGTTATGACATGTACAACAATGTTTTTCACAATTTGCGACGGAAGGTTTTGGCTGAGCGTGTCGAGTAAGGGGGTCAGTCGTGTTTGTGACGCACAGACAGCCTTGTAGCCTATTTTGCTTAGGCCTCACTTTTAATGACAGTATGTTGTGAGTGTATGTTGACAAAAAAATAACCATACAATTAAAATAGTCAACTTAAAACTTTGCTATAAAATATTATTAATTTATAGCACAAAACCATAACCAGTAGGCCTACCAGAACCTCGCATATTAGCGCCATGATATGTGTGCGTCTATTTGGCAAGGCCACTAGCTGTCATGGATGCGTTGTTGCTAAAGGAAGGCAGGTGTCAAAAGTTAAAAAATAAATGCAGATGGGCAGCTGTTGGAAACGGGGGAGAACTAACAAGCCATGGTGTAAAGAAATTAAAGTGCCAGGGGTTTGCTTTTGCGCGGTTCGCTGCAAGAAAATTGTTTATGGATGCAATAGGAAAACGTTTTAGCACGCCACCAATCAGAAGACCGCCATCAGGTTAACGTTCGTGCACTTCAGGACATCTTCCCTACCTGGTGCAACTAGCCACCACGACAGAGGTAGGCTACGTTTATCTATGGCTGACCGTTGTTGGGTATTTCCCAGAATTGGGGCCTATTTCTGTCCACAGGGTGTAATTCTATTAAAAACACATTAAATCTAATAATGTTCAGCATCACTAATTAGTATAAAGAAAAACAAGCCTAGACTTTTTTAATGGTTGCTCCTACTCATGATTCAGACACATTTTATTGGTGTTTTATGGTACAATATCAGTGTTTTGGTGTTGTCCGCAACCAGAGTTTTCACATATTGTGCCATATCTCAAACATTATTTATAAAAAATTCATTAAAAAAATCATGAATATGAATTAAATGTTATCTGAACTAATGAACTGCATGCACACATTATGCATATGCATTTCCAGCTTTATTTTGCTTAACCTGTCCCATGGTTTAGCCGTCATTACCAGCACACTCTACATAAAGGCACTTTGCTACTGTTTTTTCATCAAAAAAATATTTGGTAACCATGGTCACCTATTATCACAGTGGAATACATGGGTGTCAAGCAGAAATATTGATGCCTTGATGTCCAGAAACATAAGAAAATGTACTCTTTATCCCTCGTTTTGGGCATGTACACTTATTATGTGTCATTACCATATGCATTGTATTTCTGTATTTTTGAATATTCCTGAAATTTTAAAATGACTTTAATAGTTTAAATGATGTACATTACATGTAGAAAGCTAGCTACACTTGCATGGTGATCATTTTTGCTTCTCAGGGTAGTTTTTCGGTATAAATGTCATCACCAACACAGTCATTACCAGCACATTATAGCTTGAAATGTAGTGGTAATGACGACTGTGTTGGTGATGACATTTTTGCAGCTACATTTAAAGTACTCTTTTTAAAAGAAATAAGGTTTTTTTTTTTTTTCACAAAGTCAGTTCAACTTGGGTTTCTAAATTATAAACATTTAATTGCAATAGATTACGATCAGTGATTTGTCATCACCGCAACAAATGTCATTACCAGAACTGCAATGTCATCACCATCACCATGCATATTTTTGCCAATAGATTATGTATAAATTACAATAAATGACATTAATTAGATATTTTTGACAATGTTGGACAGTCTAAATTGCCACTGGATAAAAACAGATATGATATATGGCATTTATTTCAAATAAATGAAATTCCAAGCCAGGGTCGAGTGAAAAAAAAAAAATAAGATACTTAAACGACTATAATTCATGTTGTAAGTAAAATTCAACAATTCTAATAAGTTCAACATTAAAATAGACTTCATGTGAAACCATAATTGATCATTGATTGACCATTTCATCTTTAAAATGTACACATTAGATGATGTGATGGTAATGACATTTACCTGAAAAATGACAAAAAATCATAAATTCCCTTATATTGTGGTCTCAACCAAGCTCACAAGGTTACTCCTATCAAAATGACTAATAATTTGATGCATACCAATTAGTAAAATTTTGAATTTTATTTTTCAAAATTTCAGTAACCCAAATAGGCCCGAAATCTGAGAAATGCCCTTTTACGTTTAGAAAGTAGGCTACGCATGTTCTTTCATAGCGAACACGACCTGTCCTTAACCATATCGCAACCTCTTGTCAACCTTATACAATCTGTTGCTGAAGACAAAAGCGCCGTCTCCAGATTGTCGTTATCAAATGCACAGACCTCCTGCATGAGCACACACAGTATTGCTGCTCAGTTGTCTGTAAAACTCAAAATGACCATGTTTTCATTAAATGCGGATGAGGCAACAAATGGAAATATGAACAATATCTAGAATGTTCTGATTCGTTACTTTGATGAGGAAATGGGAAGTCTTGCAAACTTGATTTTATAGATTTTACTTGGTGTTGAATTGCATATTAACAAGAAAAAAATCTCCCCTTTAAACACTTTTGGCCTGAAGTAATTAAATAAGAGTGTGTTAAAACCTTTCTACAATATTGCTGCAGTAGAAAAGAACAGCAATAGCTAATCAGCAATGGTCAGGGATGGTACTAAAATATATTTTTGTTCATCAGGAAAACTCAATCTCAATCAAGAACACTCTCAATTCGCCTTATTCACATGGCGGCCATTGGCGGCTAAAACGAGGCTACAGGGTACACAAACCATAGGATTGTTATGTTCTATGCATTCACCTAGGTGGCATTAATTATATAGTAAGTGTACCCTGTAGCCTCGTTTTGGTTTAAACAATGGCCGCCGTGTGAATAAGGCGAATACTCCCTTTACTTTGCTGTTTGCATCTTTTTGTACATTAAAAACCAATAGGTCGCGACCGCAAAAGGGGTGCTATCTCTATAGGTAGATATGAACAACGTATGACTTATGGCCTGAAAAAAGTTCAGTCAAACGATTTTTTTTCACTTTAATCCCTGATTGGGCCACCTAGGTTTTATTATTGCATTACTGGCTTGTGGTGACGTTCATAGTGGCCGGGAAAAACAGTGAAAATGTCAAAGTTTGGGGTTGTCTGTAACATCAATGAGTTCTGTTAAAGGTATTGTTCAGTCTGGCCAGACATATTTTATTCTAGTCACCACGCATTTTACCCAGAACTATTTTCTGCATCAGATGATGCATTCATTGAGAGGGGCTTTTTGATTTTGATTTGTATTGAGTGAGCATATGGAGCAAGTATGTGCCCCCCTGTTCTCTAACCTTCAATGATAAGCCTTAGGAAACTGTTATTTGTCAGTACTGTAAAGCAGATTGCTACCCAGTGGTTTCAATTAACATCAAAGGCCTCTTTGCAGGCAGTAATAGTTATATCAAAACCTGAAGTGTATTATTTTGGTTCTGCACTGAAGTCCTCAAAACGATTATGCCCTCTCTCAAGAGAGACTTTTTTGTTCCCTCTTTCATTCTCTCTCTTTTTTATTTCATTATAAATACCCAACCGCATGAAGACTCACAATGGCCTTTTGCCAAACATGTATAGCATCAGAGTGTGGACTTCAAATGATAAACATGAGAGGTCCCAGTGTCAATCCTCCTCCCTCTCTGCGCCTGGTACTTCATGCACTCTTGATGCCTAACAATGGAAGGATTCTAAACGCAAATTAGAAGTCTTTAAGGTCAGTGACTTTCTCTCTGAATGTCACGGTGGCCTGCGTTGGACGATTGTCAAAGTCAGGGGAAATCTCCTGCCACCAGGGCACAAAGAGCCGGGAAGCTCCTATAAAATGATTCACCAAAATACATGCAGCATCCAAAAGCATGCTGATGAAGTCCCTTTAAGCGCTCGCACACCACCACAGGAAAGGCCTCATGCCTTGTGAACAGGGCGAGCATGCAGCCCCGGCGTGTGATGTGGTGTACCTCCCTCCTTGGGATCACTTCCAGACACAGTGAGGAGGAAGCGTTTCACCATCGCAGTGATTTGAATACCATGATCACTGAACAGTTTTATAGGAGATCCATTAAAAAACGTGAGGTTTGACATACAAAGGAGACCCTGTTTAAAACACACGCACATTGTCAGCCTGAAGTCATTAAAATATATATATTTATATATACACAGAAGCACACATTCTCTACATGTGTGAGCATCAGTGTGTGTGTGTGTGTGTGTGTGTGTGTGTGTATGTGTGTGTGGTTGTCTTGGTAGAAGATGGTACTGGTCAGATGTCTTTATTTTTACATCTGTCGTCATTGTCTCAGTGCTTCGTAAAATATATGTATTGCCGTGTGGTGGTATTTCCATTTCCTGCGTGACAACCATTTATTGTGACATAAAATATTGTAAAAAACAAAAAATACAGCCAATGACTCAATATTCTAAATTGTTCATGGTTCAGAATAACTGATTTTTATTATAAACTCATGGTGATATGACAACAACTTCATGTAAAGTGTTATTGTTAATGTTTTACTGGATCGGTACAAAAGAATGTCATTGCACGGCACACAAAGCCCGAGCTGACCTTCAACCCCGTCTATATTTGCCAATGCTTATGAGATGTCAGCTACCTCCCTAATCCAATATAACTTCCATCCAGATCAGATGAGCTGGCAGAGGAAGAACCGAAAAAGCAATAATGTGACATGGAGTTAAACAAAAGTAGTCCTTAACTAATGCACAGCAGCCCCTTTGAACAGGGACTGTTACGCATTAGTAATCTTTTATTGGGGGCTTTTCTTCTGCTTTTAATGTGCATGTTTCCCCCTGAGTTCGATGCTAAGCAGGTTTTCGCTGTGAGCTCTTTCACCGTCCTGCATGTCAGGTGGCCACGTAAAATGGAGAACAGGCCCTGAGGTAGCGAGAATGATGCTTTCCTAAGAACTGGAAGTTCTATTAGGATGTTGTGTTGTTTAGACCCAGTAATAAGGAGATACTGTTCTGAAAAATGACAATAACGTGTGTTTGGTCAGTGGTGACACATGTCGGCAGCAACAACAACAGCAGCGGCAGCACCATCTGATTCATATTCAATCTAATCAATCTAATATCTTGTGTAAAGTATCTAATCAATTCATGTTTTGTTTTCGTGCTCCAACAAATAAAATTGTCATTACGCAAGCAGCTCTCGTTTGGTGAGAAGCGTGTGCCGTGTTTGACAAGCCATTTTGGCCGTCAGTGGGTTACATTTGTACGGGCCTGACCACTCTCTCTCTCTCTCTCTCTCTCTCTCTCTCTCTCTCTCTCTTTCTCTCTCTCTCTCTCATTTTCCTACTGTTTACCTCTTGAGCACACGCAATTATTCTCTGTGTAAACCAGCCATCAGCGCTGGAGTGCTGAGTGCTCGCAGTGAGATCTGAGGTGACGGTGTTATGATCTCCGATTATTACTGCAAATAAATGAACCAATGAGAAAAACGCAGGACTGTTACTTTTTCCTCTTCCCCTTGGCCCTTGTCTCCTACCCCTTGCTGTCACATTCGATTAGGTTCAACTACCTCTTTGGCCATACCTTGCTTCTTGTACCTACCACTCAGATTCTATTAGTCGAAAATAGCTTGGCAGATTTAAAGGTTGTGAGTCTAACCGAGGCTCCCTTAAAAAAAGAGTATGAAGTGGACTGAGAAATGTTTTCGGATTCGTCGCAGCGTGTGTTTAATTGTCTGTTTGGTTTTGTCAAAGCAAGGGAGCAGCTTCTGGTTATCCATAGCATGCTAATGGCTTTGATGTCGAAAAACCAAATGCTGCTTGTTTTCATTTAAATCTTGTTCTTGTATAATGTTGATTCAACCCAGTACACTGGGAACACTTGGATTCCTGCATGTGTTCGACATGATGCCTCATTAGCTAAAGCTCTTTGGTTCATTTATACGACCCAAAGCAACTGCTGTGTCATTGGTCTGGACGGGGTTGTTACTCTCTCTGCACTGATGGTATCTGCATCTCCATCCCTTTCAACAGCACAGTTTCAGTACTGCCGGGTCCTTTTCTCGATACCAGTTGTACTTTCTAAATGTTTAAGTAGGAATAATCTTATAGGAATAAACAGGACTTGTCACTCTCAAACAGCATCAGAGAAGCCTTCGTCATTGTCTTTCTGTCAAGCGAACAGCATGACTTCATAGCACATGGCCACCTCCTTGAAGAAAATGGTGCCACACACCTAGTGCTAACACTTTCCATTCCCCCCCCCACACACACACACCCTTGCTTTGTGCAAGCGGAGCAGTCTGGATAAACCTTTTGAAGGGCCACAAAGTGGTTTTCGCAAATGATGGTGTTTTGTGCTGACGCACCGCACCAGCTTCATAAAAGAATGTGTGACTGCATCAGAGCGCCGAGGACAAGCATCCTGACAGGCCTGCCGCTCCGCCTCACTCTCCCTTCTCTCGGCCGCCGCCGCAGCTTTTTAACGCGCGCAGATCACATGTCAGGGAGCCAAGTCCTCCCCTCATTTCAACATTGTGTCAGAGACCGTTCTTGGACGCCGGCCCGGGCTTTTTGCTTATTTGTCTTTTATAAAAAGGACAACTATCTGAACAGTGCCAAAGCACCCTCAGGCCTTTGATATCTGAAAGCACAAGAGCGGGGCTTGAACCGACTCAGCTGGTACACAGATGTGTGTGCCGTGGGAGTCCTCTGTCTGAACCAGCCACAGATTAGTGACTTTTTTTTTTGTCCCCAATAAAAAAGAGAGAGAGAGCACAATGCAATTGTATGTGTTAGGGGAAAATAATGCCAACAGCCAATAATTTGCAGGTGGCAATCAAATGGCGGAGCCATTGTTGACCACATATAATGTTACTCTTATCATTAAAGAAAAAAGGAGAACATTACTTTTAAGTTTTACTGTCGCTGTGGTCGTGTTTTTTTTCCGAGAGAGGGAAAAAAAAATTATTGTGTTTTATCATTTTTTCCTATTGTTCGGTTGTGGGCTAGAGGCAGCTGAGTTACTGGACAGCAGTGCTTGTTCTCAGTAAATGTTTCCAAATATCTGCAAGATTGCTGCCTCAATTTCTCCACAAGATTAATGCCACTAATTTGCCAGTGGGAGAAATGACACATCATGATGCCAACTTTGCCAGGTGCCGGCAGTTACACTTTGAGGGTGTTTTGAGGTTTTCTTGCTTTTTTGTGTTTCTTTCTCTCTTTCATTGTTTCTTTTTGTCCATACTAACACAACCTCTCCGGGTCATCAACATCAAGAACAGAGTGGGGAAACAGCTGTTCGGAAAGCTCTGCACACACACACACACACACACACACACTCTCTCTTAACACTGAAAGGTGACCACAGGGGACACCATCACAGTTAAAATCACACGTCGTTCTGGCCAGGTTACCAGCCAACATTTCATCCTGTCAGTGGCGGCCCCTATGCTCAGATCTTTTAACCAGTAAAACAGGTACCGGCAGGGTTTTTGGCGCGGGTTTGCCTGCTGCTGCCGCCGAGCATGCTGGGATGGCCTGTTCAGTCGCACACTGAAAGATTCAAATGGGATTTTTCGCCGGAGAGCGGAGGGATAAAAGAGCCCGGGGAGGAGATGACACAGCCTGTCTTTCCGATTCCTAGAGTCTTTTTCCAGCCCGTTGTCCTCTCCCTGCCACTTTCGAGTTGACAATCGCACCAGCCAGGCCAGACAAGAAAAGAGCGGAGTGCTGTGGAAGAGTGTTTATTTTCTTCAGATGTCGCGCACACACACACACACCAACTTGACTCGGAACACCCGAATGCTGCATGACTTATCAATAACTGGAAATAAAACCACTACAACATCTGGGACAACACTCAGATTCGGTGTTCATGCTGAAGAGCATAGTCAAACAAACAGCTGTGATGGAATTTAGACAAATGCAGATATATCATAGTCATACAAGTAGGCCTACAGTATATCTGATGAGTGAAATTGACTGCATATTGTATCTGACTCCTTAAAGTGTGGTGTGACCTTTGCAGTCTCTTCAGAAATGACAGCCTGCTGAGATCAGATCATTTCCAAAACCTCAGCTTGTAAACTGCTGATGCCTTTGCGTGCGTTGGATCACTCTTGTGGCTAAACGATGAACCCCGTCTTGACCCTCCTCTGTATCTGACCTCTGTTTCATCACCGTAAATCATCATGTGTAATTAAAAATGCAAGAGAAGCAGTTATTCTTAACACTGAACCGCAAAAGGCATAAGGCAGCCATTTTGGGGGGGCTTTCCCAGCATCCAGTGCTGCTGGTAATTAGTCAGCCAGAGGAGATAAAACATGTGACAACATCGTGGAGATCGCAGACTGCGGTTTTGAATCACAGATTCCTCGGGGAGACACAAGTCTGTCAGAGAAGGAAACGCTTGATTTAAGACATTATTTCAGTAAATTATGTGCTCTCGAGACAGCGCAGGAGGTTTTAATTGCTAACATGAAATTATAGAGTGGAATTGTTGTGCATGTGTATTTAAGGGGAGACAGACGCGCAGATGTATTTTGGGGTCGTGGTGCGCTCATCTGTCGCCCACACCACACCACCCTCCTCTGCACGGTGCCTTTGTCAGGTAATCTCTCTCATATCTAATAGCCAATTTGCTGCTTGAGTGCCCAGACTACCTCATTCTGTGAGAATCTCTCAGCGTTTAAGGCATTTACACTGTGGGATGAAGTGATGATCTGTATAATCGTCGCATTTTCCTCTTGCTGTTGCACACACATGGACATGGACACACAAAGAAAAAAAATATATGGATGAAATCTGTCAGTAAGAGCGCACACAGCAAAAGAAGTTTTGTTATGCTTGATGAATAAAAAAAGAAATTGCATCTTTCTGTGTGTGTACAGATATACATATATGTTTTAGATTATTTAGCAATTTTTCATCCTTATACAAGAGTGAAAGGTACCTGGCTGAAACTGAAAGAAGTGGAAGACTTCGTTTCTCGAAAAAGGACAGGCAGGGTTCAGTGACAGGGAAGCCATAATCATTCCAAGGCCTAAGAAAAACCTCAACAGCCATTAGCAGCTCTCTGGTGGTACGCAAGAGAGAAAAAAAGCCCTCAAAAAATGCATTTTTACCCCAGTGACTTCTGGCTTGGCAGCCTTTCCTGTGTCTCTGTTGATGATTTTGAGGACAGATGTATGTGTGTTTGTGCGTATGTGTGTGTGTATGTATGTGTGTGTGGGTCCGGGGCGTATGTGACAACCTTGTTGTGGGGTGAAACTACGTAATATCAACAAACAACAACAACTGTAGCAGCCGCTGCTGCAGCTGGGCCCTAGTCATGCTTTTCTGTAATCATGAGTGGTGCTGTGGTGATGATGGGGGTGGAGGGGGTGGGTGACATGGGGTGTGTGTGTGTGCCCAGGGCCTGTGGCAGGCCGAAGGGTGCCTTTTAACCGTAAACCAAACAAAAGCAACATTCTGCATCCGAGCGTCAGCCCGAGTGGAGGATTATGCTCGGGCCAGACAGATATGAATGTGGTCGGCGAATCCTCCTCCTGCGTGCCACATGTCGCTTCTCTCCGGTCAGCGGTCCCCTTCCCCGCTTCCCCCGCCACGGGCGGCTTGATCTGCCGCGCAGATGTGCGGTCGGGGAGGAGGAGCGTCACCTCGACATGCACTGCTGGGCCCGATGGGTCCGTCCACGCCGGGCCCGGTTCAGCCCAGACTAGTTTTACTGGCCCCCTTTAATCTGTTTGTATCTCTCTGTGTCAGTGTCACGGTGGGTGAGTGTGCTGTGTGCATGTGTGTGTAGAAGGGGCGGGTGGGGGGCCAGTACGTGCACATAGGGCACATAGGATATGTTGGATGTGAGGACCTTGTCTGGTCACCATGATCTGTCAGTCAAGGCTGCCTCCTGCTGGTGGGGGCTTGAAGTGCAGGCCTCCTCTTGAGGATCTGGCCTAGTGTGTCGTATCCTCATTTACAGTGACAGTATGTTTTTGTCCGACTCACAGTAAGGTGGATGTGTACATTTCTGCACCAATGCAATTGATCTTTGGTAGCTTTACCTTTCATCTTGATCTTATTAACTTATTATTTTATGACATAATGGTATGGCAATAGTCAGTTCTTAGAGCAATACAGGTGACTTGTTCTATTGATCTTATTACCTTAATGGTATACATTATCAACCACATCAATTCACAGCTTTTAGTTTTACAGAGCATTAGAAGAAGTGTAAGCAGTGTAAGAAACTAGAGCAACAGAGTGTTTCTATCTCCCAGCAGTCAGTAACTGACTGATTAGACTGCTCATGAAGTTTGAGAATGTTACCAGTGATTGTTTGGGCTTTTGATTTGCTTGTGGGAAGACATGGAGCAGGCTTATTGCAGTGTAGTCTACACTCTATGTTTTCAGACCGCGAGACGTGACAAATTTCCCTGGCTTTGCCAAGAAGAATACAACAAATGGTGTGTTGGAAAGCTCTCTCTATGCTTCATTGGATATACATCACATCGCTAAAGCGCTCTAATTATCAACGGAGAATGAGATCTCATCCAATCTGCGGAGTTGCTCAAGTTTCCATGGAAGTGTGCTGCGCTGAACTCCTGTTAAGCCCTTGCAGTGGGATTACTGTAACCTGTTAATTGTTCCATCTCCTTGTATACCCCTCTCCACATATCATGGAGGCTGACCCTTGGGTAACATCTTGATGATAGATATCAAGTTTAACTGTTTAATTGGCGGCAATAAAACAAAAACACAAAGACGACTTTGTTTGTAAAATGCCCCGGCCAAATAGGAGCACAAGCTGCCAGCATTCGGAGCGCCTGTGACTGCACTCGCTCCCTGAAGGAGGGGGCTGCCAACTCGGCTATGGAGGACGACCCCCCCCCTCCCATCTCTCTCTCTCTCTCTCACTCCCTCACCATTACTTTCCTCACCCCCCCATCCCACTCCCCCACCCCCCGCATGCATTCCCTGGGGGGAATTGGGAAAGGGGGTGGGGGGGTCAGGTGGGTGGCTGAGCCCCCATCCCCTTTTTTTTACGGGAGGGAGTTTGTATGTATGTGGACAGAATGGTTTTGTCAGCAGCCTGTTCGTTGGGTTTGTTTGGAGCTGTGGTCCCTGCTGGAATATGTAACCGAATTCCTTCCCCTGTCCCACAATTGGAGTGTACTGCCAGATTCCCTGGCAACAAGGCCCTGAGTGAGGGCCAGTTCTCCGGCTCATCCCACAAAGCCTTTCATGTTCCCAAACCGCAGCCTGAGCAAGGCGCCTCGGTCTCAACAGCAGCAGACCAGCATATGTTTGCCTAATTCCTGAGACATGATGACAGTGGTCTCTGAGCCACGAAGCGAAGGCTGCTTGCTGCTCTCTCTCTCTCTCTCTCTCTCTCTCTCTCTCTCTCTCTCTCTTGCTTTCTATCTCTCTCTCTCTCAGTTTCTTTCTTTATCTGTCTTTCTCTTTGTCTGTCTCTCCTCTTTTCCTCTCTCTCTCACTTTCTCTCTTTATTACCCTCTCTCTTTCTCTTTCGGTCTGTCTGTCTCTCTCAATCCCTCACACATACAACTTCTTTTTCTGTGTGGGTGTGTTTGCCTTTAATTATGATTTTCTGCTGTTGATGACTTCCAATAGGCATATGCCACATGTTTTCTCATTACATGTGTTTTTATATGAGCCCCCCCACCACACACGCACACACACACACACACACACACACACACACACACACACACACACACACACTCACACTCCCTCTCTCCCGCGGTGCCTCCTATGTGACCCGTCGAGTGGAAAACCAGAAGCAGAAAAAGGAAAAGAGAACTCTTCGTCGTCCCTGCCCTGGAGGATCGGAACTATCTAAAGCACAGTGTCCACCACGGGCATCAGGTACACATAACGCCAGCATCACACACACACACACACACACACACACATTCGTGCCGGCCATCCAGACTCTGTCATGCGCAGAGACTGCCCAGGCCCCAGGGTCTTGTGTACGAACCCTTCATCACTGTAATTAAAGGCGCGTGAATTGCACCACCACACCCAGCCTGACCCCTGAGTCCCACTCATGGCGTCTCTCCCAGCTGTGATCGAGCCTGCGAACGCTTGCTGCTGCTGGTGTGACGGTTTAAAAACGCAGCTGCAGGACAGAAACACCGACGCCTTCGCTTGCACCGATGAAAACTGCTCACAGACCGTAGGGCTACTTTCTGGTTGATGTTTTTTTTGTTTGTTTTTATTTTTTCCCCCGAAGTGCCATCGGTGCAATTAGACACTTAAGTCCAAGTCTGCAATCTAGATAACGATCTCCCTCGCCTGGGCCCAGAGCAGCCGAGCGAGTGCCGCGTCGGCCATCACGCCGGGTAATTGCCGAGTAGCGCCAGTAGCTGGTTTAGTCTGAGCACACACCACAGAGACCTGCAGACTTTACTGGCCCCTTTTTACTGTATGTAACGCTATATGTATTTCACCGTGTTATGCGCTCAATATGGTTTTCTGATTTCTATCGCACCGCGGTGGTTATCAATGTATTTATCATTAGCCTTAAACAGGTTTTTTTTTTTTTTTTTTTTTCAAGCCTGCTGAAACACTCTCTCTTTTCTCTTGCAGGAGTCGGGGTTGGGGTCGGTTGGCTCATGTGGGGCGCCTGTGGCTGCCGGTTTGCATGTGTTCGGTTTCACCGCGGGCTTCCTACGGCTTCCTACGCCCAAGCGATCCCCGAGACGTCGTGTGACACGCACTTATCCCCGGCAAATCTGTCCGTACCCCCAGCCAACTCAAACAGCCCCTTGGTAAAACACTGAAGTCCGATCCAATATCTCTCTGCCTTTTAAAGACTTTTTTTCCACTACAGTTCCTACAGTTCCTTCTCTTCATTTTTTTTCATTCCCTTAACAGGGGCAAATCCAACCATAGTTTGAAATACTCAATCATTAAATCCTCAGCTCAGCGTGCCGGAACATTCAGAGTTTATTTTATTCTTGGATGTACAGACGGCCGCAGTGCATTTTTAGAAGCTGTGGCAGGAGCTGTGTGTATTTTAACACACTGTCCGTGTGTGTGTCATACTGACCTGTTCCATAAACAGAGCTGTCTGCTCTGCACTGTGGCTATGGTGCTGAGCAGGGCAGTGTGTGTTTGGTGTGTGTCTGTGTTTGTTTAAGCATTTTGTGTGTGTTTACGTGTTTGCATTCTTGTTTATGTGCAAGAATGAATAATTGTGTACACTTTTATGTGTGTCTTTGTGTATGTGTGTGTGTTGTTCATGTGTGTGTATTGTGTGTGTGTGTGTGTGTACTGTATGTGTGGGTGTGTTTGTGTATGTGTGGGTGTGTGGGTGTGTTTGTGGGTGAGTGTGTGTTTTGTGGTCACAGTCTTTCCTTTGAAGAAAGGTGGGCACCACTTGAAAACTCCTCCGTCTGTCTGAAGTCCAGCTCAGTCAATCTCATCAAGGAATCCATGAGACCTCCTCCTTCTGTTTGACTCTGGGAAGAGGGGACTAAATTTAACTTCAAACAGGCCCTGCCTCTAGCCCATTTAACCAGCATGACGTGTCCGGCTCCAAATACGCATCTGTCACACACTTAGATCACACTCCTTAGATTAATACCCTTCATCTGCTCATGAAGGCACCCCCAGCAGATAGCAGCTCATGACTGCCTCCCATTAACTCCAGTTCTGAGGTATTTCCCCCCTCTTCACCACCCACACACACCCACCCACACACACACGGAGACACATACACACACACAAGGCCACCACTTTGGATTTGAGCTTCCTCTTTGTCACCGAGGGCCTTGCTCCTTCGCTGGCGTGATGTGGGTGGCCGCAGTTGAAAGGCAGTCAGCGTCCAAAAAACGGCTGGTCACTGGAGTGTCCCCTTCGAGCTTTGCTACCTGCCCCGTATCAGATGGCATGAGAGAGGGGCCCGAGCAGCACTTTGGGTAATTATGCGTGCATGTAAAGGAGGGAGGGAAGGAGAGATAGAGAGAGCGAGGGAGAGAAGAGAGAGTGGTATTGGATCTGTGTAGGAGGAGGAGAGAATGGTTAGGGTGTGTTTGGAGAGTTATCGGGGACGGTGGACGTCTGACGCCAGTCTTCCGGGTGGTCCGCCCCCCTCTGAGGGACTGTGAGCAGCCATCCGACACTGAGTCCCCCCCCCCCACCCACCTCACCCCCACCCTCCAGGCCCTCTGTCCCTGTCTGCTCAGGTGTAACTGGCCCATCCACCTCAGGCCTGACCAAAACAATCGGATGGCCAGAGATGGTGGGTGGGTGGGAGAGGTAGGAGGGCCATGCCAGTCCCCCCCCCCCCCAGCCTACCCCCACCCCATGGCAGCCCAGTTCCCACTCTATTCCCGCATCCCGCGTCTCCCGAGACACTCCATCACATTACATCACATCAAAAGCAATAAGCTAATTACAAACGACTGCGGGCATGCACGCAGTAAATACAGAATCAACATAATTGATTTAATCCTCTCAGCGCCCAAATGAAAAGGGGGGGGGGGGGGAGAAAAGAAAAAAAAAAGAAAACTTGTCGCAGGCGGTGGAGAGTTTTCGAAAATTACAGCCCTGTTTTTCCAGAGCTGAAGTGACAATTGGATGAATTAAAAGATCAGTTTGGAGCTGTTCGACTGAGGAGAAGAAGAGGGAAAAGAAAGGGGGTGTGGGGGTGACAGAAGAGCCAACGTGAACTCTGTACAAGCCTCTAGGCTTCGTTCCCGCCTTGCACAGATGTACATATTTGTGCTAAACAAATAAACTCAAACTCAAACTCTGCGTGCTGGAAAAAGAAACCACTAAATCACGGAGACCAATCTCTGGGGCTGAACTCAGATCCACAGTCACTTGTTCAGTTGCTTGTCTGTTATTTCTCATTTTCTTCTCCCTCTTTTCGGGGGTTGGATTTTTTGTGTGAATGTGTTCCTTCAATCATTTATTTCGCCGTGGTTCCGGGGAGCGGCGATGTTTTATGCATGGCGCGATATGCATCTTAAAAGCAAAAGCATTAGAAAAGACAGTGGGAGATGCAAAGGGTACCATTGACGTTTACTTATTCATAAACGCTCTCCGCCACAAAAGCGGCGTGTTTAGAGCAAATCCGTGTTATCTCGGCCGGATCTCCCCAGGACTCACCCTCCGAGCCGTGCTCCTTAATGACAGCTCGGATGTGTCTACCGATCCACCGTCCAGTGGAATCAATGCGCGCGGATGTAAAGAGCGAACCGACTTGTTTTCCTGATCTATAAACTGTGTGCATCCATCTCTATTAACAGTAGGGCGGTAGAAGCGCTGTTGCTTTTTGGAGTCATTTTGAGATGGATTCTTTCTTCTCTACTGATGTTTTCACATTTTGTTTCGCCCAGTAGTTCTCCATCAGTACGTGTTTAAAATGCCCTAGTTATACCAGGTGGCTCCTTCATATGGAATTTGCTGTGTTGTTTAATGGGCCCTTTACATCTCACAAAGGCACTGACACAGGTCCAATTGCGGATTACCAGTTGATATCTTATAAACTATGTCAGCCTATGGAGGTGTCAAAAAATGAGCATTTTAGTTGTGAAATCAAAAATCTAATTAATGCATGCAGGCATGACCATGGCAGTAGGCAATGAGATATTATTTGGATGATGGGAACCATTTTGACATGAGTTAGGCTTTCACAATGTTTAGTGCTGTTCCTCATTAAGCGCAGCATGCTTGTTGGTGAAT
>NW_027468630.1:8100555-8125555 GCF_046254945.1 Alosa pseudoharengus | reverse complement strand
TAGAGGATGGGGGTGTACAGTATGTGTGTGTGTGTGTGTGTGTGTGTGTGTGTGTGTATGGTGGAAGGGGTCCCCGCTGTGGGGGCCTTGATGGAGCGATAGGACCCCGGGGACACAGGTGTTACTTCCTACGTTCCTCTCCCACACCTCCTCGCTCGCCCCTCTCTCTCCTCTCCCAGAGGCAGGGCCCGGAGGAGGAGGAGGAGGAGGAGGAAGTGGAGAGCCTTGGGGATGGAAGGCATTAGGTGGTGGAGGGTATACTGGCGCAAAGCTGAAACCTGAGCGACCGGACCAGCTGCTCCCCATGAGAGCGGCCAGGCCAGGAAATAGGGAGGTATATCAAACGCATAGCAACACATAAGACCATTTCCCCTCGCCCCTACCAACAAAAAAGACAGAGAGAGAGAGAGAGCATTCCCTTGCCCCTTACACAGCACAGCTCTGATGGCAGACATAAAAGCATTGTTGATGTAACTTACGAAGTAGAGGAAAGGAGTGTGGTGGAGGGGGTTGTGAATGTTTTGTTTAGTACGAAAACACATTTAATGGCGAGCGACTGTTTGCCCTCTGTGTTTCGACCGCGTTTCTGTGTTCTCAGATCACTCAGAGCAGAGCCATTTGTTTAACATCCCTCTTTCAACATCTCCTCACTTGGCTGGGGCCTACCCTGGGTCTGCTGCCCTATAAATAACACCACTACGCTAAATAATAACACATAAGTCGGCTTGTGTCGGGTGGGGTCGTCTTTGTCGTTGTGCAAGGCAGTGGTGGCGGCTGCTGTTGAGTCTCTTCTCGCGCCGTTCTTAAGAGACTCTCACACCAGCAGCAGCAGCAGACACACAGGCAGACACACACACACACACACGTGGGTCGGTTGTCGTGTCACGTTGTGTCGTGTTGTGTGCTACTCTGCTACTGCTGCTCGGGTTCCGCTCTGTGTTTTGTTGTCGTGTGGACTCGGTTGTAAACAGCGGAAAACACGACGACGCAGACCCAAAGAACAGAGTGTCGCCCAGCCACAGGCACCCGGCGTGGACAGCTGTGGAGCGCATGGTGGTCCGATGCCTCACTCTCTCTCCCTCTGTGTGTGTGTGTGTGTGTGTACCAGACCGCACTAACACTGCTATTTCCCCACAGTGCTATTTTAGTGCCTTTTTAATCCAATTCCCGTCTTAGTGAATGAAGCCTCAACACGCCACAGCATTTTGCCCCGTCTCTGTTTCCTGTCAGGGGCTGATCCACTGCAGTACTGTACCTGCTGGGCTCCTTCATCTGCACTTGGGTTTGATCACAGCTCCTCGTCTCTCTGCTGCCGTCTAATGAAGAGCAGAGTGTATGGATGTGTGTGTGTGTGTGTATGTGTGTATGCGTGTGCGCGTGCAAGTGTGTGTGTGTGTGTGTGTGTGTGTGTGTGTCTCCCCTTTCTCTCATGCAAACCTATGCATTTCCCTGAGGGGGAAAGGGAAAGTTTGACTAATTCAAAAATTCACTGGAATGATCTAACAAGTGTTCAAATGTTGAAGGGAGGGAAAAAAGCTTTGAGAGATGCAGAGTTAGAGGAGTGAAGATTTGGTCATAAAAGTCCTCCCTTTGATGTCTAATTTCTCCTCTGGTTGGTATCATACCACCAGAGATTATACCCCTCCATCCACCACACACACACACACACACACCGTGCCCCATATCCTTGTTTTGTACATGTTGCTCTCATCAATGTAAAAGAGAGCTTGTCCATAATAACTTGCACATGCCCAGCCTTTGTCAGTGTGTGTTTTTTTCTATAATAAATTGAAGGTATAAGATCTTTTTTTCTTTTTCATTCTTGCTTGTGCCCCCCCCCCCCCCCCCACTCTTTTGATGGGTGACATGTAAGACAGGTTTAAATGGGTGTAATTTGGCCTTTGAAGTGACTTTGTGACTCATTAAGCAGTACCCGTGTGCGTGTGTGTGTGTGTGTGTGTGTGTGTGTGTGTATGTATGTGTGTGTGTGTGTGTGCGTGCGTGTGTGTGTGCATTGCCTTATTGTTTTTTCCCTCCCTCTCTCTCTCTCTCGGAACGCCACGTTTGGGTTGAGAGGGCCAGAGTTGCCCCCGCGAGTCGAGTGGAGTCGCCCGGGCTCTGTGGCCGTGTCCTCACCTCCTCCCCGTAGACATCTGGCGCCCAGTCCGGTGGACGGGGCGCGCGCCAACACGAACACATCAGGCGTTAGAGCGCCGCTCGCTCTCAGCCCTCATCTAACACGGAGCACATGGCGGCCGCCGAATGGAAACCGTTCGCCATTTGAACTCCATTCCTCACTCCTCGCCATCGCGACTCCCTGATTCGGCGAAAACCCTGCCCGCGCCAGGACAGCCGCAACACTAGCCTCCGTCACCATCTTTCATAGACTCACACACACACCCTTACATACACAGACAAACACACACACACACACACACACACACCCTTACTGTACATACACAGACACACACACACACACACCCTTACATACACAGACACATACACACACACACACACACACATTTCCAGTTGCCTTTAGTCTTATTGGATTATAAAAGACATATTGTATGGGGGGCCTCCACGGCTTCTATGAAATATCCTGTGGTCTGTCGAAGGAGGAACTGCTCGTTTCAACATTCCAGCGACTGGAGGTGATGTGTTGAGTGGCATGGTGCTACAGCTACACACACACACACACAGACACGCACACACACACACGCACACACACTTCTCAGATGAGGTTAATGTCCCCCCTCTGCCACTCCTGGTTAATGGTTTGTCATTAAAGCACCGTCACATTCGGCTCTCAGGAAGTACTCAGTGAAGTGGACTGAAGGGGTGGGGGGGGGGGGCCTATCAAAGGTTTTATCCTCATATTTCCTCCCACAGTTTTCCTAACCTCACAAAAGTTGTACAGTGGCACTTACCCCTGAGGATACGAATGAGTATTAATTATCCTTCTAACCACACCGAATGGATCCAGTCCTTGCCTTAAAAAAAACCCAGAAAGAATAAAAAACCTGTGGCGTTCAGCTTGTGCCATGAAAAAGAACCCAATATTGCTATGAAACTTTAATCTGCCATAAAGCGTTGGCTCAGCATATTTAAAAGTCAAACTGCTGGCTTATTCTAGCAATCAAAATGATTTGTTTGCTCACTCTTAACATATACAGAGTCATTTCGGGGCTGGAGTGGATATGGGTTCTGACTTTTACAAAAATGATTCACGTTAAGATTAATGTAACGCCATCTCCATACATAGTCCTCTAATTTTCTTCATACTATTTAAAAGATATTGAGGGCATATGCTTGAGACGCCGTTTCCATTATTTCAAATGGAATATGCTTTAATGTTATCATGACAATCTTGGCTTATGTTCGGTACATTGCCTCCCCGTTTGACCAGGTCACGTCCTGTGTGTTGAGTCTCTGAGGTTCGCGTTCCTCCCTCTGTGCAGTGACCAGGAGCGGACCTCGGGCCACACTGTCTGTTCTGTCATTTTATGACACACATAAAAACGACTCCGGGTTGAAACGGTTGCGGCTGGCAGTCACAGTTTTCTGACAGATACGCTCTTACATCATAAAAAAGTGAGTCATTTGTGATAAACATGTGCACTGTAAAACACAGTGACCGTGTTTCCCCGATGGTTACCTCGCCCCCCCCCCCCACACACACACATACTAACACACACACACATACACACACAAACACACACACACACACCACCACAAAAGCAACCCCTCTCTTCCTCCACTCCCTGTCCCAGTCATGTGTGGAGGCTTTCATTTACAGCCAAGCGCCTATCAATAACGTAGTGTAGCACAGCCATTAGTGCGCTGTGTCATAAATATGCCTGCCGTGTGATAATGCGTGCCGTATGAGGTTATCGGCACACTCCGCTCCGTCTGTGAGTTTTAGCTGCGCCTGCTGGAGTGACCATCCCCGTGCCAAGTGATCGCTGACTATTTTTCTTTGTTCGCGCGCAATGGCTGCAAGACTTATGCTTTGTCAGTTGATGGGCCAACAAACCCCCTTTGTGGCCACTTCATAGAAGGTAATCTTCGGTCTCTCGCTAATGGTTCCAATTTAGGACCATAAATATACAGGGTGTCCTCAAACGTACATATTTTCCAAAGGGCTGGCTTGGCTAATCACTCAGATCAGTGGACTGCTTGATATGGGGAGAGCCAGATCTGGAGAGGAAAATATGGAGCAAATGAGAGCAGGCTCCCAGGTCCACCGCCTGCTTATCATCAGAGTTCTCATCAGTGAGAGAGTTTTCAGTGTGACGACCAAGGAGAGTCCCTGTTGTGAGTCTCACTCCTCGATGAACCTCTCCAGTCAAGGCAAAAATGTCACCATAACATTTTAAAAGTACAATTTTTTTTTTTTTTAATTAAAGAGAATATATCTGACTGTCTTCGGGCCTCTTCAGCGTGTGGTTGTGTTTAGATGAAGCAAGCTGGCTTGTCTTTTCTACATTGGCTAATGGTGAGGTGAGACAGATTTCCTCTAAGAACGAAATGAGCTCACAGCATTTGCTGTACCCCAAGTGGCATTTACCAAATCAATTCAGGCTAAAAAGGTTTAGTTAAATTGAGTGCGTGTGCAAAAGTCAATAATGTTATTTAAAGACAAAGAGCCCACCAGGAACCAAGAAGCAGTGGACACAGAGATGAACATTTCAGTTCCTTCCGCTCGATAATCCCAAATATTCTAAAATTAATCAACAATGCAGCGTAGTGTTCAACCGATTCTTTGTGCAAGACTTTTTATTTATAGCTGTCAATATTTGTTTTCTTCTTCTTCTGGGTTTGTTTGTTTGTTTGGTCGCTGTTGCCCAATTTTTCACCCCCCCCCCCCCCTTTTTCTTTACAGAGCTCATTTTCTGAGATTGTTTTTGTGCCGCAGAAGTTGCTGCCTCATTGGAGTGAACATTTAATCACCCTGTTTGTCCCCGTGGAATTCGCTAACGACACCCCCCCCATCTCTCCATCACCCCCACACCCACCCCAATCACAAGCTGTGAGCACGCTCAGTGAGGAGTCGAAAACATTCGCCTCTCTGGCTCTCTCTCGGGCGTGCTATGAAAAGCTGTTCCTGTCGCCAGCCAAAGTCGTTGTTTAACAAGTGGAAACCCCATAGCAATTAAGTCCCAGCGGTTTGGTTTGGCAGTACAAGGGATGGCAGAAGCTGTCTCTCTCTCTCTCTCTCTCTCTCTCTCTCTCTCTCTCTCTTTCTCTCTCTTTCTCTCTCTCTCTCCCTCTCTCCTGGCATCTCCCATTCACTTGCGGCTTTCCACGATTAAACAAGAACACAAACAAACAAACAAATACATAAACTCGAGGTCTGAAAGCCTCCCCCCCACCTACCCCCTTCAAATGACAATAAATAAATAACAGCAGTGATGATGACACAGCTGAAACTTTTCAATTCTGCCCCCAGGCTGGCTTGTGAAGGCCTCAGAAGAGCCCCTGATCTTAGACATATTACACAATGTAGATCGGATTAGCAAACAACCCTCGAAAACCATGGGGCTTCAGAGGGAGTGTGTGTGGAAAGCTGTTGCTGGGTGGAGGAGGCCTCTGGCATGAGCTTCCACTGGGTCTGTGGTTGACACCGCTGGACCACTTTGATCTCTCTTATTCAGGTGTGACAGGTCCTTGGCAAGGCCGCCGCGGCGCTGGCTGGGCCCTTGTTCCCGTTCGAGTTCTTTCCCCCACCCGACGCCTGAGCCGAGCGTCTGCATCCAGGATCATGAGAGAGGGCACCAGACTATGTCGAAGAACAAGAGCTCCATGTTTTTTTCTTTTCTTTTCCCCCCTTTTTTTCAGAGTGTGTACACGTACACATCTCCCTCCAACAGCCATCGAACAAATATGCCAGTTGGAGATATCGTTTTCATGCCCCCTTGCAGATAAGTCTGTAACCCAAAACCCCTCAGGCGTCTAAAGGGTGGGGAGGGATGGGGAAATGAAGAGTGAAGGATATTTGAACTTGGCGTTTATCAGCGAGTCAGAATGTGCCATGCAAAATCAAAAGGGCATTCATAAGGACAACAGCTTTTTGGGGTAAAATTTAAAACAGACACGGATGCTACCCACAAGAAAGCCAGAGTAAATCCTCTAAGATTACAGAGGCTGACCAGAACTTGTGCATCTCACTCTGTTTTATGAAAGATAAGTGCTTAATTATAGCATAAAATATGTATAATGTAATATGTCAATAGGCTATGTAAAATCTAACAGCACATGATCAACAACAAATATGTTTTTTCACCTTACATTCAGTACATGTTAATGCATTCTCGGAGTATAGTTAGAGCAGGTATACTTCTACTTAGGGGTGCCTTTAGTATAACCAGGAAACAGCAGTGTGAAATACTAACTGAGCAAGAAATTCAAAGTTAACTCCTTTAAAATCCCTTCCCATCCCTTTGTCCAAAATAGGATTTATGAAAAATACTCTCTCATGCTACAGAGGGGTCACACAGAATTTAATATGCTCTCAGCCCATAAAATGTATCTGGACCATTTCTATAATTGATGTTTAATGCACCACTACAGTTGTAGAATAACACCGCAAAAATACAAGCTTGCATATCTGGATACATAAAGGGAAACAAAATATAATTTTATGTGCTGTCTGCTGGACACACCTATTTTTAATAAAAACGTACGTTTGATTTAGCCTATTAAACCTTGTCTGCAAAATAGGAAATTAGCCTATTACCCTTATGGTTAATGAGTTGCATATTTTGCAAGAGTCCCAGTGAGCAGTTATAGCCATTTTGTCATAATTTGGCGGTCTATGTTTTGCTCTGCATTTTATTATTTCTTATGGGCTAATTAAGACATTAGCCACTATAGAAATTCCTTTGCTTTCCCAAAAAGAGCTCAAGCCCGGTTTGCCTTTTGTGTCGTTCCAGCTTCTCAGGGTAGGGTGATCCAGCCTAAATTATTACTGTTCTGCAGCTATTTTCAGAGATCTGTTGGTGAGCAAAGGAAAGCATCCAAGTCCATGACCTTTATGAACTGTTTACCCCTATTAGGTTTGGACAAAGATAACAGCATAAAAGAGCTGGTGTCAGCCATCACACCCTTTCCAGTGCTGTGAGGTTATAGTGTTCTTGTTTTTTTTCTCTCTTCCTGCAAAGCTTTTCCTTCGTGTTACATCTTTGTTTGCATCCTACTTGTAATTTGCAGTGTGACTTTACAAAAGGTCACCGTCTGTGTTTGTTTCATTAGCAACTTCGCTCTGCTAGCTCTTTGCGCTAGGGCTGGCTAATGAGAAACATCGCCTCGGCAAGATCTCCAGAAACATTTTTGGTGTCAGCAAATGTCGCTGCTTGATGGCACATAAATGTAATTTATCAGCGTGTTTATGTTGGCTTTGGAGTGGGACATTTTTATGCCTCGCCGGAGCGGGGATGCAGTGTCAGTGCATTATGACAATGTCACTCCTAATAACACACAGATCTGCCATTGGTGGCGTCACCGCAATAAAACACAGCTCTAGGGCTGCTTGTGAACTGTAACAACTTTATGACCCTTTTTTTCTAATTCAAACTCCACTTGACGTTGTGAAATTATTGGTGTTACATTCAGAGGAAGCAAGATGTAGCCTACTAGTGCACAGGGTGTGTGTGTGTGTGTGTGGTGGGCGGTGTAGCAGGATTTTAACTTTGGCCCAGTTTGAACTAGGGCCTGTGATTTGAAACAAACGCAGCGATGAGCCTGTGTCTGATCGGACTTCGGGGAACCAGTACCGCCTTTATGCAAGAGACCCCCTCCTCGCTGCTATGCGTCTGCTTGACTGCGCTTCCTTGCCATGAGCGCGATGTGCCAGACCACAGTTAACGCCAGACAATCTCCCATGTGGGACATATTAGATAAGGTAGGAGGGCAGTCAGAGGAGCTGCAGTTAATATTCATCTTCTCAGCATCACATCAGAAAAATGAGGCTGATTCTGCCTAAGAGCACTGATTCAAATAACCTGTGAGAATGCCAGTTAAAATAGGACCCGTATCAAGCGCTCCAACAACAGAGGTTATTATGAAACAGAATGTGAAGCGATGTAGACAGGCGTTAAGGGGGTTGCACACAAGGAGACGAGCACTTGGGCATAATGTATGCAACGGAAAGATGGTGAGTAAGACTGAGTGACAGCAAGTGGGAGAGAGAGAGAGAGAGAAAGAGATGGAGAGTGATGGTCCAACAATCCAACAGATTTGGAAAGCGCAGCATTGTGCATTCCAGGGCTGTAGGCGCTGTGTCCAAGAGGACCATTTATTCTGTTGTTGTTTGCAGTTTTCAGCGTTTATTGCTCCAGCTTTTAACAATGTGTTCTGTGGGGGATTGGAACTCTCTGCATCCCACATAATGACTGTGAGAGGAGAGAGACAGAGTGTGTGTGTGTGTGTATGTGTGTGTGTGTGCACGCGCATGTTTGTTGTCTGTGTGTATATGTGTGTATGGCTGTCTGTCTCTGTGTGTTTGTGTTTGTGCGTGTGTGTGTGTGGGGGTGTGTGTGTGTTGTGTCTGTGTGTGTGTGTGTGTGTGTGTTTGTGTGTGTGGTGTCTGTGTGCGTGTGTGTGTGTGTGTTTGTGCGTGTGTGCGTGCGTGTGTGTGTTTGCATCTGTGAGTGGGTGTGTGTGTGAGAGAGTGAAAGAGAGAAAGAAATAGACTTTTTTTTGTATAGCAATTTTAAAGCATGTTGGCCGTGCTTCATCCATGTTTTTGCTTTGCCCTCCCTCAAACAGACACATAGAATGCTTTGATACGACTCAGTGCGTTTCCATTCTCTGTTTTGTCTCAACAACAGTATCATCAATTGTCAGACTGGATGACTTGTCCTTCCGACCCCCCCCCCCACTGATAACCATTTTACCGACCGCACCAACTCGAACACTTTCACTCTCGCTTACTCTGGTCCAAACCCTGTCCTGGTCCATGCACTTCAGACCCGTATGTCATTAACGACTCGCCAGTGAGGGACTAAAGCCTTTTCTTGTTACCGGGGAAAAACAAATAGCTGATTGATGAGGAGAGAGTTGGCCCTGGTCGATCTGATCGGTGATGCGCGGCAAGAAACGCAGATCTTCCTTCGCTGCTCCGAGTCTACTGATAAGCGGGCCAGAGCTTTCGAGCGAGCGCTCGAGGAGCATGATGTCAGCATTCTCAACCCATTCTGTCATCCAGGGTGTGAGATGCAGTGGAATTGCTGTTTATCAAAAACAGATCGCGCTGATTTGGGCCCGCAGTGCGATGATTTTATTTTTACCAACCAGCCAATCCATGCCAACTCCTGTCCTCGTGGAAGACTCCATAAAACGTGGTGAGTCACTTTGGGGTGCCTTTTTCTGACAAATACCACGGTGGGTTATTGTGGTCCCCCAGGCATTCACGGGGCCAGAGGGATAAAGTTCACAAAGAACATAAATGGGCAGTGACATCTTGGAGACCAAGACCGCAAACCACAGGACTCGGAGATATCTCCTCTCCCATCGACCAGTATAATGGTGACCTCAAGGCGGATGACATATTTGTAATGGCAGACGTTCACTCACAATGATTGTCCTTGGACGAGGAAATGTTTTGGTTGAGTGGGAAAACAACAAGGTTCCACCCATGAAACAACTTAGACCAACACTATCCTGTTGACCAGTGCTAGACCTCTAACATCAGTAGCATTTGGGTCAGGGCGAGACGCTTTACCACATCAAGTAAAGCCTGTCTGCACAACCCACACATTACACACACACACACACACACTCTTCTAGCCTCTCTGTCTTTGACGCTGCGTACGAACAAGCGGAGACTTCTCTTCCGTCGCTGTCAATTGGGCGATCTTTAAGCGAGGACAGCAACAAGCATCAGGGCTGCCACAGGCCAGCCTTTTACAAGAAGCCCGCTTTCATGTGCGCCTTGTAATACATCTCCGTCTGTGCCGGGAGCGCTGTTCTCCAGCAGCTGCCGATGGACGAAGCAATAAAGAAGAGCGAGAGGAAGGAGCGGGCAGATGGCCCGTTCCTGCCCACGTCAATGCCCATCGACTCGGCCATCGCTCTGACAGGCTCCGAGAGGGGGGGGGGGGAGAGAGAGAGAGAGTTGGAGAGAGAAAGAGCGAGGTAAGGGAGAGAGAAAGAAAGAGAGAGTGAGAGATGGAGAGGGCGGAAAGGAAGGAGAGGGATAGAGAGAACGGAGGGAGAAGAGACATTGAAGGAGTGAGAGACGAGAGAGGATGAAAAGCGAAAGACAGAGGGCAAGAGGAGAAGGAGAGAGAAAGACAGGATTAGGTGAGTAAGCAAGAAAGAGTGCAGTGGAGGGATAGATAGATAGCTGGATAGACAGATAGAGAGGGCGGGGTGAGACTGAGAGAAGTAGCATGGATGGATCAGCGCGCACGTCCTCTATATTTCTTCCTGCTGACAGTGAACAGCGAGAGGCCATCAGGATCCTCTTCTCACCTCACAGGGCTTGTAATTGTAATTGCTTTTAGCGCTGTCAATCCCACTAATGGCAAGGATGCGCTGACCACTGATCTTGATGAATCAATACTCTCCGACAGTGATGGCGAGGCGACTGCCCTGTTTTAAGCTGAAGGGGCCTCCAGACGATGTTGCAAGCCAAACAAACGCCAAGCACTGCAGAATCCTCTATTAGAGAGACATGGTGAAGATGACATACTGAGAGATGATATACTGTATTGATATATGGAACAATATATAGAACTATACCAACGGAGACCTTATTCATGATAATCTATCTTTACAAAGGGTTTTAAAAGAGGTAAGTCAAATATGAACTAATCACAACAGACGTGGACTCGGCGTCTCATGCTGGATAACGAGGCAGTGCCTGTGAATCCGATTTCAGGCGGCCACCCGCTCCGCGGCCTGTTGTACTGTACAGTGAATCTCCGCTGTGGCCGATCAAGTGCTCAGCGAGGGAGATAAACTCTCAAACACGTCTCTGTCAGGGTCCCAGGGGAGGGACGCGTCTCTCGCAGACACGTGAGGTAATAGCGAGGACAGACCCATTAAATAGACCCAAAAGTTCCCTGTGTGTAGGTTTGAGACTGTCGTGTTTTGTAGCGATGGGCGCTCGGCGCTCATCTCTAACGGTCACCGGTCAGACAGATTAGAGAGAGAGAGATGAGAAACAGCCACTCTGCTCTGACTGCCTTTGAGCACGCTGAAATGAGAGAAAGACAGAAAGACAGAAAGAAAGAAAGAGAGTGAGAGAGGGTGTGTTAAAGCATGCTGAACATGGATCCCATTTGAACAGGGATGAAACCATCCACTTCCTGCACATCTGAGGACAATAGAAGTGAGGATTTATTTGGAAGACTGGGCATGGCAGTTTTTTCTCCCTTTTTTCTGTGTGCTCTAGCGCAACATCAGTCCTCAGTTCAAACGAGCATGACAATCTTGGACACATGGGACTAAATGCATTCATTCTTTTTTTGGGACATGAAAATCACAACAGTGAATTATGCCTGTATTGTTGCACATTTGTTTCCAAATCTTCAATAATTTCTCACAGATATTCCGACTCAGAAGTGGCTCTAAAGCTGTCTGTCCATCAATCAAGCTTCTCATTGCTTTCAAAGAACCTTCACTGCCTCACGACACTCATTTGTTTCCAAATGAACTTTTGGCACATGGAGATTAGCTATTCATAAGTTTCATCCAACTTTAATGCTAATGACTCTGGTCTGGTGTGTTTGGTCAGTGGAAATCATTATGTGGAATCTGGTGTTTTGACTACTGCGAATACCGTTTTAGGCTACTTGTGTGACAGGATCGGCTAAGAGTTTTTCGTCCAAGGTTTTCTTTTGTTGTTTTTTTTGTGTAAGTGTGTGCGTGTATGTGTGTGTGTGTGTGTGTATGCCAGTCACCTGATTAGAAGATGTAGCTGTGCTGCAGGCATGAAGCGACTAGGGGGAGGGAGATGAGGGTGTGTGTGTTCCGGCCACTCGCAGGACTAATTAACCAAACAGGCAGGGCTCAGCAGCACAGCCCAAGACAATTCCAATTTGAAGAGCTGTAATTGAAGTGACAAGTTAATTATAGGCCGATATTATCAGGCTCTCCAATATGCATTTCTCTCTCTCTCTTTCTCTTCTTCCCCACCCCCCCTTTGTTTCTCTCCATCCTTTACTCTTTCCTTCTCAGGTCCCTCTGTCCTTAAGCTTATCTCTCAATAACCACCTGTCTTTGCTGTCTCTCCCTCTTTCCCTCTCTCCCTCCCTCTCTCTCACTCTCTCTTCATCTTTCCTCCTTCCCCCTCACTCAGTCACTCCTGAAGTGTGATGGGTTCATTAAGGCAGGACATCCAACAGGTTCTGTTATCCTGGGTGCCCCTACCCTCCCCTACCCTCCCCTTCTCCCCTTCACCTTTCCCCCTCCTTGGGATGTATAATTAAATGCAGATAAGTTCACTTTGTCTCATTTTCATTTACAACATTTATGAGCGCCACTTTGTTGAGGCGAAACACTCGTCCCAACTCCCCCACTACACACACACACACACACACGCACATCCAATGGCTTCATAATTAGTGTTAGCATCTTCTTTAAACTGGCTACATAAAGTTTAGTGGCAGGATTAAATTGCATCATTACCATAATATGGCGGTGCGATTTGCCCCTATCTTTCTGCTTTTCCGCCACATCAAAGGCTGACGGAGGGTTGGTGTAATTGGGCCATGCTGCCTTGTCAAGATGATTCAGGATGATGGCTGTTCCTCTCGCTCCAAACCTCAGGGGCATGATAATTAATGAAGAAGAAAGTCAAGGGAACATAAAGAAAAGAGAGAAGAAAAGAAAGGAGGAGGGGGTAAAAAAAAACTTTGGACAGCTTCACATGAATTTTTAACACACTTGACTTATCTAGAGTTAACATTATCAATTTGATGTATAATACATTGATTAAAGGCCTTGTTCCTGTTTCCCCCGGACATTACAATGGACATTACGCTTCATCGTGCGATCTTATTTCCGTCGCAGCTTTCTAACTCCTTTCTCTCTCTCTCTCTATCCCAAACGAGGCTGTGATCAGTGCGATAAGCCTATTAACACTGCAGGGGGGGTTGGGAATAAACACGACTCCTTAATGAAATTCCATGCCTTTTTAGATAAGTTGTCTGATGCGCGAGTGCACTTTTCTCATTAATTCGAGGTTAACAATCTCTAAATTGTTTTCCGAACACGCGAACAGAAATCGCTATGGCTATCACTCTGTATCAGCACAGCTGCTGGTGTGCTGGGAGCGGTGGAGGAGGGAGGGAGTTGGAGCTCTGTTGACTACGCCGCTTCAGGCAGTACAGATCTCCATTGACACGCCACTGTCAGGCCCATACTGAGCCTGTACATCAATCTGGAAATAAGCTAGCACAAGAATAGCGTTGCTGTAAGATCCACCAACACCCCCACCCCCCACTCTATTTATTATGTATGAATATAATAAAATGACAGCATACTAAGGAGGATCCGAGGGTTGGATAGCAGCGCAGGATATGAGCAATCCGCCCATATATTGCGGAGATGATGAGTGCCACTCATGCGTTTGTCATATGCTGTCACAGGGGAAGGAGGGGAGGACAATGCGCTTGACAATGACTGTCACCATGCCAGCTGGCCATCCTGCTAACCCACATGTTATCTGCAGCAGGGCTGACACCCAGGGATGGGAGGAGAGGAGACCTACCCTGTGACAACAGCGCCCGACACAACTCTCCGACTCCTGGAGAGAGTGAGTGAGAGAGACAGAGAGAGAGAGAGAGAGAGACAGAGAGAGAGCAAGGTGGGGGTGGCATAGAGTAGCACATTAGACAATACCTCCACATACCCCACCCCCTTCCAACCAAGCCCTACACCCTTCGCTCTCTCTCCTGCCTGCGTGTGAATGTAGGGCACCCAGGGGTTGTCAGCTAAACCAAGTAACCTTTCCTCTTTTCTCTTTTTTTTCCACCCAAATTTGAATATGAAAAGCCCCTCTTTCTTCTCCAGTCAAAGACCATCACTTTAATGACATTTGGCAGTCATTTGATTTATTAGGTTTTAGGAGGGTGGAAAAAAACCACTAAATATTTCATACGCCATGCTAATCCTTGTAATATTGCCAGCCGAAGCCATGTACCTGCATGGGCGAGACGTAAGCAGCGCATGGATTTCTCGCTGTCGGATGGGTAAAATGCCTGCGAATCTACTGAATAATAAAACAGCCTTATTGAAATATTTAGACTTTGATTCCCATTAAAAGAATCTTTAAAACATGAGATTTAAGTTCATGCACAGTTTTTAAGACAAAAAAGAATAGAGATGGAGTGAGAGAGAGAGAAAGAAAGAAAGAAAAGAGACAGCAATCACAACACACTCACTCCAAGATCCTTGTGCCTTTAAGACAAGAAGCTGCGGCAAGTGCCTCTCCCCTTCATGCGGGTTCTTCAGTGGATTGAGGTAAAACACTGAGTTCTTCAAAACACACCATGTTATCCCAGCATAACAAATGCCTTAGAGAGGCTGTTTGGATGATCATATGTGCTCTGTTTCCTCACGATAGGGGGGGGAAGAGCCGCTCCATTTCAAAGTAGTCGACAACAATAAATATATAACACTTTGATTAACATAAGTAGCTTTCGAAACAGAAGTAGGTGGAAATCCAGATTCAGCAGTTTTTATCCTCCTCTCAACACATTTCCGCTATTAAGCGAATTGGCATTTGACACCCAAAGCTCCTTTGTCACTAAAATGGAAAGAGGAGAAGGGGGAGAAAAACACTTCTATAATACTGTATTAGCTAACAGCTTCTGGGAGGATTTTGATACAGTTGCAAGTTTTTCTCTTTTTTCCCTCTACTGTTTTTTGATAGTGTTCTAGTTTGCTCTAACTATATCCTGTCGTCGACTGGATATGTGTGGCATAATTCCCTTTATTTTCATTTTTCTCCAAATCCCTGGGATGGCTTTGATATATTTTTTTTTGTTGTTTTCTAAGAATAAACTGACATTTCGATGGTAGGCTACAGTAGAAAGTGTGGCTGTCAGACAGGGGTCCTGGCGTGTCCAGTTAGCGTGAGCTTTGTGGATGTTTGTATTTAGTGCCACATGGTGGGTGGATTCTGTCATCTGGTCACTGCTGGTAAGATGATTCTACCCACAGAACCTTGGCAGCCGCTCCTTACCCGCCACAGCCACCCCCCCGCCCCACACACACCCCCACACACCCCTTTCATGTCCACGGCTGACCCCGTGGTGACATCACGCGCACGGGCACTGGAGGGATGGGAGAGAGATGCCATGATGAAAGCGCGTCGCTGCAGGCCACCATGACTCTGCACACAACAAAAAATATATAATAATAATAATAATATCAGAAACCCACCCTCAATTTTTGCTCCTCTTTTTGTTTTGAGAGACTGCCGAGACCCATAGGGTGGTCGAAAATGTGACACGGCTCGCTCGTCCCCAACGTGCGGTCACAGCTTGTTTTTTTTTTTTAGCAAGGGCACATTTTCGAGTGTGGAGAAAGTCAAGACCCGACCGCAAGCATCCAAATGCTGAAATAACAACAATTGTTCCATAGTAAATGCTGGAGATCTAACATGGAGATGAGGCGGACTGGCCTCATGGGGTCGGTCTGTTCCTCAGATCCTCTTGCTCGCTGCTCTGCATCTGGTTATTACTGTAATTCAGACCATTTACACTAGGTCATCCACAATGCCTACAGGGCATCCACAATACCCAGAGAATTCTCCACTTGCAAATAAGATCATGCAGAGAATAGGGTCAGGTCTGCACATGGTAATAGGAACCTTGCATGTGCATGTGTGTGTTGCGTGTGTGTGTTGCAAATGCATTCCATATTTGCATTTTTCTTCTCTCTGTCTCTCTTGTGCACACACACACACACGCGCACACACACACACACACACACACACAATGTGTTACTCGTGCACAGTTTGCACACCCAGATATATTTGCATATTTATCTTTGAAGAAATATCAATGTAATATTACTGATGCAACTTCATACAATCATGCCATATTAGTCATAAGTCATAACCATGATGATGAAGATATCAGTAGTGTGTTACTGAAATTAATTTTGTATTTATGTACTTGAGGGGAAAAAGGCAAACTCAGACCAAGTCTCTTGGTAATTAAAAGTTGACATGTAAAAGCTGATCAGTGTTGTAAATCAGTATGGCCTTAACTGGTTTGTTTTGTGGAAAGAGATCCAAAGAGAGTCCAAAGGGTGAGTTTATGATTGAAGGCAAAATGATGAGGCTATTGGTGCGCTGACATTACTGACAAATAAAAAATGTAATGTGATTTAAAAATGTGAAGTAGATCAAGTGTGGTAAAGAACAAGGTAATTTTGATTAATATGCCACGAGTCTCTTCAATTAAATTAGCTTAGCTTAACTTACTATAGTTGTATTATGTAAACCTCATACAAATAAGGACAGGTGATGGTAATAATCCTTGTTATGCTCAGTCAGTACTGCTAAACCCAGCACGTTCCTGAGCTGTCTTGTTTTTGTTTGGTCGCCTATACGTTTCTGACTGGAATGGTTTAAGGCGATCATTAGGGCATTTAAACTCATCAACGTTTTACAGGCTAACAGGCATCACTTGGGCAGGCGGCCACCGTGGAAGAGGCCGGGGAGGGACCCGTAAAGGCGAAGGCGAGAGAGTGTGTAAGGGGGGGGGGGGGGTGTAGCTAATTTGCACACAGTGATATTCACGCTTGACAACTGGAGGCAAACAAATGAGCCTGGGGAAGGCTGAGCACCACACTTCCCGCCCAGCCTGATTTGCCGCCAGGGCCCGCTGCCCGCGCCACAGCCGAGCCTTCCCATCATGCCGAGCGACTGGGGCCCCTTAAATTGTGAAGACGAGGGGAACTGACACCCATAAGCTGCGTGTCACTGTAATCGGAGCTAAATGAAGGTGTGTGTAAGTCTGTGTGTGTGTGTGTGTGTGTGTGTGTGTGTGTGTGATTCACACCTGTGAGGAATTGAGAGAGTGCGTGAGGGGATGTGACCACGCCACCCTGTCAGTGTCGTGTCAACACTGCTCCTCACAGCGGACCCAGTCATTATGAATAATGGTACAAATCATTAGAATGTCAATGACGATAATGACCGTGATGATTCCAAGGGGTGCCGTGGAGAGGAGAGGAGAGGAGAGAGGGAAGATGGAGGAGGACTATGAAAATGGGGAGGGATGGCAACAATGACCAGGGCCGTGACAAAGGTAATGATGGTGATGGTGATTAGCATTGCTGGGGATGTGTGTCTGTCTCTGGACATGTTGGACTGTCAAGCCAGCGAGCAGAGCTCTCCAGTGTGCTTCTGCAGAGAGACCCAGGATGTATGAAAAGTAGTAAAGCAAGACAACAGCGGTTCACATAGAATCACTTGCACAACTGCACACATACACATACACACACACACACACATAATCTCTCTTTCACACACTCTCCCGCAGGCATACACATACACACCGACGCATAGAGTACACACATCTTGTTATCACATCTGATCATACCACTCCAGAGCAATCCCCTCTCTCCAGGACTGTAGGCTCTTGTTCGCCAGCCATGTTTAATGTCATAAGAAAAGCCAGTTATCTGATCATAGAAATTAATCCAGTGAGCTTTATAAACATTTCTCTCTCTCTCACACACACACACACACACACACACACCTTTCTAGGTTCTTTCAGTGGTTCCCTTTCACTGTCACCCAAGCCTAATTAGACGTATCTCTGCGATGAGATTCAGGTTGAATAGAATATTATCTTTAATAAAAATGAGATTTACCAAAACGGCAGCCTGCAGTGAAATTAATCGAGTCCTTGGGTTCAACCATGACTGCTCTCAATAAAGGAGGCGACGCAGACGAGGGGGCTGAGCACTTAATATGGGAGTTAAATCCATTGCTTACTGTTGTTTCTGCGCCAATATTACATTCTCGTTTTATTCGTGCAAAATAATAAATGTGGTTTTGTGGCAAAAATTTGAATATTGAAACTGTAATAAAAACTATGGATTGGGCAGCACGACGCTGCTCGCTGTCCTTTTGTCTGGGTTTTGCAATTAACTGGACTGGGAGAGTGACTTGGGATGAGCTTTTAACACAGGCTTATATCCCAGACAGAAAGTCAGTGTTTTTTTTAGAAGGTCTCCATTCTAAACCATATTAGGATGGGATGCATATGACAATATATTTCCTTCGCATATTGCATTGGATGCCAAAAATGTTTTCTGTTAAAGTAATTTTCTGGGAGTGTTCCAATATGTCAAAAATCCGAACACCCCAGGCACCAGAGAAGAAGCGTACTTATTAAACAATGTTCTGAGACAATGTGACATTGAAAAAAATGTTTTGTTTAACCTTCGAGGAGTTAGAAAGGTGAACATGAACACCCTCCACTACAGGTGGGTAATGCAGAAAGTTGGTGTCACACAGCGAATAAAGTACAATAAACTACACAAGTTTATTCATTGTGTGTGTGTGAGAGAGAGAGAGGGAGAGAGTGTATGTGTATGTGTATGTGTGTGTGTTTGGATATATTTACATGTGTCTCCTACTTGTGTTGAGTGGATGTGACAGCATTCAGCATCGCTATCGCCCTCCGCTCTGCGGGCATCTGCTGGGGTCTTCAGTAGCCCTCTGCTGTGCCTAATATGGACCAGAAGGCCTGACTTCCTCTCTCCTACAGAGACAGCCACTGTCATTAGGAAGAGCTGACAGCCCCACGGTAAACCCTCCCGAGGACCCGTCCACAGAGCGGTGAGATCTGATACCGCGACTCTTACGGTTTCTCCGTCCCCTCTCCCTCTCTCTCTCTCGGCGTGCGGCATGTACCGGCACACAGCTGGGAGTGAGGCGAGGACGACAGCAGGTAACATGGCATGTCCTAAAACCCTGACTCCAGGGAGGTTTTTTTTTCGGGGGGCTAAATGCCATCCCTCTTCCTTCGCGTCTCTCTTTCTCTCGTGGTGTGTGTGTGTGTGCGTGTGTGTGTGTGCGTGTGTGAGTGAGTGTGCCCTCTGCGCTCCTTTGAGACATCCATCAGAAACGGAAGGTGGTGAAACAGAGACAAGGTGGAGCCGGGAAACAGCACCTTTTTTGTTTTCCGATTTCCTCGTACCTCTCCTGTTCTGTCACCTGTCTGGAGTCGAGTGGGAAGAGGGGAGCTTGTGAGACAGAGAGGGGGTGGAGGGCAGTAGTGCTCAGCTCCTATGCACAGGCTATATCTACCTGTGCTTGACCCCCCCCCCCCCCCCCCCCCCCCCCGCCATCCACTTCCAAACACCGCTCATCCAGCACCACCGCCGCACACCTCACAAAGCTGCCGGTGGCGTCGCCATGACAACACGACGAATGAGCCAACAGGCCCTGTCACAGCTGCCACCGTTGGAGTTCCACCCTTTAAATTAGAATTATTATTCACATTTTCTGGACATGATTTGAGCGTCGCTGATTTGAGCGTGTCAACCCGCACACATGCACACACACACACTGGCTCATTTTATCGCATCGCCGTAGATGAGGACCCTCCGGTGAAACAGTCGGAGGCAGCCCGAGTCCTGGGGCTTTGACAAGACATGATTTTCCTCCCTATTTAGCACAAGCCATTATTACTGATATTCTTGCATGCCTGTGATGAAGACTCCCTCAGTACTTTATAGATATATTTATCTGGGGATAATTGGCCATTAAATCCATACCTGACAACTGTGAAAATGCCAGCCCGTGAGTAATCGCACTGCCAGGGAAATGACAGTGGCTGGCAGCGGCGCAGACCGCTGGAGGTTGCGTCGGGATTGGACCGCTCTCAAATCACACAAGCAGGGGGGCTCGCTGTGTTAAAATGAAGAGACAATTCCAATTCTGTTTCCTCGCACGGTGACGTGTTTGTGCTTTTCAGCTTCGGAGTGGGAAGACGAACCGTGATACAGATAAGCACATAGTTGTTGCTCTTTTTATTTTTTTGCCTCTGTGCGAGATGAAAAGCAGCTCACCCAAGCATGATGGCTATATCCCTGGAATCTGAACTTTGATAGCTTCATACGAATATTCTATACTCGGCTGCCGCGTCGGTATTTGAGCCTCTCTGTAAATTTCTGTAAAATTAGCTTAGTGTCTGTTCAACTTAAGTTGATCCTTATCGGGAGTTCAAAGTCTTGGAGCTTACCAAGCGTTCAAGGCCTTGCAAAACCTCAGCCAAGGCATGTCAGAAGACGAGCATTTTGAAATAAATTTCTGTCCTTTGCTCTGTCCAAATGCCTTGGCAATCGCTCAAGCCACTAATGCAAATCAGACAGTGCAGATAACTGTAATTATGCGCAAAAAAAGATGGAAAGAAAAATAGGACTTGGATATTGTTTCAAATATGAGCCATTGTTTGCCCCCTGGGTGAAATTTTTCCTTTATCAGTATTTTTTTCTCTCTCTCCACACAAATTTAGACCAGATTTTTGATTTCAGCAGTAGTGAAATGAGAATGAGGTGTGGGCGAGGACAAAGGCAGAGAGAGAGAGAGAGAGAGAGAGAGGAGATTGGATTGGATTGGGACACAGACCTTCTTTGATTTATATGCCGAGAGAGGAGCGGCAGGGGTGGTGTTGTCACAACTGACATTCTGGAGGGCGTAAATTATTTATTTATTTACATATTTATTTGCGTAAAACCTGGAGGAAAGGGGGGTTGTTGCTGCAATTAATCGCCACCAGGACGAGACAAGTTCTTCCCTGAGGCTGTTTGAAAAAACCCTCGTTGTCTCCCACCCATGGCTGTGTACACACACACACACACACACACACACACACACACACACACACACACACACACAAATACACACTGTCACTGAGCAAGCCACCACTGATACTGCCAGGCCTTCACGCCACAGTGACCTGAGCACATGGTGGCCTTAAAGTCACTTTCCCCATGACAAAGTGCACAAGCACACCGAAAAAAAACCTCCAAAGGCCATCTCTTGTCCAGGCTCTCGTGTTGTGTCTTTGTATCACATTGTTCGCTGTGTGGTCTGCAGGGTTTCTCTGACTTTGTTTGGAGAGGCTCTCCTGTTCATGACATTGGTCACGGAACGGACTGCACTTAATAATGCAGGCGTGATTCACGGAAAATATGTCAAGAGCCCACTTTAGGGATAAAATAGCGCGGACATAGTGAGAGAGAGGGAGAGAGAGGGGGACATAGTGAGAGAGAGGGAGAGAGAGGTAAAAAAAACTTCTGATGATAACTGATCAATAAAAAATAAGGG
The DNA here is from genome assembly GCF_046254945.1 of Alosa pseudoharengus. Taxonomy (NCBI): domain Eukaryota; kingdom Metazoa; phylum Chordata; class Actinopteri; order Clupeiformes; family Clupeidae; genus Alosa; species Alosa pseudoharengus. Next base: position 8,104,248 of record NW_027468630.1, on the reverse strand, counting down.
AGCTACATTTGAAAGCTACAGCCTCTGATGTTTATTAATTCAAAACTATGTTTTTTTGTTCTCACAACCTGTGCGTAATAAAAAATTCGAATGTTGTCCTGAGTGCAGTTTCGTGTAGGAGCAGTAATGGGGCTTGAGATACGCATAGGTGAGTAAAGAGATGCATCAGATATTCACACTAAGGTGAGCTTTCTGACTGCATGTTTGCTTCATCCAACCAGATAGCAACAGCCATGCACCCACTCTGCATTTTAACAGTTTGTAAAAGGAACGCTTGTTTGTCCTCATATATGGAGGCCAAAAAAATGTTCTTTCTTTATTATTGTCAGTTCCTTTCTCTCTCTCTGGAGAGTTCTCCATGCACGAACAACATTATCTCTCCATCGTGCTTTTTGATGACCTACATTACATTCTCTTAGCATGGGGAAACATGGGGTTTACATGTTTGGCATGCATAAACTCCAGTGTAAATGACTACAACAAAATGGAAAGGGAGGATGTTGTGTGGAAGTGAAATAAAAAGCGTGCAGCGGTGAAGGACACGCGACAAATACCCGGTGCGGCCTAAACAGCGCGCAGCGTCATTGATGTTATGTTTGTGCTTGGGTGTAGTGTGCCTGCATAATGCGTCTCTCCTGTACACATGAAACGCCGAGAGACGCTCCGTGGGGAGGTTTCTTTTTTCCCTAAGCACTAGTCATGTTCCCCTCCCTTTTCACTAAGCACGGCGCCATTTACTCACAGTCCGAGAGCACAACACAAACATATGAGTGTGTGTGTCATAACAGACGCATTGATCTTCATGGCCAGGCCTGTACCATGTAGATGTGTGACAGAAGATGATTTTCAAATGAGCATCATGTCTGTGTGTGCGGGGCCTTTTGATGTTCTGAACGCAGGGGCAGGTGCCCCTCCATTGACTCGCCAAACGGCACTGGTACCCAACACAAAAGATTCACTTCCAGAACATATCTAAGGCCTTTTTTGAATGGCTTGTAGTTCAAATGGTACAGGGTCTCTATGAAATCATCATCACACAGAGTTCAGGAAATGGATGCCTACGTGTGCCACATACTCAGGACTTCTGTAATGAAACGTGCTATTAGTGTAATGCATCAGGTGAATGTCCGTTACGTTTTTTTTTCTCAAACTGAAATACTTCTCGTTTGGAGACATGTGAAGGCTTTAAGCCCCTTGCGTTCCCTTCCCCAAAAACTAAAAGTTTGCTGTTATCCCTACGCGTGCGCGGCAAAATGAAAAGAGCCTGTTAAGCCTCATTACGAGTTGCTACGCCGGGACGATCTCATTGGAGGTGCTGGATGAAAATTGCCCGGATTAATGTGTTAATCCACCTCTTTAAAATGCTAATGTCCATTTTATGCACATTAAATCTCAGTGTGCTTTTTCTTTGATGCGTGCAATTTCTATCAATTAAATACAGAGCACTGAAATAGGCAGAAGGGAAGATTAGTTCTCTCGCTTGGAGCGTGAATTCCCTCTCTCTTCTCTCTCTCTCTCTCTCTCTGCTGCCATATTTACACTGACTGACGCATGAGGGGGGAGGACAACTTGGGCTTTGGATATGTTGGACTGACGGCATTCATACAGTGCTGCTGACAGATCTGAGATCAGTGAGACAAAGACCTAAGAGCATGACGTAAGGCACACTGATTTCTGTGTTCTCTCTTTCTCTCTCTCTCTCTCTCTCTCTCTCTCTTTCTCTCTATCTCTCTGTCATTGTTCCTAGTCCATGCACCTACAGTGGACTACAGTGTGGTTACCCGTGCACAGTGCAGAGTGGATATAGATGACGGAAGCTCCATGATGGGCTCCAACTCTTTACATGTGCCACCCCCACAGGCTCAGACACAAACATTTACAAAAGGAAATAATATATCCCCTCCACCCTCATCTCCACCCTCACCCTCACCCACACGCCCACACCAACTCACCCACCCCGCCTTCTGCTTTCTGAAAATACATTTCCAGAATTTGCCTGTCCTCTGTGGTTTGTGACAGTAACTCACTGATATTGATAATAATGTAGCCCCGGTTCACAAATGAGTGGGTCGTTTCATGTGTCTGACTGGCTGGCTTGGAGATGGAATAAGCATTTAGATAGAAATGGATGGTGTGGTGGGCCCTGTGGTGCCGTTTCCCCAACACACACAGGCACACACACACACACACACACACACACACACACACACACACACACACACACACACAAACACACACACACACACACTGATGGAGTGATGGCGGTGTGACGGCCTAGGGGAAGTTTAGGCAACGCTCTTAAGACCAAGAGTGACACGGACTGTCCAATCAGAGAGTGCAGTGCGGCTGGCCATAAAGTGCTTCCAGATTTGTCACACACACACACACACACACACACACACACACACACACATACACACACACACACACACAAGCACACAGCAGCACATCCACAGATATAGTCACACACAGGCTCATTGTTCACAGTTAAAATGATTCCAGTAAACTCACATTTATCATGTGAGGTCTATTTTGAGGTTGAACATTGAGAATGATTTATTGAGGACTCTGCTCTGCGTTATTTTCTTGCGTACTTTTTCCTAGCCACTTTACCCCCTCTTATCCCCCTCTCTCTATCGCGCTTGCTGTCTCACACATACTCATCAACATCACAAACATGTTGTATTGCTCACTTAAGTCTTACAAATGTATTTCATTTTCTTTTGTCTTTGATATTAATGCATTGAATCTGTGTTCATGATGTAACCAAAGCAAGAGATAAAGACCAGTGAGACAGAAATATAATTCTACTCAATCTTTTAGATGAATCTGATCTAAACAACATATGATGGATCTTTTTCAAATAAAATAAACAAATTGGTATGTTGGCAAAAGTAAAAAGGACTGCCACACATCTTGAGAGAGAACATTCTTTCATTCTTAACACTGAGTCAATTCTGTCTTCCACACAAGAAAGATAAAATACGGTAACTACAATAACAACACAAAACAAACACTATTTCTTTTTCTCTCAATGCTGAGTGCCAGATTACAGTGGAAGACATGAATGAAGTGGCATGTAAATAACTTTGGACCTTCAAAATCTGAAATTATGGACAGGCATCTGTCTGAATCAGACAGTAAACAGGAAAATGTCCACTTTAACTGGTTCTGTTTCTAATGGAGAGAGGTCTGTTGTATCATACCTGTGCCACTAGACCGTCGTCCTCAGTCATTGGGTGGTCATCTCCTCTAACTGACAAACATCCCATCCCATGAAGCGTCAGCATATGCGTACTACTCAGTGGGACGAGTAATTTATTTAAATCAGCCTAATTTTCCATGATATATTAAATATTTGCCTCAGTAATCATGGGCCATTTCATTTAGCGCATTAGCTGCCCACTACTTTGTGTGATCAGAGTTCTGGAAAATGAGGCTTGTGCTCATATTAGCCGGCGTTCGGAGCCTGCTAATGGCCGCGAGATGGAATAGATTACCAGACAATTCATTACAGGACGGCAACAAACCGGCGAGAGCGTGGGGGCGTTTGGCGTGTGCGCATGGTCAAAGCCATCTGTGCCTCCTCTCCTCTATCTGCTCCCACCCACGTCCGGTCTCGGAACGGTGGCTCTAAAAATGTCTGCCATCGTGCAATATTTATGCGCTGATGTATGAAGCGCCACGATGAGA
>NW_027468630.1:8043055-8095555 GCF_046254945.1 Alosa pseudoharengus | reverse complement strand
AATATTTTTAGTTCAACAGGTTTTCTTATCACTCAACATCACAAATAACAAATGACAGGAGGGTATTTGGATAACAGGGGAGAAAATGAAAGTGCTGCTCCACTAATCTTAAAATATTATATTGGGCTTTATATTTATAGACTACGTTAATAATTGTGGTGTATACTTTTAAAGGCTACTTTTCCTTTATTCTAATGTTAAATGTTGCACTGAGACATTATTGGCGGTGACTGGCGTGTAAACATATAATTACCAAATATTCCCTCTTCGCATGACCTTTGCGCGCACCTTGGGCTCTTGAACCCTCTTTCCTAATGAATGAATTAAGCAGCTGAACGTCTGCGAATGAAAGGCATTTGCACCCTAATATGTTTTCCTAAATCACACTTAAGAGTAACTATAAGTAGATGCCGTAGTCATGTTCCGCCTGCGGTAAGTGTCTGGTTTAATTTAATTCAATAATCCCGATAAATGAAATAAATCCCTTTTGGGACACCAATTTCTTGGTAAGTGAGATAATGTGAAATGAGGTTCGCAAAGAAAAAAATTAGGACATTATGGTTGATTGAGCTTTAACAAAAAGAAGAAATATTAACACTAAGATACTCTTTATGTTTATAATTTTACTTTAATGAATGTGCGCATCCATGTGGAAAACAATCAGGAGCAGAAATGGAGGAAAATCGTCAAGGAGCTTACAGCGACTGTATGCAATTCATTCAAATCCAATGCAAATTGTTTCGCGAAACTTTTTATTCTATTTTGTGTCCTGGCTTATTTTTTAATGAAATAGCACAGAGATAATGAACGTACAGCAGTGTTAATAAAATTGGTTCTGGAATCCATATTCAGTTTTTATACCTGGACTAATGTCTTTTGGTGTAGATGAAAGGAGTCAATTGAAAGCAGAGAACACTTTAGGGATCGCGTTTATGATTTGATGATCTGCAATACACTTATACGCAATAAGCTTATCGTGAATAGGAGACTGAGAGGGAAATAATTATCACCACTTCGTCCAGAACAATGGCGCATATTTTATAAGTTAAACCAAAGTATACCAATAGACTGCACAAGAGTGTCTATTAACAGGAAATAACATGTCAAAAATCAATACATTGCTATTAATAAATGTATGGTCGTGGTTAGGCTAGTCAGTCGCTTCAAAATAAAGAACTGCATATTGGAGACGCTACAAACAATTGTGTCTCCTCTGCGTAAACGCCATGCAATACATTTCATTAATTTCAAATTACAACAACACACAGGATAGTGAGCAGTATTTTGTGTGAAAGATCCACTGAACGGCAAATGGGGTGATAAATCAAAGCTGCCCATCGATGTTTGTATTTTATAGTATTAGAGCGCCCTCCACTGCCTCAAATAGCATAGCTTTTCCATAAGTGCGTGTCCCTTTTCATTATTGCTAGTGGCAACATGGTGTGTAGGAGTGTGTGAATGAGACATGATTCAACACATCTACAAAGGAGTAGGCTATACTACGACTAGTATAGAAATCGTTCTTTTGACTGCATTGCGTTCCAGCCAGCCTCTCCAATCGTCTAGCGCGGCGGCACACCATGCAAAGTAATATTATTGAAAGAGTTGTCCTTGAACATCTGTTGTTAAGCCAAATCTCAGAGGTAATCTCACTAATGGACTTCTACAAGTTATCTACATACACACATAAATAAATATGTTTCCAAAGAGACTTGCGCATCGACTTGCCTGCTAATCAATTGCGAGGCTGCATCTGTTGATGAAGGTTTGGGAAGTGCACAGTAAGATATACGTGTAGATCGATGCTTGGCAGTGGAGCCATCAGAATACTGAACGACAGTCATGGCTCCGTCGGGACTCAGCAATCAGGCAGCCATGCCTACCTATTCACAGTCTACAAGCATCCACCGCGGAGGAAATGCATGTGTATGCATACAAACAAAAAGCCTTTTAATAAGTTCGTCGTTCTCTGTTTTAGTTTTAAGATGGCTGGTAGGTCATCTCCTCTTAAAAGTAACAGGTGCAAAGAGTGTCAGGAAAGTTTTACTGATAACAAGTGGATAGGCTACTAATTGGCTTGCATAGGCCTATGACTGCAGTTACTACTAATAGGCTACTACTACTAGGCTACTAATATGCATATACTAACAATAATACTGATGATGATGATGATGATGATGATAATAATATTTTAGGGACTTTTTCAATCCTCTGCTCCTTTTCATAACCATTTAACTCTCATCTCAGCATATGCTTTCCTCGCCTGATTTTACCTCCAGTGAGTCTCAGGAATATCCAAAACATAATTAAAAAAGAAAATCAACCCCGCTCTGCAATGTCACCACATCTGAAACTTGTGCCACTTGTAATATTGTACTGACTTTATAACATCCTTGAGGGATCAGTAACCTTCAGGTTAAAGAAGCTCTTGCAAAGTCTAGTATATGTGTGTCTGTGTGTGTGTGTGTGTGTGTGTGTGTGCGTGCGTGTGTGCATTGGTGAGTGTGCCTACGCTTGTGTTCCACCTCTGTGGCACGCTGGATATCTGCATGCAGATGACAGACCACGTCTGGTTTTTGGGAATCACTCCTGCCGGTGCTGAGCAATATTCATAAATTTAATTTCCAATCCACTCTCCTTTTATTAGTTTGGGTGTTATTAAATGAGATTGCTTCATCTTAATATATTTCCAAGGCCAGGGAGATGTGGCTGGGAGCTGATATTCAAATCCAATAACATGGCCTGTACTTAGTGCATGCCACTAATAAATGCCAGCCTGTGATGCATATGCACACCTCACAGATCACTCCCAGCAGGCAATAATGCTCTCGGTGTCCTTCCAAGGGGCCGTGTGTGCTGCCCCCACACTCCTTGTCAACACACACACTCTTCTCTCTCCGGGCCACCTCTCTGGAGCTGGGGCCGCTCTCCGACACTGCCAGAGAGCACAGGTTATTGACAGGGGCTTGTCTTTGATATTGGTTTAAGGTGTAGACAAGAGTATTTTTATGTAGCAAGGAGATGAGAATCTAATCTCTGCGACTGTTGCATGCATATCATTCATGAAGCAGAGAGAGAAAGGGATAGAGAGAGAGAAAGAGAGAGAGAAACATATGGTGACTCTGTTCTAGTTCTAATCAGGGGCCTGCAACTGGAGCACTTGAAAGTAACCCCTCAGACTAGGCATAGGAAGTCTCACTGCAGATATCAATTCCCTATTAATTAGGGGCAATACATGAATCCGCCTTTAATAGCCTACTACAAACAGGCCGATTATTTAATTTCCCAAATGTACAGAGGGATTTTACTGACATGTGCAGTATAGAGTGTGTGTGTGTACAAGTGTGTGTGTGTACGTGTGTGTGTGTGTGTGTGTGTGTGTGTGTGTGTTAGAGTGATGAGGAACAGAGAGATAGACTGAGCCCCTATGTAATGTGCTGACTCCACTAGCAACCCCACCGGGCTACAGCTCTTTTACGCCACTATCCCCTGCTCTCTCTTTATCAGCGTCAGCAGACAACTGCTCATGTAAAGGTTGGGGCTTAGGGAAGCTTATCCATTTCAGGGAGTGACCTTTACTTTTAATATGAATATGTCTATTTCATTATTCCTATATAGTGAAATCTATGCACGCCATCAGTGCGATGGATTTTCTTTTTCATTAGTGCCACGGAATGCCACCCAGTGTATGTAAGGGTTTCCGCCTCACCCGTCCAGATTACCGGCCCAAGTGCTTCCCCTCTAGCCTTGGCAGGGCACCGACAATGGGAATTAATATGCACACAGGGCCTCCTCCTCCCTCCTCTGGTTGGGCTTTCGCCGGGCAACTTTATCACGGGGAAGATTATTGAGAGCTTTGCCGGGAGCTTCTTCATCACGCTCACATCCGTGTCGGCCCAACACTTGTCACTGTCAATCACAAGGTGATAATACACAGATGATTCTCTCATTTGGTTTAATAAAATCTCTGGGCTTATTTGAACTGCAGTCATTACAGCAAATAATTGCTGCATTGAGGTGTTAGCCAGGCCGTAGCCTGAGGGATAAGACAAGACGATTGCTCTGTGCGGGACTTGGGTTGATGCTTTCTCTCTCTCTCTCTCTCTCTCTCTCTCTCTATCTCCCCCTCTGTTTGCGTGTCTGTTCCCTGGTTGCTCATATTGGGAAAATGAATATTGCATTTGAATCCGGCTGCAGCTTTCCTTATTCAAACTAACGTGGTTATTAGTTATTATCTGGACACAGAGTCATCCGTTCTCACTGCTTTTGTTATCTCTCCGCTGACAGGACAGATGTCACCTGGGGCTGCCAATTGCAATTTTTAACTGTCATTTAAACCAAATTGCAGATCTGGGCGAGAGGGCCATAAAGCCTCTGAAGAGATGGGAGTGACAGGAAGTATAAGCAGTAAACACATTTCATGCAATGTTCCATGCAATTGGGGCGTCCTGAGCTGCATGAAAGTTCTGGCACCCTCTTGAATCAGTGGGTGAGACAGAGGTTTTAAAGAAACTCGCTGAGATTCTGTGACAGTCATTACCCTTTGGGGCAAAACCAAATGAACACACACTTGATGTTTATTGGGTGGACGTGTTTGGAGACGTCTAGGCTACATGTTGGTTATTCACCCTCTCATTAAAAGTGATTACTTAAGAGACAACATTATCTCAAAAGCTGCAGTATATTAATATAGATAGCTTACATATAGATAGCTCGCATTATCTCAAAAGCTGCAGTATATTAATATAGATATAGCTCACAGAGTAAAAAACTTTTAAAATGTTGAGTGGGCATACCTGACCTGACACACTCACCATGTGCCAATGATCTTTTGCTATGTTTTCATTGAATTAAATGAGGGAAAATAGGGAGTAGCCTAAATACAAACATTAAATTCATAAGAACTAAATATCAAAGTCAATTGTCTTGGTTTCTTTTCCCATAATGGCTCATGGTAACACTTCCTAATAACATCAGGACCTTTCGCTTGTTTTTGTTATGGACTAATTGTGGTCACAGACCTCACCTCTCCTAATGTGCTCTCTGTCTGGGCCAGATGGGGTGGAGGGCATAAACATCGGGTAAGTTTCTGTGTCAGGCCATTTGCAAATAGCAGTTGAACTCAAACAGATATGAACCCATTTGTGTTAATGGACTTTTTGATTTGTATATGCCATGGGAAGTCCATGACCTTGCATTGTTGACTGATCCATTAAGAAACTGGACGCTAATTAACGTTATCAATGAAGTGTAAAGGAAACAAAATAGAATCAGATAATGAAGCAATAATTAAGTCAATAATTAAGTTTCTTCTTTCAAACTTGGACAATGTCACTTCCCCCAATTAGGTTAATCAGTGGAGCATTAAATTAGATTTTTTTGTTTCTTAAAATAACAATTAAGCAAAACTGTCAAGAGATCAATCAATTATCATTCAGCAATGCACTGAGCCATTGTGGGAATACAGAACAATACCTAGACCAACATAAATGTTTGTGAGACCCTAAAAATAGAGCTCAGATCTCCCAGAAGTATAGCAGTAATACGTCTAAATTCAACACAGAAAACACATGGTTATCCCCTGATAAAGTACAGTAGTTTCCCTGACTATTCAATATATACACACACTGGAATAATCATAATATAATAGTATGGTAGTGTAGATTTTGTATCTAGTTATTTCTCCTTAGTCTGTTTATGGTTATGACAATTTGCTATTGTTATTTTTTGTAACTATTTGGTCTATTATGTAGGCTATTCAACTACTTTAAACAGACTTTTATTCGGTTTATTTTAGTCACTGGACAAAAAAGTAATGCATGATTAACTTGGAGCATTCCTATCACTTTTTGTTTTTTCCCCCCACAAATGACAGAATGACTTTGCCAGGCTTCAGCATGGGAGTAATCCTCTGATAAATTCCCAGTGGTATCAGAAATTGATTAGCCTTCCAGCATGGCCTATATGCAAGGGCTTTCAACCAGTGGTCAATGACGACATTGCTGGTGGTCCCTGACCAAGGATTCAGTCATGTAGTTTCACAGTGGGAATCAGTATTTCTATTCAGTAGTGGTCCTGGGGTTGCTTCCTTAGTCAGAATGATGGTCCCTGGGCGTTTTATGCCCCAAACGTTGTCTTCAAGGCAGCGCTGCCAGGAAGGCGCTATGGTTAGATAGATACTTTATTGATCCCCAGGGGAAATTCAAGGTTAGGGTTAGGATTAGGTGCCTTTAAGTCAACAGCGGCAGCGCTGCCTGGAAAACGACATTGCTGGGTCACCCCCAATCCACATGGTCTATAGATATTTACAGGCTATGTTCGGGACAATCACTTAAATAATAAGGTACCTACTCTAAGTCAAATGTGAAAAATCTGAATTTCCATGACTTACTATAGGATTGTTACAATATACTGACCGATGATTTCAGAGCAGCCGTGTAGCATTCAAGAATCTTTAACTTTAATGGGTATCGAATAAACAAATTTGGACTACTTAAAAATGCAGTTAATATCCAGATGTACATACGTATCCAGATGTACATACGTGGAAATACGTATTAATGTATTTTGGCAAGTACATTTTAAACCTCTACAACAAAATTCCCTGATATTCCATGACTTTGCCTCCAAAATGATAAAATTCCCTGACTTTCCATGTCTGGAATAGACTTTCCAAAATTCCATGATATTCCAGAAATTCCATGACCTGCGGGAACCCTGAAATAAAGACTAACAAGTTAAATACAGTTTCCACTTTGTTTTATTTTGTGAAATTCAGTTTCACCTATATTGTATTCTTTCATATAAAACATGCACTGAACAAACATTTCACACTACATAACTGAAAAATTACAAGTAGCCTGATTTAGATTTTTTTTTTTGATTTTATTTTGACACTCGGCATATACCACCAAGAGCAGTTTAGATGATGCCAATTTTGTTTGCAACGTCCAATGCATCATAATCTGGTGCAAGACGAACGTATGCCTTCTTCTCCCCATCAGGCCTGATGAGCGTGTTGACTTTGGCCACATCAATGTCGTACAGCTTCTTGACAGCGTGTTTGATCTGATGCTTGTTGGCCTTAACATCAACGATGAAGACCAGGGTGTTGTTGTCCTCAATCTTCTTCATGGCAGACTCTGTGGTGAGTGGGAATTTGATGATGGCATAGTGATCCAACCTAAGGGGCGACAGAAATACAAGGGCAAAAAAAGAGAATCAATCATTACTCAGGTAAATTTAATCCTTGATCCTTGCTGAGGTTATATTACCCTATGGCCTATTAAGTACGATTTCGGTTAAGTCTGGCTGTACACATTGCTTAATTGGTTCACGTGTTCTGTGAGAATCAGTGACCATCATGGTGAAAGTGTGTTTACATTATTCGTAACCCAAGACTAATGATATACAAATGCCACAACAAATGCATATACTATACTCCAACAACCAACCTCGTGGTATAATTGCGAGCATCCAACTCTTCACGAAGTGTTTGGCTAGCGTTACTTCACCAAAATGTCAAGATCTGAACCTATGCTGTTTTAACTTCCTGATGTTCCTTAAAATCGGCGGACCAACTTACAGTGCAGCATACCTGGCCATTCTGACTTATAAGGCAAGATACAGCTGTTAACTTGATTCTTAATGAATCGGTTATTTTTTTCCGTTTCAGTCGTCAGAAGCTAACGTTAGTACCGCTAACGTGGGCAACGTTGACAAGAGGGAGGCCCATGCGCACATATAACATTAACATTTGCGTTACAAGACGCGCCAGTTATGACCAAACTTTTAAAAACCAGGATAATACTACGATTTACTCCAAAAGATTAGCAAATAAGCCATTTTCAGTGCGTCTACCACAGTAATACTAGCCAACCAAATGTAGGATCGCTACCACCCAAGCTTACATTAGCATAGTAGTAGGCCATTTTGCTAACCTCATGCAACATCAAATTTAGCCATCAAACGTGGCTAGCTTCAACTAGCTAACGTTACTGTCAAAGCATCGTTCACGCTCACAAAACTAACGGGTACAAAATGGGTGCATCAGTTGTGTAAAAAGAGTGTAATCATCGCAGATCATACTTTGATCGCAAGTAACCATCATATGCACCACACTAATAACCATGGGTGGCAATAGTATCTACCAGGTCTCGTTGGCTAACATTAGCCAGCGAACCGAGTCAATCGACATTACATCACGGACTTACTTGTTGCGACGAGGCGCGCTCTTCCTGGGGTATTTGGGTTGCCTTTTCAGACGCAGGGTCTTTGGGCGACGGAAGGTTGGACTAGTCCTCATTTTCTTCTTCTTTTGGCTGTGTACTCCTTTGAGAACAGCCTTCTTGGCCTTCAAGGCCTTGGACTTAGCCTCGGTCTTAGCAGGCACAGCTTCTTTCTTCGCCTTCGGTGCCATGACGGAAAGGACACGTGCGGGAATTGCGATCCCCTACATTCGACTGAACAGCCAATAACACAAGACAATCAATGAGATACCGCCTTCGACCTATGATTATGACCAATGGGGTAAGGTTATGTTGGTTTTAAGTGATTGACAGTTTGGTGAGTTAATAAAAAAATCTGATATAAGGTATAAACCAATAGCAGTTTAGAATCAATTCATTTTGGGTTGGACCTTAGTGGAAAGAATGTTGCTTTAAAATGCCAGACGATTCGGAACTCTAACCAGTCGGTGAGTTTGCTTTTGCGAACATTTTCAAGTCAAATTACATTATTGAAAAGAATGTTGCTTGTATCGACATTACATGTTATATAGGTCAGTATCGTCCATATATTTTAACTAGTCCTTGTGTACTTACAAAACTTTGAGATGCCACTCCCGTCCGCGAGATCGTCCATACCCCTGGGTATCTGTAACGTTGCGTACGATTTGACCTGACAAAGAATGGTTGATGTTTCCTGATATCATATAGTATGTGACAGCAAATATGTATAAGTAAATATTTAACAAACTAGTTTGTTTGTTTAGGTTGTTAAACTACTCAGAGGGCGTGAGCAAATCACACTAGAGAATATACAAACAAGAACCAATCACAAATCGTCTTTGCCAAATTGTACTGCCCCACAGCATGCTTGTGTGAGATGAAGTTCACTGATATTTTTCTAAGAGATTAGCTTCAGACAGAGAGCACAGAAGTCAAAGTTAGCATTGGGAGCTAAACAATACGCGTTCATTGATTAATTGCGAGTAATAATTTAAATGAAGCGTTCATGAGCTACAATGTAATGCTTGTTTGACACCTCCGACACAGTTACCAATTGTGCACACGGTTAAGAAAAGCTGGTCAGCTTTGAATACAAACGATATCTTCATTCCTCTGTATGGTAGGTCAGCTACAATCATTTAACGTTAATGTCAGCTGTTCTAGCTAGCGTTAGCTGGCGACATCACTGTTAAACCTCTTTGCACAGACTATTAATAAGATTACACTTACGACATATCATAATGAATTGGTACTACTAATAGTTTAATTTAAATCTGGTGTCAGCATATTGCCTTTGAACCTGGTGCCTGCTACGATTTTCTGACTAGTTACTGTGCAGCATGCTAGCTAGCAAGCTATGTTACCATTGCAAGCGTAACGTTACGCACAACCGGAGTGCCTGCTTTTTAACTTGGTTTGAGCATATGGTTTATCAGATTAGTATTTGATTTTATCTGTTCGCTAATTAAGACTGGCTTTAAATCACTGCCATTGTCTTCTTGTAATGTGTTAATAGCCACGATTAATGGTGTGACATGTTCGTGATGCGTCGTGGATCTTTGTTTTGGTGGCCAAAAAATGACAGTGCAGCACTCAGCCAACAGCTGTGCTTGCCCCTGAAAGATCATTGATTTAGAATAGCTGCCTAAAATAAAACTTTTTATTTTTATTTTGCGCAATGTTGTGTCAACTAACTTTATATAGTGAAGTATTATGTATGAACTAAGTTTCAAACTGTATTTTCACCTTCTAAATTTTATGCAGCCAGCGTCCGCTCCGGCTAGACGAGGACAAGGACTCTCATCGCTTTCCCCATGAGTAATGAACCCTTTCTGGAGTATGTCTACAAATACTGGTCGTAAGGTAAGAGGAGGGTGGAGGTTAAGATGACGTGCACAGTATACTTTATTATTATAGGCAATGTTTAGAACAAGCTAGTTATTATCCTAGAATTAAGTGTGGACTGTGTAAGATTGTGGATGTTTGCTCTTATTCTTCTTCTGTCTTAGAAGGTCTTGTGAGTGCACCTTTCCCAATGCAATGGACTGACCTCAGGAACTTATCTGAGCATTGAGCTCATTTACAGCAATGCCCTGAGCAGACATAGGTGTACACCTGGCAAAAGATATATTAATAAAGTTTGTTTAGTTAGCATCAGATGTTGACTTGATGCCATTTGCCCTTTAGATTAGTGGAGTGTAAAGCAATGTGCCATGTGACTTCAGTGGTAGATCACATGCAAACTCAGGGCTGGGGATTAAGATCAGTTTTACAGGAGATTGAGTGCTTTGTATATGACTAGATGTTTAGTAAAAGGACCGTTCATCCTTACGGTAGAGTGTCATTGATTGCAACAAGGATTATACAGGGTATTATTGGAATATAGACAAGGCATATGGAGCCATTGTATAGTTTCCTTGACAAAATACTGTACTCACAGTAGCAATCAAGGTAGAGGCCGTTTCTTTTATTTTTAGTCTACTTTCTAGTCATTTCCAAGGGGTTTGGAGGGACCCCCTGTTTTAAGATTCTATCTCCTCGTGACTGTTCTGCTCCGCTCCTTGTGTGCTTTGTGCTTGCAGAGATACAGTATGATCAGCCTAAATTCTGTCTGGCGTTTACAGTAGCCTTTGTATATGTAGTCCCCTGCTGTCCCCTCACGTTCCTGCCCATGGTACTGAGGCCCTCCCCTGCTCTCTCCACTCCCCTCCCATGGAGCAGGGAAACAGATGTCTGCCGGGCCCCTGGAATCTGAGAGCGTAGTCAGAGAGCAAGGGGTATCACATGCCTCTGGTTCGTCTGGCCAGTAGCGGACAGCCTCGTGGCTCGCTGCCTTGCTGCCTTGCTAGTTGTCAGCCTTACCTCAGTAAATAAACACACAAATTGAAGAAATAGGTTTGTGTTCAATCTGGAGTCTTGACGCTAGTTTAGCTTGATGGTCAAACTTGAGTCTCGGTGCTAAGTTTGTTGATCCAGAAACTCATCTGGAAGAGTGGGTCCTGGCATCATTCAGTAGACATTCTCAGATATATTTTCTATAATGCATACAAAGACCCATGATCCAAAAATTTCTGCAGAATTCAAAAAGATGTGTCAAAATGTGGGGCAATTTAATATAGGCCTACTGCCTCTCTGCTGTGCTACATTCTGTTGAGTTTGACCGAAAGCTGTATGGCAGATGTACCATAGGAGTTGGAGGCCTAACCCTGCGTGTTCTATCTCCCCCGTTGTGGCAGAGGTCCGACAGCGAGGAGCAGAGTGGGCAGGGAGAGCACAGAGCCAGCCCGGCCCGGCCTCCGTTTGGAAAGAAGCAGCTCCCCTCCATCCCCAAGAACACCGTCCCCGTCACGAAGCCCCCATCCCCGGCCACCTCCGCGCAGTCTGCCAACGGCACGCATGCCTCCTACGGGCCTTTCTACCTGGAGTACTCGTTACTGGCAGAGTTGTGAGTACACTCTCCCTTAAATGACCTTGCTCACCGTTTTGACTTTTGACCAGACTGTTCAGAGATCAGACCGTCTACTCCCACTAAAGCTCTTGTGTCCAGCTGCTGCATTTGGGTGTGGTGGTGTTATCGTAATTGTTTCCTGCTTACTTTTTCTTGTAGCACACTTGTGATCAAGCAGAAACTTCCAGGCATTTATGTGCAGCCTTCCTACAGATCAGCCTTGAGTAAGGACAAATCCTGTGTAATTATGCTTTAAATGTTATTAAAAAGGACTGATTTATATATTTGTTAGAGGTGACTGACTGCTCCTATTCTTTTCCAGTGTGGTTTGGTGTCATATTCATCAGGCATGGATTGTACCAAGATGGAGTTTTTAAGTTCACCGTCTACATCCCTGATAACTACCCTGATGGAGACTGCCCAGTAAGTAACCTCATTAAACCGCATGGAGCACATCAATCAACACTGTTGATTAAAGTGTTGGTGGTTTTAATTCTGTCCAGCTCTTTTTCCCCTTCATTATATCTCTGTTTTTTCCATGGAATTCGGTGTGTGGTGCTGTAGCATTCAAGTCTCACATTATCAGCCTTTGGCAAAGGGTTATTTAAAAGTCCTTAGACCTCTCTTTTTAATGGTCTGCACTGTAATGTTTAATTTGTTTGTTTGTCTTGCTAGTCAACACTTACTAAAGCCCTTTTGGAATGGTGGCCTGCATGATCATGCTGGTCTGTTTCTCTTGTTCTGGGTCATGCTGCAGCTGCAGACATGACCGTTTACTCATAGGGCCAGTTTCCCATAACCTATGGATGAGGCCTAATGTTAGCCCAAATGCTTATTTTCAGTGGAGATCTTCATCAAAGTTCTCTTAGTCTAGGACGAGGCTTAATCCACGTACAGGAAACCGGGCAATAATATACAGCGCGTAATAATTACGAAAGAATGTGTTTGTGCTCAAACCAGGCGTGGCTTGCCTGATAAATGCACCAGATTGTTTTCACCGATTTGTGGACTTGCATCCTCTTTAGTGTCGAGCACCATCAAGTAGATGTTATGTTAACGCTGAGCAAGTGAAAGCGAGATGGCTGTGTAGAGACTCCACTGCCACTGAAGCCAAGCAGATTGGTACTCCGTTCAGTCCTCTCTGTGTGACTGTCCTACTGTGAATCATTACATGACATGCTGCTAACTAACTACACTGTGGGAATGCTGATGTGAAATGTCACATTTTACTGGCATGGGGCTTGGCCCTTGGCACTTCACGGAGCTGTTGCAACTAGTTATTAAGTTCATATGTTGACAATGCTCAGATTCTCAGGGTGCTGCAGGAGTGAGGACATGATCATGCCTTGATCCTACTGTCAGGGACAGGAACATCGAATATGTGATGAAATTGTGATGTCTCTGTTTGTGAGCAAAAGCTTTGACGATGGCTCAGCCTTCAGTTTTATTTACCGTTAGTTTTTATGGTGTTTACTTTCCTTTCAACAAGTATTGCAATCCATATTATTTATTGCAATACATGACTTGCTTTGGCTAATATCAACAAAATAAATCATGCATGTTGACCTGAAACTACAGTAATGCATTTGTGCAACTACTTTGTAAGGTTAGATTGAATAGATTAGTTCATTAGTTATCAGTTGGTAATGCTGGTACCTGCCCAAGAAACACAAAAAAATGTCTGAGTTTGAATTTGGGGTTAATGCTGTTTTCCTCAAGGCTTCTCCTTTTGTTTTCGATAGAGGGTGGTGTTTGATATTCCAGTCTTCCATCCACTAGTGGATCCTGAATCAGGGGAGCTTGATGTCCGAAGAGCATTCACAAAATGGAGGTAGGCTTCACTGCTTTACACCCAGCCCATCCCATGCACTCCATACTTTTATGGTCAGTATTGTGATGTACTACTCCACTATAGGCTATCCCGACTACTATATTGTGATCTATCTTCTCTGAGGGCCCCATTTAGGACAATGATTTGCCAACTTGCTCCTTAAGAAAATGACACCCCTGTGTTAATTCAGATGGCAAGCTCTTCTAACACAGAGCACTATGAATTCATGACTGTGCATGTGGGAAGTCCATCAAATGCTGACTTGATTTCACTGTGGTAGCTCAAGTCCAAAGGGCAGTGTGCTAACTTGAGAGTGCGTGGCCATCTTCTCTGGTGTCTGGCACTTTCAGCTGGCAGTACTGCCAGTGGGCAGACGGCTACAATTCAAGTGAGGGGACTCTACAAAACATGTTTTCTGCCTTAATGCCCAGTGCTTTATATTGGCTCACACTGCAGTCCTTCAGATCTGAAAGCTCCAATCTCTCACTTTGACTTGGACAGAGTTGAGAGCCTAGGCCTATTTACCAACATGCTTGGTTGTTAGTGGTGTTTCCCTTGGCTGCTGTTGCCTCGGCACTTTAAAAAAAAAAAAAAAAAACGTCATGCTATTTTTCTTTCTTCCCACAGGCGCAATCACAACCACATTTGGCAGGTCCTGATGTATGCACGCACAGTCTTCTACAAGATCAACACCATGGAGCCGCTTAACCCAGAAGCCGCCGTTCTGTGAGTTCCTCTTCCTCCCTCTCCCTCTGCCCTGCACTGCTATGTGGACACCCAGTGCTTCAGCAGGAATGTCCTGTATTTGGCCTTGGATATTCCAGTCCCGTTAGCTGTATTGACTGTATACTGAGCCTGTAATGATATATTTATCCAGGGTTTATTTA
Organism: Alosa pseudoharengus; assembly: GCF_046254945.1. NCBI lineage: Eukaryota > Metazoa > Chordata > Actinopteri > Clupeiformes > Clupeidae > Alosa > Alosa pseudoharengus. Next base: position 8,081,161 of record NW_027468630.1, on the reverse strand, counting down.
GTTGCCTCTGATGTGACCTACTTGGAATCAACACAAATGGTTTGTCTCCCTCCCCATCAATTAATATATTTCCACACATTATACGGTTATTTATTTATTTATTTATTTATTTATTTATTTATTTATTTATTACACACACATATGGATATATATACACATATGGATTATGAATGGTGAGATTTCATTGCTTATGAAAATAGTTAACTTGCAGGGTCTTTTTTGATCTGAAGTGATGTAGCTGTGCTATTCCTGTCTACAATTTGTAGAGATGTTCCATTTTCAGTTCTGAAACCCAGAGGGCAACCCATGGGAACAGCACAGTCCCTCAGATGGTCCTTTACAGCAGGGTTTTCTCATCATGCTGGAAAATGGGTCTAGAGTGAACCTGTTCTGAAGCAGCTGCGCTTTTGTTTCATAATAGAAATTACGCATGGAGTCCTCTGTTTCTGTATTCTCACATTGTTTTGAAACACAAAGCATTTCCAAAATGCATATTTATGAGAAGACCATGTGCAATTTCATTCACAAAGTGACTACAGGACCTTAATTTTATGTCAAGCACTGATATTCTCTACATAAAATCCAACATGACGTTGTAGCAAGCCATTCTACCAAAGGTCAAAGGAGACGTACAGTAATGAACCACTCTGGATTGAATTAGATCAGAAAGCTCCGCTCAGGCAGATGTCTGGGGTGTGTAATGCTCTCGCATGCAAACGCTGTAGCAGCCTCCGACTTACTGTGAAAGGCCTCTTTGACTGGGCCATGGAGGCTGTGGATGCCACTGGCACGTGTGACTCATTGCGTCTGTTTTTGTGCTCAGGTATGAAAAGGATGTGCAGCTCTTCAAAAGCAAGGTGGTGGACAGCGTAAAGCTGTGCAACAGCCACCTCTTTGACAAGCCCAAGATCGATGATCCTTACGCAATAAGGTGAGTGAAACCTCTTGCATGCAATTTGAAGTTTTGACCAAAATGGGTTTGGATGAATTGTGTGTCATACGTATAAGTATTTGCATGTATTGACTGTTTCAAGAGTTCCAGTAGTAGTTCCCACAAGGCTTCCGTTTTAACGTTCCATATGTTTATCTTAATGAAGCAGAAGTAGATTGGGAACAAAATAGAACGTTCAAGCATTGTTTTTGTTTTTCTTGTTGAAAGGGTCTATATAAAGCTGTTGTTTAAATTATTGTTGACTCTTGCCATCTGGACACTACCATCAATGTAAACTTTTCTCGAAATCATTCTGTGTTTTAGTTTCTCCCCTTGGAACCCAACAGTCCACGAGGAGGCGAAGGAGAGGATGTTCACACATAAAGTGAGTGCTCACGATGCACCACCCTGCCGAAAAAGTAAAACATTTTCATACATTTCCTACACGCCGTCTGTGAAAACACAATACGTTTGTTTTGAGTGCATGCTTGCATGTTTCCTCCTCGTGACCAAGCGGAAGTGCACGTCTTTGCCTGCATGTTTCAGAGTGCAACCCTCAAGGGTCTTCAAGATGACCAGTAGTTCCAGAGCATGAGAGTGCTTGTCTTATTTGGGGTAGGCGGGTAGGGTGTGAGTCACTGATGTGTTTTGTGTCTCTATAGAGACGACCTGAGGATCACCACAAGGGCCTACAGGTGTCCGGCCTGTCATGGGTGAAGCCTGGATCCACGCAACCCTTCAGCAAAGAGGACAGCACTCTTCAGACTTAAGCCTGCAGTTGCCTCGTCTGGCCACTAGAGGGAGCGGCAAAGCATGAGGGATCATGTTGGATCAACTTGTGCTGCTGGGAACCTTGCCCTTTTTTTGAAGCAATTGTATGGACTTCATTTTCATTTGCGAAAACACCCTCGCTCAGCTTTAAAAAGATACACGTACAACAAACAAATGTACTCTAGACATCTGCTGAAACTGCTTTAGAACTAAAATGAGCGCCTGCATTTGCGTATGTAGATCAACTATGACAAAACTGGATGTCTTAGCAACACCAAGGCTGGAAAGCAATCAAACTGCATAGAGCTTGTACCTTAGAGTAGATCGTTTTTGTTACTTGCACATATTTGGGTTGCACATGTTTTTGTTGTTGTCGTCGTTTGTTACTTTGATTTCAGAAGCAACAGACCACCTCACCTTCAGTGTAAGTGACATAATGTCAGCTACTCAATCACAAATTAACGTAACAAAACGATGAACCTAGTTCATTATAAACGCATTAAGAATGTTCTGAAGGGCTCAGGATTGACACAAGAGGTATTGATATAGCAGTTTGGACTTGGTGAGTTTAAAGCTTTTTAGTTGTCCCCCACCCCATTTGTCCTCTCCAAATTTAGTTAGGATCTTCCCTATGAAGTTGCTTTGAAATGGGAAATAATGGGAAAACTCTTTTTTTCTTTTCTTTTTTTTCTTTTTATTTCATCCATACTGTGTAAAACTATACTGTGTATTAAATAGGTTTTAATATATGACTCAGATCAAGCAAACCATTTTAAGAAAATAAGTTATATATGATCATTTATCGTTCAGCATTGTAATTCTCTTTGAATGTGTCTCTTGATCTTAATTAAATTGTTGAAGGGTTTTTGATGTGTAAATATAGCAGCTCTTGTATGGAAGTGGCTAACCTCATTAGAGGTAGTGATCCTATCTGAGAACCTTGTCTTTAGGATGTTGTTTTGTTTTTGTTTTTGTTTATTTTCTTCTCCACACTACATCTTGAGCTTTGTTTTCTTTCAGCTCACCTGTTCCATTTTGTTGCTTTCCTATATGATTTGACACTAACGGACTGTTTTAAAAGGCTGTGCAGTGGAGAACGGTTTGAGTTTTTAAAAATGCTATTCTCTGAAGGCAAATAAAACATTTTAAGCCACCTTGTTGAATTTAATTTGAGTGATTTTTATAGTGTTGTGGCTTAAAGATACAGTAACAAGATTTGGTTTAAAACAAAAAAAAGAAAAGTAAAAAACTGACCAACACTCATTAACTTGCACCTCAACATACTAATTGTCCAGAAGACCCTTATAGGCCTGGACTCAAAATATTGCAGGCATGTTCGCTCAGTGGTTTTGAAACTTTTTCTGTCATTCCCCACTTTGGAAGTGCAGGAATTGTCAAGCCTCACCCCGGCAAAATGATAATGTTAAAATTTTATTTTTGCATTTTGGTTCCAGGTTTTTCCCGTCTTGATCCGCAGGATCTGATGTTTTAAGTCATATGTCGGTCTGTCTATGACTCCAATGTTTGTGTGTGGCTATTTTGGTTTGAATCTATGATCTTCCTTGTCAACAAAGAAAGGCATTAGGCACAAAAAAACGTGCGCCCCACCTGTCATATCTGTGGAATTAGCTTTATATAGTATAAACCTGGTAGCTCAATATAAACCTTAGATCTGAACTGGTCAGCTGGTAGTGTCCAGAGGCAACACTAAATGGGGTGAACTGGCATTTAGCCGTTACGACAGCTACAACCAGCTCCCAGTGGAGATCAGATCTGCCCAAACAGTAGCTTGTTTAAAAAAGATATTAAATACTGAATTATTTTCTATTGCCTTTTATTAATCTGTTGACTTTATGGGAGTTATACAATTATTGTTTTGTTGCTGCATCTATTTCATTTTGTTTTTATTTTATTTACGTATATATTTTGGTTTGTTTTTATTTAATTCATTTGTCTTTGCTGTTTATATATTTTCTTATTGTCATCATCATTAATTGATATAGTGTCCTATGCATAAAATGTAAAGCACATTGAATGACTTTTGTGTATGATTATGTGCTATATAAATAAATTTGAACTTGAACACAATCACCACTGATTAAACCATATAGCTAATTGGTGTGTTTTGGCAATATTGACAATGTGTTGTACAAGCTTTTCATATACACTGTACAGCTAGGAATGACTAATGTGCTTGCAAAATGAGCTTGAAGATTACCGGTTTAAAAACCAGTTGCCTAAATTATTATCTTCATCATTGCTCAACACTTGCTGTAATTGTTACTTCAACAAAGTAATCCTGTAGAAAAGCAGTTAGTATGAAACATCTTCCAGTAGCAAAAATGGAAACATGTTATAGGTTTTCTGTAAATACATCCAAGACTGGAAAAATGCTCCTCCAGGGCAAATGTAGGCTAGTGTATAGGCTAATCATATGGATGTTCGGGAATAAGAGACTCTCAAACCTTAAAGTTTATTAGTAAGCCGCAAAACTAGCCTATCACTTCAATCTTGATCTTTTTTTAAGATAATTGTATTTTATTGTATTTAATTGAATCATCTCACAAATTAATTTTACCATGTTTACAAATTATACTTTGGCCGTTGCTTTTGTTAGATGAAAAGGATAGACCTACCCTCCATAACAGTACTGCCAATTGAGGGCTTGATTTTGTCTTTGTCTCACGACTGCCCCCCAAATTGCTCAATGAAATTTGGGGGGCAGTCGTGGCCTGGGCTTCGGGCTTGTAACCGGAGCATTTGCCGGTTCGATCCCTGACCAGTAGGGACGGCTGAAGTGCCCTTGAGCAAGGCACTTAACCCCTCACTGCTCCCCGAGTGCCGCTGTAGTAAGGCAGCTTACTGCTCCGAGTGAGTGTGCTTCACCTCACTGTGTGTTCACTATTTCACGGATGGGATAAATGCAGAGACCAAATGCCTTGTATGCTTAGCCAAGAAACCTGATTTACATTGTATTAATATTTTGTTAATGACATGTCTTGCATTCATTGAATGAATATTTATTGTATTATTCCTTAATATGTCTTCGACTTTAAATGTATGGAAACACATTTTGCGAAAACTTTCACAAAAAGTTTTTAAAAATATATGTTTTCCATTTAAATATGTTTTCATACCTGAAAAAAAGATTGTTCAGAAGAATGTGTCAATTTGTCACATAGGGGCATGTTGTGTTCTATTAATTATGAATTCATAAATTGAAAATAAATATTGATTCAATATTGATGCAAATATATTCAATACATAATTGCTCCATGTGCTTTTCTTCAAAGATTTTGATTGCTTCAGATACAATGTATATTTCTACTCCTTAAAACATCTATATGGATGTTCAATCATTTCATGATATTAATAAAAGTAAAGTAGGCTACTGTAAAGACCATACAAAGACAAGCAGTTAAGAGTAGGCCTAGAGTTTTTTATTTCTTAAAAATTAGTCTAGCTTTATACAATGTTAATTTTGCACAAATATGCAATACATTTCATACCCGTAATGAGTCATTTAACCATATACCGACTTACGAAGATGATTAATTAACATGAAAACGTTGCCTGGTGTCCCTTTAAACATTTAGTTTTGGCCCGCGGCCCTCCACGCTGATACATTTTGGGCTCCCCTCCCAGATTAGTCTTTTTACTTGGTCCTTTTTCACATTTCATACTCCCTTCCAGACGGTGGCAGTAAGACTTATAGTCGTTGGTCTACCGATGTCAGCTATAAAAAGAAAGTTCACGCGTCGTTCGTTCATTTTGAATCGACACGCTTTCAGGGTAAGTTCTCTGCTCAACACTTCCTCGTCTTCTGCAGAACAACTGGTGATAATACGCCAAAATGCAATCTGCTTTTACTTCTATTGTTGACTCATTTGCCTATCTGTTGAAAATACCTAAGTGGTTTGTATTTTTGCGCTTCTTTTTAGTTTGTTACTTGAAACAAGTTGGCTAGCGGGCTAATGTTAGCTAACTGCTCTCGCCCTGTGAATCCGAGCCGTGTTAAGACATCTTAAATCATCCGAATTATAATGTATGAGTTCGTGCAGCAAACACTTACATTGCAGTATTTCATGCATATGTGAATGAATCTAGCATGATATTTTTTATTTTTATGGCATCAAATTCTGAACATTATCAATGTGGCTCTGAGGTCGAATAGCTCTCAATGATGAAAATTTCACAGACCTGTACTGAATGAAAGTGATTGCACCTTTTTATTTTCTGATGGGAGATTATTCAGGAGCCTGAAGATGAGCACATCTGACCACGTGCAAACGAAGTCTTTTTAGCAAGTGTTTGCCTCTTGGCGTTTTAACTGACCTGATGTCTGATCTTTCCTAGGTGTGTCCAATAAATACTGCAATTGCACGCATGCAAGAGGTAAGTTATTTTGACGTTGTAATTTGAAGGCTTTTTATTTTCTTGGACGCCATAGTGTCTCAATGATGATCACTCTGGAACTCTCTCTTGCTGAATTTCTTTTTTGAAGAACGTACATTGGATCTGAGTGTCTGCCATTGAAGTGATCACTTGACTGCATAGTGTCATTAGGTGGTGCATTTCTTAACCTTTTAATCTCTTCCCTTCTAGAGGGCACCCTTTACCAAGGCTGTGCAAAGGTGAGATCTTTGGCCTTTCACTTATTTCACAACATGCAGTGGAATTTGATATGCTTGTCTATCAATATATTCAATCATATGTCTGACTTAATTCTTGATTACTCTGACTGTGAAGTACTTTACGTGTCCAGTTAGTTTATTTCTAATCCTCCCCCTTCCTTACAGGTGTGATGGCTGCCAGCAGTTTGTCCAGTTCAAAAGTCCTGTGGTTGGAAAGTACGTATCTTATTAAAAATGTATTTTTTAACGAAGTGCCATGTGTTTGAGTGTAAAGTGATGAATTTAGATTGACAAGCATATGTCTGATTTCATTGATGCCAACCTTTCTTCTGACACTCCTCCCTCATGGCGGAGATGTGCGTATCATGGGTACTCTGGTTCACACAACGGATGGTTTCTTTTTCAGGTCGTGGGCTTTGCAGAGGCCTAGATCTTCACGGTAAGCTAGTTTGTGTACCTTGTGTGTTGCCCTAATCATATCTGCTTTCTGAGATGATTAAATGGGTTCGTCCCATAATTTTCTGGACTACATAATCATGTACCATGGCAGTCTAGTCACCAAAGTCTGATCAGATGTGGTACTTGAGATTGTTTTTGGCTACCAGGAGCCTTGACTAATGTACCTCCTTCACCTTACTGTAGATTGAACATGGCTCCATGTGGAATTGGACCACACATCTGAAGGTGGTGAGTGTGCCTGCCTTAATTTTGTGTGTGTTCCTGGTATCTGAGAGGATGAATTGGGTTCTACCCATTATACTTCTGGACGACATCTGTCGGATGGCATACAAGTCACCAAAGCACTGATCAGTGAAATAGACATTTCACTGCATGGAACTACCTTAATGTGTTTAATGTAAACAGTTTTCTCATATTCCAGGTTTAAGGTCTGACCTGAGGATGCAATCTGAACTAATGTAAGTTGCACCTTTTTTGTAGAGTTTCTGTGGACTTGAGTTTCTGTGATGAATATACTTAGCTCACTTTGAACCAATGTGAAAAGGAATGAACTACTGAGAAACAAATCTAAATGGAATTTCTACAACGCCTTTTGTATACATGTATTCATTACGTCACCATTTTGTGTCCTACAGCATTGCTTCTGCCATTTGAGTTGTGTGAAGACCACATCATGAGGCTTGCAGACATGGTTAGTTTTTTTCATTGTGTCAAGTCCACAGTATGTTTACGTGGTAGATGTTCAAATTTCTGTGACGAATATACTTAGCTCACTTTGAACCAATGTGAAAAGTAACGAACTACTGAGAAACAAGTTCAAATGGAACTTCTTCAGTGCCTTTTGTATACATATGCTCATTACTTGACCTTTTTGTATCCTACAGCACAGCTTCTGCCATTGAGGCATGTGAAGACCACATCAGCCTTGCAGACATGGTTGGTTTTTATTTTGTGTGTAAAACTCTCAGTATGCTCAAGTAGATCAACGTTTTGTTGTTGCAGTCAAACCTTGGTTTTGGCAAGATGAGCTTAACATTGCAAGATATATGATGCGTTCAATAAGTCTCGTTCGTCTGAAGCTCAAGTTGAGAACTAATTAACTGATTCTTGCAAACGTTTTGTGGATTCTATAATTTTTAGTGCCTACACATGGTTGAGGGTGTTCTCTCTTTTCAGAGGCCCAACTCTGCAAGGATGGAAGCAGTCCTCAGAATGAGGTAAGTCTCAACCCCCCCCAAGTTTGGTTTCCATGCCTCTTTTGTGGTGTTAAGTTGCAAGTTATGATGATTTACTTTGGAATCTCGTTCGTCTGAAATCCTGTTGAGAATTTTTTTTTAAACTGATGCTTGCACAGTTAGTCAAATCCCTGATGAAGGTATGCAACATGGTCCAGTGATTATACTCAGACTAATGTAATTTTTTTTTTTAAATATGTTTTGCAGAATGGTTCATTGGGCCTTCTCCCCAGTGTCCTCATGGTGAGTTTGTGCATCTGTAGGCCTGTAGTTGCCTAAATATGAGCTAATGGTCAGTATGATGAAGCTCGCACATGTCTTACACCCAGTGTTGACTCCAGAACCTGAAAAGGTGAACCCACTGGAGTTGCCTGGGTAGCAAGTGGATAACTTGTTGGGGTTACCAACTGTCTGATGTGGCCAGTTGGCTTGAGTCTGTAGGGTATTTATCTTTGTGTGCATACATGCGTCTTGGACTCACCAGAGTTGTCCTTTTGCAGGTTTGGCTGACGTGTTGCACTGAAGACTCTTTCCAGGCTCTATTCCTCCATATTATGCTGGTGAGTACCTTTCTGTTCTGACTACATTACACAACATAACCATGATGAGATTTACCGCCCCAGTCTGAGTTAGCTGACTGATTGGTTTCCCTGATTTAAAATCACAGAACAGCTTGTTGCCCCCCCCCCCCCTAAATATGATTGATTACAAGTTTTGCCTTGTTTGTGTATCCAGATTTGAAGTCCTTGGCAGCTGTCCTGGCCTGATGCAACTGAAAGAGGTTTGTGAAAATGTGCAAGTTATAGCTGAAAAATGTGATGTGATGAACCTGTTACCGCCCCAGTCTGATGTAAAGTGACTGATTGGTTTCTCTGATCTAAAAAAAACTATCTATTAATGCCATGATATGCCCATAAAAGAAATAGTCTGAAACCAACTTCTACCTTCTCTAGGTGCCATACAGGAAGACAAATATATGCTGAAGGACTGGATCTGAAGTGTTGGACAGCTTTCCTGGCCAGATGCAACTGAAGGAGGTTTGTGGTGTTGTACACATTGTTATAGCAGAAGATTGTGATGTGATGAGCCTATTACCGCCCCAGTCTGATGTAAAGTGACTGATTGGTTTCTCTGATCTAACAAACATTATCAAAAGTTGCCATAAATATGCCTATAGAAGAAATTGACAAACATCTATTTTCTTTAGGTGCCATATAGGAAGACTCGTCTATGCTAAAGAGATTTGAAGCTTCCTGCTGCTGTAACAAGATGGCTTTCTTGTACTGTAAAATTGTAGTCCTGTTTGTAAAATAAATGTGTGACTTTAACCTTGTCTTGGAGTTGTGCCTGACAGTGCTCATATTAACTGGGAGGTGTTGTGAAGCCAGAGCTAAAGCTTCATATGCAGAACTTGTCATGAGACCAAAGTATGTGGTTGGCAATTGGGTAGAAGTGCTAATTTTGCATAGAACGGTTAAAGGTATTTTGTTACCCTTGTCAGCTGCATCCCTTTTACCACCTAATCTCCAAAATAAGGTTTTAGAGAAGTTGCAATTGGGGTGATGTGTTCCTAAATACATAGACTAGACTAGTCAGCGTGCAGTAGTGCCATACAACAAAATGTGCTTGTGCAGCCTCTAAAACAATGCTCACATTCATATACTCGCCTAATAACTAAGAGAATATAAACAATAATGCAGAGTCCCATGGCAAGTGCAACTGTGCTGGTGGGAGGGTGCGGGGCATGATTGTTCAATGCAGTGATGGCCCAAGGATTGGTGTGGACCTAGTCTCTATCTGGGCGATCTGTCAGGAAGTCCTTGATCCACACAGGCTGCTCCTAAAGCCCGGGTAAAGAAGTTTGGTGACCAGCTGGTTAGCAACGATTGTGTTAGACTACAGCTCAGTGTTTATGAAGAGCAGTCATGTCTTCCCCTTGTCTAGTTGTGTCAGTGCTGTATGGAGGTCAAACAGTTTTTTTTCTGAACCTGTTTTTCCTGTAGGCGTAGCCTACTGCTGCTGGTCGAGGGCAGATTTAACATCCTTTGTTCAGTGTACTAATAGGTTGTAGATGTTGAACTAAGCAGCCTGTGATTACTAAATGATTGTATAGGATGTTACAGTTGCATGTGACTGCCTGAATCCAAATGTATTGGCATATATAAATTAATAGACAACTAATGCACACAAACATGTTTGTTTAAGCTGTAAACTAAATTGTGCAACTACTGTGATGAAACACAGTGATTGTGTTGAATAACTGAACATTTTACAAATGCTATGTGGTTTAAATCAGACCTGGCCTCTTATTATTCTCATCATTCATTTGAATTAGTCATTGAGTCATTGTTGCTGACGCAAAGTAGAACATCTATTACTGAACATCAAGAAAGTAAATTGGGATATGAGGCATTAAGAAAAAGTTATTTGAGCATGAGTTACTTTAAACTAGCCTTTATTGACATACGGTTATATGGAATGCCTTGTCGGGTAGAACGTCTGTTGCTGCAGATGTTCTCTACTTAATCAACTCACCAACTGATAAAGTACATCATACACATTTTTGTGTATGGAAAATTACAAAATACAATATTTTATTTTGATACATGGCATGGCTGCTGTATTTTGATCATATTCAAATTTGCAGTGGTCTCTTAATTTTAAAGCTTTATCAACCGTCTCTGCTTGAGAGCATGTTTGGAAGAGAACGTACCCCATGTAAACTATGTAATGTTTGTGACTAAATGAAATAAATAAATGAAATAAATAAATACAAGCTGAAATAAATAAATAAAATATGTAATAAAAGTTGAAATAAATAAATAAAATGTGAAATAAATAAAATATTAAATAAATAATATCTAGGCCTATATATTGACATTGACATTCCAATGTGCTTTGAAATAAATAAATATGTCAGTCATCCATCAAGGCGGGACCAGTAGGCAGGACCTAGCCACTGATTGGTTGCTGCCTCAAACTTGGCATGACGGACGGGGAAGGAGGGGAAAATATCCGTTTTTAAGAATACCCTGGTACGTATAAACGTGGTCTAAACATAAGGCCCGGGGGCCAGATCAGGCCCGCCAGCAGATTTCATACGTCCCCCCAGATGATTTGGGTAGGAAGGGAAAATTAGAAAAAAAGATCACATCCAGTTGTCTTCACCAATGTGTAATAAGCAATATCTCTATGATATGATAAATTGATAACCTAGCACTACAAACCATCCTCAGGAAGGAAAAACAGAAAATCTAACACGGAAGTAGGGCATTTCAAGAGAAAAAGAGCAGTATATGATAGCAGTACATTATTTGTACTTGTTTGCTCATAAGTGATAATCACATAACACTCTGATACCCATGCAGAAAATGATGATGATGATAATGACCATGAAAATGACGGCCCACCACGAGGTCTCATTCCAACAAATCTGGCCCACTGCCTAATATGAGTTTGACACCCCTGGTTTAGACCTTGTATTCATGGGTTTCATCGGGTCCCTTTCCACAGGTGTATAAAATCAAACACTTAGATTATGAATGCAGACTGCATGGTGCTTGATTAATACACTTGTAGAAAGGGACCTGATGAAACCCATGAATAGGTGAAATTACTTGTGTAGGCTATGTAGTGGTTATGTAGTCTTTTCAGTAAAGCTTGAATGGGGGGTATTAGTTAAAAGACTACAATCTTTCAAGAATCTTTCCCAAACCTTGTCAAAGTTGTTTGGTGTAAGGTGACCATAGGTAAAGTGCCATGTAGCCTTCTTCTTCTTCTTTCATTTATTGGCAGATTACATCATTTAATTGTTGTATACCGCCACCTACTGTACAGGAGGAGTGTGATGCTATTGGAACTTTTGGCTACTCAATCAGAAAGGTGTAAAATAAATCTAGAGATAATAAATAATAACAAAACAGAAACCAACAAATAAACAACTAATCAAAACAAAACAAAAATTTTAATTCATTTATTCATTAACTCAGTGTCTTTCAGGAAAGTAAATAAGGCTCTAATTCTGTCTCTTTGCATTCCTTGTTCCCCAAGAAAATCATCAATGTTCTCATCTAATTCTTGTCATGTTTGTCTCTGCTCTCTGTACCTCCTACATCTAAATAAAACATGACCCACATCTTCCTGTGTTTGGCACTCTATACATAAACCATCACTTTTTCCTATCAGTTTCAGTGTTTAATTTAGTGTATGTCCCATTCTTAATCTTGTGCACTATTTCTTCTTTTCTATTTTGCATATTCTTTCTTTTTCCTCCAATTTTTCTGATTATTGTAATAGTGTCTAGCCTTAGGTTCAGCGTCCCATTCCTGTTGCCATCTCTTTATTATTTCAGATTTAATTGTAGTTTTTGCTTCTCCTTTCCCTATTGGAACATTGATTTCTATGGAGTGGGATAGCTGTCAAAATATTCGTGTCCATAGATTTGATACTCGTGCGTTTGTCTGTAGTTGTGCATAAAATAATTATTTGTGAATTCTCGAATGAGTCCAGTCGTGCATAAAATATATTGTGTGTATTTTATCCATCAGAATACGGATGGAAAAAAAATATGAATTCAAAATTACAAGTACGAAATCAAACTTTACAGTTAGACTTTCTGTGGTACGAGTACGACTTCGCACAAGTGACTCAACTGTCAAAATACGTCATCACCGCATTCACAGGCATTACTTGTTGAGAAAAGAAACATAGATCGAGATCAAGACTGCGCATGCGCTGAGACGAATCCGGCGGTGGCAGTGCCATTACTGCGGGTTAGGCACGTCGGCGCTAACGTTTGTGATAGCTGATAGCTACCTGTGGAGTTGAACAAATCGTCTTTCCCCCCCTCCGTTTATTGTCTTACGATGTCGGGAAGAACCTGTTGTGTGTTCGGCTGTTACAACAGCAGTGGGAAAATACAGATATGGAACAAAAATATATAAGTTCCCCCGCCGTTATTACACAGCCTGCCCCTGTGTAACACCATACATAAGCACTACACAGATTCCCAGGGCGAGCCGAAGACCAAGCTGTTTGTCAGAAGTGGATTGTGAACATCAACCGAAAGGATTTTGTTCCGAACATATCGCGGTAAGTTTTGTTTAACAGTATCAATCTTAAATAATCTCAATAATAAACAACAGTAATTATCTCCATCAACTAAATGGCACTATTGAAAAATGATTCGCTTTAACTACTAACGTTAGGGCAGCCATGGTGGCCATCAAATTAACATGATTGGCATTACAAACAGAAAACGTATGATGGAGTTCGGGGGCAGGCGACATTATGCTAGTTGCAAGATTGCTTTCCTTCTTTGGTAACGTTAACCATGAAAACAGTCATTTGAGATCTTATTGCGTTTTCCTCCGATTCAGTATTGTAATAAACATTTTTTGGGTAGCACTCACATTTAAAACTCACTTGGATATTTGATGTAGATGTTGTGCAAAATGTTGATGACTGTTTTTGGGTTAAATTTGTTGCTGTGCTGAGTTATAGTCTACATGTAAGTCAATGTCCTTTTCTATTTGTATTTTATCAGGGGTCAATGTCATCTCCCAAACCTCAATGGCACCTCCCAAAAGAAGATGGCATCCAGTGTCCAGATACTGCAGACCACAACTACAGTTTTAAGTCAACAAAAGACTGTGACACAAACTGATCAGTGTAGGCCTATGATTTGGATGACAAAGACTCAAAATTTACACAGGCTTGGGCATGGACAGTTTTTGGCAATTTTTGTACGCCATTATGGCTTTTCACTCACAACTAAGGACCATCAAGTTAGCTGTCCCTGAACAACTGTTGCTTGTTCTAATGAGGCTCCGTCCATACTTCCACACAGGGATTTGTTGATAAATCTATACTTACCTTTTGAATTACTACTGTTTAGTGTGTCTTTTTACCCATATTTCCACACAGGGATTTATTCATTAATCTATTCTTACCTTTTGAATAACTACTGTTTAGTGTCTTTTTTGCACATACTTCCACACAGGGATTTATTGATTAATCTATGCCTACCTTTTGAACCACTACTTTTTAGTGTACCTTTTTGGCCCTTATATCCACACAGAGAATTATATTTATATTTGAATCATTAGTTTAAATTTGAGCCATTACTGTTGATATCCTGTCTAAATATTTTCCACAGAGACTGACCTGGTCCAGTCTATTTGACCTCGGCCTAGTAGCATATTTGAACCTTTTTGTACATATGGCCGATACAAACTTTTCTCATCTGTCGTCCCTCGTTGGTGGAACGCACTACCTGTTCCTACTAGAGCAGGGACATCCCTCGACATCTTCAAAAATGTCTGAAAACCCAGGTCTTCAGAGATCATCTCCTCTCATAGCACTACTACAGACAATTGCACTCATTGATGCACTTATTGTGTTTTTTTTTTATTGTTAGAATTGCTCTTAAAAGCTTTAAATGTTGCAAGTCGCTTTGGCTAAAAAGCGTCAGCCAAATGTAATGTAATGTAATTGTAGTAATAATAATATAACAACAATTGGTATGTGTGATACATGTATTGTATAAATTAAATTAAGTGTCAAGTTCAAATAAACTGTAATTAATACATCAACAACTGTTCTTTATTCCATTGTGCACAAGTTCCAAGCACATGTGTCCTCTTGTGAGGGCTGAAGACATCTTTTGGGAGGTGCTCTTCCAGATGACATTGACCCCTGAATAAAATACAAATATAGAGAAAAGGACATTGACTTACATGTAGACTATAACTCAGCACAACATCAAATTTAACCCAAAAACAAACATCTACATTAAATATCCAAGTGAGTTTTAAATGTGAGTGCTACCCAAAAACTGTTTATTACAATACTGAATCGGAGGAAAACGCACTAAGATCTTTCCAAATGACTGATGTTTTCATGGTTAGCCTAACGTTACCAAAGAAGGAAAGCAATCTTGCAACTAGCATAGTGTCGCCTACCCCCGAACTCCATACGTTTTCTGTTTGTAATGCCAAATCATGTTGATTTGATGGCTACCATGGCTGCCCTAACGTTAGTAGTTAAAGCGAATCATTTTTCAATAGTGCCATTTAGTTGATGGAGATAATTATTCTGGCGACTACCGAAGTTCCTAGCACACACTTACTTTACAGTTTTGCTTCTACGTCAAATATTTGGTGCCATGTCTTAACACACCAATAGATAGCGTTAAAGTATCGCCATGCAAGACTAGACAACAGCATGCTAGTCATTGTGGCAACTGGCAAGATTTAAAGGAACCATATGTAAGATTGTGGCCAAAACTGGTACTGCAATCACTTTCAAAATACTGAAGAGTGGTGTATCCCCTCCCCCTCCCCCCTGACTCGAGGTTGCACACGCAGATGGCGAAACACTACTGACTTCGTGATTAGTAGATAGCTGGAGGGTGGCGCATCAGGCCAAAACACAACATGACATGACAAAACACAACATCAACAACAGTTGAGGGCTGCAACTTCACTTTTTAAATGACAATATCCTGTCTGGACTACTGTTGTCAGTGATATAAGTATTTGAAATGAACATGATTTCTTAATGTCTAGTGACATATCAGGGCCATTTTATGATTAATTGAAATATTTTTCTTACATACGGTTCCTTTAAGATTAATACTGTTAAACAAAACTTACCGTGATATGTTTGTCCTTTCGGTTGATGTTCACAATCCACTTCTGACGAACAGCTTGTCTTCGGCTCGCCCTGGGAATCTGTGTAGTGCTTATGTATGGTGTTACACAGGGGCAGGCTGTGTAATAACGGCGGGGGAACTTATATATTTTTGTTCCATATCTGTATTTTCCCACTGCTGTTGTAACAGCCGAACACACAACAGGTTCTTCCCGACATCGTAAGACAATAAACGAAGGGGGGAAAAGACGATTTGTTCAACTCCACAGGTAGCTATCAGCTATCACAAACGTTAGCGCCGACGTGCCTAACCCGCAGTAATGGCCCTTATTAGACATTCTCTGGCACTGCCCCCGCCGGATTCGTCTCAGCGCATGCGCAGTCTTGATCTCGATCTATGTTTCTTTTCTCGACAAGTAATGCCTGTGAATGCGGCGATGACGTATTTTGACAGTTGAGTCACTTGTGCGAAGTCGTACTCATACCAAAGAAAGCCAACTGTAAAGTTTGATTTCGTACTTGTAATTTTTGAATTCATATTTTTTTTCCATCCGTATTCTGATGGATAAAATACACACAATATATTTTATGCACGACTGGACTCATTCGAGAATTCACAAATAATTATTTTATGCACAACTACAGACAAATACGCACATGTATCAAATCTATGGACACGAATATTTTGACAGCTATCCCACTCCATAGATTTCTATGTCTTTATTTTTTAGTGCCTTTTCATTTCCTCTAATTCCAATATGTGCTGGAACCCAACAAAACTGAACCATTAATCCTAGGCTTCTAATACTTAATAATATATTTCTAACTTCCATAGGTCTTCTCTGACTGAATCACCACTTTCAAACCTCTGCAGTACAGCCATTGAATCAGAGCATATTAGAGATGTTAATGGTTTTATCTCCTCTATCCACCTTAGAGCTGTTCATTTCTATTGTGTATACTGAGAGGTAATTATTCAATCTGTACTTCAGTCCTTTTTTAAATTCAGGAATGTAAATTCCTATTCCACAATGACCATTTTGGTCTTTTGATCCATCAGTGAAAATTTTTATAAAACCATAAAATGAAGAGGATAGATATCTTTTACTATAATTTGCAAAACTCTGATCATCAGGGTATTCCCTATTTTCTTTCAGTATTTCTATATTAACCTCTGAAATTGGTAGCATCCAGGGAGGGACTTCACTCAGAGCTATTGCAGGACTATATTCTAAATCTTTAATACCATACTGCTCTGCTAATTTATTTATGTTCCATCCAAACCCTTTACCCTTTGTTTGATACTCCCAACAATCATTCAGATGCTGCTGGATTATTACTATCCCCCATCAGTCGTACCCTATGTTAAAGCCAGCTATGTATCTTAAAATAAGTGGGGCTTCCTCTGTCTCTACCAGAATAGCACTTGTTGGAGTTGTTTTGATAGCACCTATGGCCCTTGTTAATGCTCTAAACTGAATTCTGTCCAACTTTGTTAAATTAGTTTAACATGATGTGCTATATACTAGACTTCCATAATCTATAATTGACCTTATTAATGCTATATAAATATCCATTAAAGATTGCTTATCTGCACCCCAGTTATGTCCAGTAATCATCTTCATCAAGTTCAGGACTTTTTTGCATTTGGTTTCGACGTAATACATGATATTTCCATGTAAGTTTTTCATCCATCCAATAGGTATTTAAATTTCACAACTCTTTTCAAAATTTGATTATACAGAAATAAATGGTGGTACTCAGACATTTTCTTTCTTGTAAAGTAGCCTACATAACATTTGATTTTTCAATAGAATATTTGAATCCCCAATCAACCCCCCATTGCTCTAATATTTGAATTTTCTTTTGCATGATTGTTGTGAATATTTCTGCCTCTTTTCCATATTACCGCATCATCTGCATACAGTAATCCATCACTTCCCTTTCCCAGTTTTATAAATATATCATTAATCATTAAATTAAATAAGATGGGACTGATTACACTTCCTTGAGAAATTCCATTCTCCACTGTAAGCCATGTAGCCTATTCTAGAGCGGTAGATAAAACATGGCACTGGCCTATTCATGGGTTTCATCAGGTCCCTTTACACAGGTGTATTAATCAAGTACCATGCAGTCTGCATTCATAATCAAGGTGCATGATTGTATACACCTGTGGGAAGGGACCTGATGAAACCCATGAATTCCTTCTGCATGCACATTTAACACAGGTGAAATCACTGATTAGCTGATTTGGATGAAGAGTTGTGCTAATTGGTATCTGCAAATAAGATTTCTACCTCTGTGAGTTTGTTACTCTTCAACAGAGAGGTTAAATGTTAAGAGTGTCTACGTTTATCATCCTTCATAGATGCTTCTTTCCTGGATGCCAGAATTTTAAAGATCTTGTAAACCAAAATCAAGGAGTTATTTTGAAACACCTTTGAAACACCACTAGGCTACAAGCATTGTAAAAAGATTGTGCAAATTACAATCAGCTGGCTGGCTTAGATAAGGTGTGGCTTCAGCGCAGAATAAATCCCTCAAATAACACCAGTTTTCTACTTGATCGTGCAAAGGTCTGGGATGTGTCTTGTGGCTATAACTGATGTTATGTCTGACAGTCTCTTTTAGGTGTTTTTTCTTTATTAACTGCACTAATATAGCAGGTTGTTCTCGTGTGAGTGGTACTATTCTATTCCTGTTTTTTGGTTGCCAAAGTGTCTCAGTAGTGATTACTCTCTTAGAGGTAGTTACTCTTAGAGGTAGTTTAATTACCAGATGTGATACTTGAGACCTTTTGTAAGTTTTGGCTTGAACTAATGTACCTCCCTCCCCCTTGTTTTAGGATTGGACCCTGATTCTGTGTGGTAGTGGACCACACTCCTCGATGTGGTGGTGAGTGTGCCTGCCGTAACTTGGCATGTTTTGTTGGTATCTGAAAGGATGAATTGGGTTCTTCCCATTATACTTCTGGACGACATCTGTCGGATGGCATTCTAGTCACCAAAGCACTGATCAGGCAAATTGACATTTCACTACTGGGAAATGCCATAATGTGGTTTTAACAGTTTTTCCTAATATTGAAGGTCTTGACATGTGGATGTCATCTGAACTAAAGTGAGTCTTGCAACGTTTTCTCAAAATTCCAAGGTCAAGTTTCTGTGATGAATACACTTAGCTCACTTTGAAACCATGTGAAAGATAAGAAATACATGAGAAACTAGTCCAAATGGAATTTCTATAATGCCTTCTATCCAGATGCTCATCACCTTTTGTTTCCTGCAGCATGTCTTCTGTCAGTGTTGTGAGGACCATCATGAGTCTTTGCAGGCATGGTTAGTGTTGCATTGTGTAAAACCCACACTATGCCTAAGTGCTAGATTCATTGTGTAGTTGGGGTCAAACTTTGTTGTTGACGATGAGCAAAAATCTACAAGCTGGTACTGCAAAACTACACAATGGAATATTTGATAACTGGGAATGGATCTCTGATATTTGTTTTTATAGCATCAAATTCTGAAAATAATTCTCAATGTGGCTCTGTGTGCGAATGGCTCTCCATGATGATAATTTCACAGACCTGTACTGAATGGTAGTGATTGCACCTTTAATTTTCTGATGGGAGAGTCTTCAGGAGCCTCAAGATGAGCAAGTGTTTTCCTGTGCATGTGCATCTTTGTGGTATAACCGTGATGTCTGATCTTCCCTAGTATAGGTGTGTCCGGTAACTACGGTAATTGCACAAGTGCAGCATGTTATGAAATGAATGGCATCTTGTTTCCTTGGTTGCCAAAGTGTCTCAATGATCACTCTGGAACTCTCTTGCTTAATTTGTTTTGAAGAACCATTGAAGTGATTGCCTTACTGCATAGTGTCACTAGGTGGTGCATTTCTTTACCTTTTATTCTATTTTGCCTTCTAGATCTAGAGGACATGCCTTACCAAGGCCGTGCAAAGGTGAGCATCTTGGCCTTACACTTGTTTACAACATACTTTGTGACTGAAGATATTGATAGACAAACATATGTCTGACTCTTATGACCTTGTGCCTTTGAGTGTAAAGTGATGAATTTAGATTGACAAGCATATGTCTGACTTCAGTGATGTCAGCCTTTCTTCTGACACTCCTGCCTCATGGTACAGAAGTGCATATCATGGGTACCCTGGTTCACAACGAATGGTTTCTTTTTCAGGTCGTGGGCTTTGCAGAGGCCTAGATCTTCACGGTAAGCTAGTTTGTGTACCTTGTGTGTCGCCCTAATCATATCTGCTTTCTGAGATGATTAAATGGGTTCGTCCCATAATTTTCTGGACTACATAATCATGTACCATGGCAGTCTAGTCACCAAAGTCTGATCAGATGTGGTACTTGAGATTGTTTTTGGTTATCAGGAGCCTTGACTAATCTACCTCCTTCCCCTTACTGTAGGATTGAACATGGCTCCATGTGGAATTGGACCACACATCTAAAGGTGGTGAGTGTGCCTGCCTTAATTTGGTGTGTGTGTTCCTGGTATCTGTAAGGATGAATTGGGTTCTACCCATTATACTTCTGGACGACATCTGTCGGATGGCATACTAGTCAAAGCACTGATCAGTCAGATGGACATTTCACTTCGTGGAAATACACAAATGTGGTTAACTTTTTTTTTTTTTTTCCTCATTCAAGGGTTAATCTGACCTGAGGATGCAATCTAAACTGATGCGAGTTGCACCTTTTTGTACTATATCTCTTGCGTTCAAGTTTCTGTGACTTATATACTTTGCTCATTTTGAACCAATGTGAAAAGTAAGGAATTACAGGGAAACTAAACTTATAAAGGTCTAAAAGTAACTCCCAGGCAAGCTGACCGTACGGCAGAGTACAAAGCTTTATTCACAACGCCGGAGACCAGTTACAGACACACAAGCATCCTAAGCAAGCATGAGTGCAACAAGTCTCATGTAGACAGTCTTACTGTTACTTATAGGAAAAAGTGTTCATGATGGATTACGAAGAAATAATTGTGCTAACACAGGTGTGTTCATGATGGATTATAAATAAAAAGAATAGTGAAAGTTGTCATTATCATTTCTTACTTTTCATTCGTCTTTCTGAAGCTTAACAAATTGGGGGAGCATTTCATTAAAATTAACTGTTGAACCACTTTTTTTTTTTAATTGTGAGCTCACTTTTTTACATGGCCCACTTATTGCTCAAGTTGGTTTTGGTGATTCAAGGCTTAACGTACTCAATCAACCATCCATCAACATACTTTGGTATGATTAATGTATTGATAGACAAGCATGTGTCTGACTCTTCCTTTCCTCACAGGTGTGTGATGGCTGCCAGCAGTTTGTCAAGTTCACAAGTCCTGTGGTTGTAAGGTACGTAGTTTTTCCCCAAAGGGCCTTGTGTACCTTTGTGTGAAGTGATGAATTTAGATTGACAAACATATGTCTGACTTCAGTGATGCCAGCCTTTCTTCTGACACTCCTGCATCATGGCAAAGATGTGCGCATCATGGGTAGCCTGGTTTACACAATGGATGGCTTCTTTTTCAGGTTGTCTAGGCCTTGCAGAGGCCTACGTGAAGATGTGCTTCATGGTAAGCTGGTTTGTGTGCCTTGTGTCTCCCTAATCAATTTATTGTGTTTATATAGCGCCAAAACATTACACATGTATCATGGCGCTTTACAGAATGTAGGCAATCGGAGAAAAGAAAAGAAAGAAGGAAGGCCCATGGGTAACAGTGGCGAGGAAAAACTCCATAGAGATGCATATATCCCTTGGAGATAACATATAGGAACAAAACCTCGAGCAGATCCACGACTCAAGGGCCTGACCCATCTGCCTAGGGTCAATACGGACAGTAAGGTCTGTAAACAATGACAAATGCATATGACATTCAGGTGTGGGGAATAGGACATGGTGTTTAAAGGACCTGAGGTGAAGGTTACAAGAGGTGGGATGATTACATATCCGGTAGGATAAAGCATTAATCATGATTTAGTGAGTGCAATAGTCTGGTGTTGGAATTGTCCAGGAAAGAAAGTTGTCAGGGGGCAAGTGGTGGGTCAGCAGACAGGCCAGAATCTGGGCAGAGTTGTCATAGGCAGGTGATGGGGCTGTATACGGGCCAGGAATCCAGGTAGGGGGACGGTAATACCAAAGATAATGAATGCGTAGCAAGATGGGTCGTCCTAGTTCATGTCTATGAGGGGAAAAGTGGAGTTCAGTCAGAGACGGGCTCTGGTTCAGTTCCCGCCTGCACAGGGGCATGTCCCTGACGTATGACTGACGTTTGAACGCCTCGGTTCCATGCCAGACAGAAGCCGGAGTACAAAACAAACTTTGTACACCTTCATTAATGTTGATTTTCTCCCGACTGGAGGGTCATACTGTCACTTTAACAAATTCTGGGAAATTCTTGGATTCTGCCATAGACCTCAATGTAAAAAAGGGAGCCCGATCACTGCATAAATGTGCGGGTTGTGTACTGCTACCCTTTTTGCATAAATTTCCAGGGACAGGAAATGGCCTCTCAGGAAGTATCTTTGTAATCAACCATCTTTGGTAATACAGCAGTCAAGGATGGGACTTCAGGTGGGATGGGTAAGAGGAGGGCCAGGCACACGGATGGTTGATGACTGGTGGTGATATACCTCACAAGTGAGGTACAGTAAGGGCGAAGAAAGAGAAATGTAGAATGGGTTAGTATTACTTGAAATCAATGTGGTTAATGTCAAGAAGTGATCAGTGGTGCTATATATTGTTACAGTAAATCATAGTGAGAATGGGCAAGAGAGGCAGAGTTGAGAGAAAGAGTTGGGGAGGGAGGAGAGTGGTGGGCGTTGTACGGCGTGACACATGAAAAGTCCATGACTGCACTATGCTATAGCAGCATAACTAGTGAGGGGTAGTCGACACCAGCGCAGGTATAAGGACATCCTTATCTTTGAAATGTTCCTTAAGTGATAGAATGATATGTGATTACTTAGTGATAGGTCTTGGTCAATTGTAACTCCTAGATTTTTAACACTTGTGGATGAGGATAGTCTAAGATCAGTAAGTTCAAAAGCAGGACATTATTTGTCATCCATGTCTTTTTATATCTCTTATACATGTGTAAGTTTGGCTAACAGAGTTAATTCGTCAGGTTTTACGGAAAGGTATAGTAGTGTGTCGTCTGCATAAGAATGACATTTAATGCCATGTTTCCTAATTTCAGAGCCTAGGGGAAGCATATAGTATCTGCTAATCATATCTGCTTTCTGAGGTGATTGGGTTCGTCCCATACTTTTCTGTACATTTCCATGTACTATGGCAGTCTAGTCACAAGTCTGATCATGTGTGGTACATGAGAGTTGGACGTTTTGGTTATCAGGAGCATCGACTAATGTACTTCTTTCCCCTTACTTTAGGATTGAACATTGATCGCATGAGAAAGTAGATCATATTCCTCTACCTGGGGGTGTGCCTGCCTTAATATGTCCTGTTTTGCTGGTATCTGAAAGGATGAATTGGGTCGTATACCCATTATACTTCTGGACGACATCTGTCGGATGGCATACTAGTCACCAAAGCACTGATCAGGCAAATAGACATTTCACTGCGTGGAACTACATTAATGTGTTTTTAACAGTTTTTCTCATATTCTATGATTAGGATCTGACCTGAGGATGGCATCTAATGTGAGTTGTACCTTTTTACTACATTGCTGTAGAGTTTGAGTTTCTGTAATGAATACACTTCTTACTTTGAACCAATGTGAAAAGTAATGTACTACTGAGAAACTAGTCCAAATGGAATTTTTACAATGCCCTTATACAGATCCTCATTACTTCACCTTCTGTTCCTTGGAGCATGTCACCGTCTGTTCCTTGGAGCATCAAGTTATGTGAAGACCACATCACAAGGTTTTACAAGCATGGTTAGTTCAGTTTTTAAAACCCACAGTATGCTTAAGTGCTACATTTTCAGACTTATTGCATAGTCAGTCAACCCTTGGTTTTGGCAAGATATATGATGCGTTCAATAAGTCTCGTTCGTCTGAAGCTCAAGTTGAGAACTAATTAACTGATTCTTGCAAGCATTTTGTGGATTCTATCGTTTCTAGTGCTTAGACACATGGTTGAGAGTGTTCTCTCTTTTCAGAGCCCCAACTCTGCACGGATGGAAGCAGTCCTCGGAATGTGGTAAGTCTCCACCCCCCCAAGTTTCGTTTCCATGCCTATTTGTTTTGTGGTGTTTAGGGATGTGACCATGTTAAATGTGTGAACATCCTTTTAATACTAAACTGCAAGTTATGATTTAATTTGGAATCTTGTTCGTCTGAAATGCTGTTGAATTTTTTTTTAAACTGATGCTTGCACAGTTAGTCAATTCCCTGATAAAGGAATGCAACATGGTCCAGTGACTTATACACTCGGACTAATGTCCATCCTTTTTTAATCGGTTTAGCAGAATGGTTCCTTGGGCCTTCTCCCCAGTGTCCTCATGGTGAGTTTGTGCATCTGTAGGCCTGTA
This sequence comes from Alosa pseudoharengus, assembly GCF_046254945.1. Taxonomy (NCBI): domain Eukaryota; kingdom Metazoa; phylum Chordata; class Actinopteri; order Clupeiformes; family Clupeidae; genus Alosa; species Alosa pseudoharengus. The sequence continues at coordinate 8,056,966 of NW_027468630.1, read as the reverse complement.
GTTGCCTAAATATGAGCTAATGGTCAGTATGATGAAGCTCGCACATGTCTTACACCCAGTGTTGACTCCAGAACCTGAAAAGGTGAACCCACTGGAGTTGCCTGGGTAGCAAGTGGATAACTTGTTGGGGTTACCAACTGTCTGATGTGGCCAGTTGGCTTGAGTCTGTAGGGTATTTATCTTTGTGTGCATACATGCGTCTTGGACTCACCAGAGTTGTCCTTTCGCAGGTTTGGCTGACGTGCTGCGCTGAAGACTCTTTCCAGGCTCTATTCATCCATATTATGCTGGTGAGTACCTTTCTGTTCTGACTACATTACACAACATAACCATGATGAGATTTACCGCCCCAGTCTGAGTTTAGCTGACTGACTGGTTTCCCTGATTTTAAAAGCAAAGAATAGTGTTTACCCCCTAAGTATGTTTGGGTGACAATGTTTGGCTTGTTTGTGAATCCAGATTAGCCTGTATAGCAGCTGTCCCGGCCTGAGAGGTTTGTGAAAATACACAAGCTGTAGCTGAAGAATGATCTGATCCTGTTGCTGTCTCAGTCTGATGTAAGGTGACTGACTGGTTTGGTCTCTGATCTACATTTTTCTCTACAGCTGCCATAAAATGCCCATAGAAATAATCAACTGAAACCATTTTTTTTTTCTAGGGGCCACACAGGGATGAAATGAATCTATACGCTGGAGGGTTGTCCACGGCTTGGTGCAGTTGCCTGCCACCTGCTTCACTCCAGAATGCTGAAGCTCCTGCTACTGAAACAAAGATGGTGGTGGCGTGGTTCTTCACTTACTGGTTAAGCAGTGTGTTAACAAGGTGTGGTTTTTGTACTGTGAAATTGTCGTCTTGTCTGTGAAATAAAACGTGACTTCAACCTTGTTTTGGAGTTGTCTCCGGGATGTAGCTGTTGGGTGTTCTGATCAGACCATAAGTGGTTATGCTCTTCATTAGCAGGACTTGTCAAATGATGAGTGTACGCAGTTGGTTGTCTCAGCGCGTGCAAGTAATCACACAATTGGTAGGGTAAAGCCGTGGCCTTTGGGGGCAGCCGCGACCTACTGGTTAGCGCTTCGGGCTTGTACTAGGAGGGTTGCCGGTTTGAACCCCGACCAGTAGGCACGGCTGAAGTGCCCTTGAGCAAGGCACCTAAACCCCTCACTGCTCCCTGAGTGCTGCTGTTGTAGCAGGCAGCTCACTGCGCCGGGAGTGTGTGCTTCACCTCACTGCGTGTTCACTGTGTGTTTCACTAATTCACGGATTGGGATGAAGGCAGAGACCAAATTTCACTCTCAGGATCAAAAGAGTGTATATATACTTATACATACTTAAGAGCATGGAAAACAGTTCAGTTTTTTCATATTCTGACAATCACCAGGGGTATATTCCAAGTATATGGTTTAGTGGCAAACCTGCATAAGTTAACTCGGAGTATGTGAACCTCCTAGAAGAGCTGTATAGCTTCATTATCCTTAAAAACTATGCCAGAGGGCTCTTGTTATAGGAGGTTTTAGCTTTAGCCCAGATTACCTTATTGCAAATTTTCAGTTTTAGGTTCATATGTCCTGGGCCAGCCTAAGCGTTAAATCAGAATATCTACATCTAGTTTTTACAAAAATAATTGGCCCATGCTGTAGAGCACCTCAAAGTCCTTTTAGGGAAGTCCCTCCACTTGGCACATTTTGGGCACTTGTATTCGACTTGTGTTGAGATGAGATGGTGGACGGAGCCGAGAGGTGTGTAACTGCCCAGTCTAATTAAAGTTCAACTCGAGGTCTCAAATTACTCTGTTTTCATTGTCAATCTATTTTCAGTCTCTCCTTATTTCTCTTTAGTAAATGCAATCTCAATATGAGCTGATTATTACTTTTTTGAGAACTTTTATTCTTTGGGTGATTACAATGGGGCCTGGCCATCCTTTACCAGTACTTCAATTTTTATTTATTGACAAAATTTTTTTGTGGCCTTTTTGCCTTTATTCAGATAGGATCGTGAAGAGGCTGACAGGAAGTGGGCACTTGGACCCAAATGTGGTACGGGCGCTGTAGCCAGTTGCGTGGGTAAGACAACTGGCACATTCTCAAGTGCAATCCTCTGGAGAAAATGTTTGAAGCAAAGACAATAACACCATAAAGGACTATAACAAACAAGAATTTCCCAGACAAATGTGATGCAAACCAACAGGAAGCAGCCCATCATTAGCACAACAATACAGAACTAAAGATTTTTTTTTTTTTTTTCCATTTTGGCACATCGCCATTCTTGCAAGCAGCAAAACACAACAAAGCATAGCAAAGCTATGATGCATGCAGGACAGTGTAAAAACTGTATTTTTTTATCATTAAAGACACTATGCATGTTTAGGTATTTTTAGTGACTAGAGCTCGCTATAGAGCAGTGGTTCTCAAACATTTTCTGTCATTCCCTACTTTGGAAGTGGGGAATTTTCAAGCCCCACTTGACCCCATCAACTCGGCAAAATGGTAATGTTAAAAAAAATGGTTCCACATTGCATTTCCTGTCTTGGTCCGCTGGATCAGATGCTATTTTAATTCATATGTCGGTCTGTTTATGACCCCTATGTTTGTGTGTGGCTATTTTGTTGGGAATCTATGATCTTGTCAAAAAAAGAAAGGCATTATTAAAGATTAACAAAAAAAAAAAAATCCTCCTGTTCATTGCGCCCCACTTGACATGTCTCTATTCCCCACTAGTGGGGCCAACCCCACACTGTGACTCTAGAGTCACAATATATTTATATTTTACTTTGCTGTTGTAAATAGCAAATTTTGCGTGATTCATGCCCCCTGTACACAATGAAAATGTTTTTGTTGTGGAGGTGAAGGATTAACAACAGGCAAAAAATCTCCAAAGAGCTATACTGACAAGGTTCACATTTCACGATTCTCGCGAGATTTGTCGGGCTGCCGTTCTTGAAGTCCCATGGCTGGTTTTCTCAGCGGCTCGCTACGTCTATGCTGTATAGCTATGTTAGGTGACCGATTCGACTATTACAAGTTCATTTACCATCAAATTGGCTTCATAAAGGTGAAAATCTTGCATAGTGTACCTTTAAGGTGACCTATATCCAAGGGAAGATGAGAGAGAAACTAGATGCACCACATAGTGATATGACTGTCACTCAGTCCTGCACCTTCTCTCCACAGAAATAAATCACGTTTTTCAATTTGTCTCCATCTCCTACTCCATCCCCTACTCTTGAAACTAATTCTTGTGTGTATGTGTATGTATGTGTGTTTTTTCACTGGTGAGTGTGTGTGTGTGCGTGTGTGTGGGTGTTCAGGCATGTGTTTGTGTGCCAGTTTATGAGTGTGTGTGTGTATGTGTGTGCAAAAAGTACATTTCTACATCAACTCTACGTGTACTCTTGCTCAAGGACAATTTGATAGGGTCAGGAGGAGTCGGGCTCGAACCGTGTGTCTGTGTGGTGTGTGTGTGTATGTGTGAGAGAGAGAGAAAATAAATTTCAATTTCTCATCCCCTACTTCATCCCCTAATGGCAACCCTCCGCTCAGCGCCACCATAGGCCGATGGGTGCACACAGTCACTAGATGTAGCGCCGATGGGTGCACACAGTCACTAGATGTAGCCTAAACATATACAAATTAATTTATTGCATGGCCCCCCATGGATGGAATTCCATGTAACTTGGCATGCACCCAGAGGCTGTCATTGTGATCATACTCATGTGTATTTGTATATAAACTGGGTGCAGTTCAGAACATTAAACATTTAAGCAGCATGTTTTTGCATTTAATTTTTTTACTGTTTTACTGGGGGGGTGCAACAGTAGAAATGACTGGTTACACTACAAAAATTGTCATTGTCATTGATCTAATATGAAGACTAAAAAAGTTATTTGGTATTGTTTTTACTATAAGGAGACTTGTACTCTTTCAAAAGATCATTTTGACTTAATTGACCCCTTCACGGTCCACGTCACAGGAAAATGTGTGCGTATATCAGGGTCAGAAAGCTTTCCATCCCATTGAACTGTGTATGTGTTAATTGACTGAAATGTCAAGGAAACATCAAGAAAAATGCCTACTTGTACTACTTTTCGTGTACAGTGTATACACAGTACACACTGGGCTTATCAACCATATAGTCGCATATGGCGGGCCAATGAATCTCTGGCCACTTGCTAACGTTGTCTGTTATCAGCTCAGCATCAGGCAGACAATCACCATTAGCTAAGAGTAATTTATTAAAGTACGGTTTGCAGTCCTGGGGGGACAATGACAGTGCATACCTTGACAGCTCAACATGCCGGTCTATTAGCTGCGCCATTTTTCTGACCCTATGCTGTGTGGGTGCACCTAACCTAGGCTCTGGATGTTTACAAACATTGAAGGGGTCTATGAAATAAGAGTTTGACTTATTTTAAGGAGTCTTATCAAGATAAATTTGCTAACGCACTGGCAGCCAAGTTTGCTTGTTTTTATGACAAATTTAATTAATGTACTGGCAGCCAAATTTTGCTTGTTTCAATGATGAGACATCTTGAAATAAGTCAAACTCTTTAAATTAAATTAAATTAAATTAAGTCAAATGATTTTACGAGAAATCGCTAGGTAAGTCTCTATACTGAAAACAATATCAACTACATTTTCTGATCTTGATATAAGATTAATAACACTTGGTTAGATTTTTTTAGATAAGCAGTTTTTGCAGTGTATGGGCTAGGTTCATTCGGCCCCTTGATACCAACATGCAAAAATGCTGTCTAGTTATTCAGCAAAAACTGCATTTGGCCTACCCGGTTTTCACGGGGCCCAGCACAGGCGGGTAGTGGCCCCCAGGGACCAAATACTTATCTTATCAGTCTAGTGGAGCTACATGTCGACCAAGATGCATGTGCCCTGGTGTTTCGGTGGCCTGGGAATTTTTGACCAGAAAGTTTGACGTGCTAGAGGCAATCCTAATTAGTATAATATAAATTATATATATATTTAACTAACCTTAATGCAAACATTAGGCTAAGGCTGCCCCATGTACATCCAACATTTGGGTGTATTTAATCAGCGACACAGAGCTACCCTTTTTTCCATTCACATGAAAAGACTATGTCTGTTCAACATATCTAATATATCTGATATATATCTTAGATTAATTACGTTTTGATGTCAACATCAACATCAACAAAGGCCTAATGCCAGAAGCATATGAAGCAATACAGAGATTAGCCACCGGATGGCAGCAAACACCACTGACCAACAGCTGCAACTTTCCACCTATCTCACCCGTCAGGCTTCAGCCACGGAGGCCTTCAACACTGCTATCCGGGAGACTTATGCGTAATCAAAGTAAAACCCTCGCCGATTGGCTTTAGCCTCGGCGCGGCCATCTTGTGTGTCCTCATATTGTACCCTTATAATAACCTGTATCTGACACTTGCTTGGTTGGGTCCTAGCATTTAATGTCAGCAAGTGAGATTTAACCATTTTTTGTAAACAGTTTTTGCCGTCAAAGAAAATGTGACTTAATATCCGTCGTAATGAATCGGACCGAATGGAGTCTGAGTCGTCCAATCAGAAAGCAAATAACTGATATGCAAATTGTATTTTATCATCACGTCAGCAGCGGTGGAACCGCTGAGGTCGCCAGCAGTGGTACAACTACGTGAAACTTCGTTCTTATAAATTTCTCTGAAATTATCGATTTGTGTCGGAGCGTTTGACTTCCCTCTGGTAAGTAGATCTTATATATCCATAAGTCTGAATTAAATAAACGTTAAGCTTTTCTCAGCATTGTGTTGAAACTCGTGTAGCTGTCATTCGGATGGAAGGACTGTGACGCTCAGCTGGCTCGTTCAGGGAATCCCTCTCCGTAAACTCAGAACTAAAAGATAAATGAATTACTAACCGAAGTGAGAGTCCCACAATAACCCACTCTTTCAGCGAATTGTTAGATACTAAGCAGTGATATCCGCGAAGTGCATTTCACGAGTAACGTTATGGTTCTGAACTAACAGCGACTGTGACTGTCAAGGCGTTAACGATGGCTGAGCTCGTTGAGTAGGACTAGGAATGGAACCTAGCATCGCTTCTCTGTAAAAGTGTCGAGGAAAGAGTAGACCGGTTATTCAGTTTCACATTGTTTTTATTGCTACTATAAAGATGGAAACGTGGCATTTGGGAACTAGCTTGGTCTGTAACGTGTCTCTGACCAGAGGACTACCTGCTCCAGTGTAACTCACTAACGTCACGACTCCACTCACTGACTGACTGGAGCGAGGAAAGCCAGTTGCTGAGAGATACCAGTCGGTCTATGGGGAAACACGTGTGCGATTCCCCAGCAGGCGTTCGGTAATATAACTCCCCGAACGCAGTTTATCTTTTGAAGCAAACTGAAATTAGTTGTTTTATCCCACAAAAGGTTTGCTACTTGATCGGCGCACGCTAGGTCAGTTCACATCTTGAATCTACCCCGCGATGACCGATATTTCAGATGCGAATGGCAAGGCATTGTAGACCTGGTGGTGGGAGTCGCATCAGATGGCTCAGGATGCTGTGGAGGTTAGTGGTCATTTTGGACATGTCGAAACCGATACGAACTGGAGTATTTGCTTCGACCTGTTGTACATTGTGATATATGAAATGTAACATTTTTAGCACTTATATCGATATGAGTTAGGTTCGGAGTCATGGAAGCAAAGTGTTTATTGAAAATATTCTTTAGAACTTTGTCTGAAAGAACCAGTCATGGCCGAATGCCGACAACAACGTGGCTCAAGGTTGCATTTGAACGGGTATTTTTTACTTAATGTAATTATTTAGGAGGCATTTAATGAATCGTATCCTAGTTAATGACAGCTGTATATAAAAATGGGACCATATTAGTGAGGGGAACGCTTGGGTTGATGCATCAGGTCCCCTTACCGAGGGCAAAGGAGGCCGTGTTGACCCATCGGTGCAAGCTGGTTAACCATGTTAGCAAAATTAGCGAGTTTCAGTAGTCTTTTAGAAAGTAGTTTTGCGACAACATTTGTTGATTCATGGGCACGACTGTGTCGCTCTGATATATATTCATGCAGTTTTTCGAGATAAGCCACCCGAACACTTAAAATGTCGACGCCTTATTTATTTGTGCGGGCCAGCAGGGTTAGCAAGTGTGGATTGGAGATACGCCACGGAGAAGCACAGCAGACAAACGATAAACAAAGACGCGGCTTGCAAGTGAGGGAGGAAGTCATTAAAACGCAAAGAACCAAACATACGCGTTTGGAATTTTTAACGCGGAAACTTAGAGCGAGGAGCGTTAACCTGTTGCTCTGTAACTGTAAAAGTTGTTGTTTATTCATACCCAGTAGTGTGCTTTATTCTACAAGTGACAAAACGACAAAAACGTCTGGCTGCTACCTGTATTGTGATGGTTGTGGTTCTTATTGGGTAACTTGGTTAACTATTCGTCATCTGCTAGGTGATTAGCAAGTTAGGAAACACTGTGCTTTTTAAATGTAGGCTACCAGTCAGCCAAGATGTGCTGACTTTAATGTAATATATTGGTTAAATTGCTGATTTAGTTCGGCAGAAACGCATAGGCTGCATTATTTGAGTTTTTACTGTTTTATTCATCGTAGTAAATGTTTGATTCCCCTAATCATCCCCACCTTCCCTGGTCTTTTTTGAATATTTGTGACACAGGCTACATTTGTTCTACCATTTTCGCCAAAAAAAAAAAAAAAAACACATTGCATGCAATATTTAAATACGTCTTGGCTAATATATTCTAGCCTAATTTCCATTTGTAAATTAGGGATTCATCCCAGAAGCCAACCTGCTGCAAAGCAGACACACAGCTTATATCCCTTTTTGAGTCACCACTTGAGCCTTCCTCCTGTTCACTTTCAACTTAGTTTCGCAGTGGATGTTATACACTAGAACTTACATTGTGGTAACACATATGTGTAATGGGCAAGAAGTTTCACATTTTGAGGCCAGAGGCACATCAACCGAAACGGCAGGAAGTCGGTATTTCAAGTATGCTGCGTGTTGTCATGCCCACATGGGATCTGCTAGCTCTGAGGAGGTATTCCAGAAGTTAGTTGAGGGAGGGGGGTGTTGGGGATTTGCAAAGAACAACTTGTGCTCTCAAACAACCCCTGGTAAAGTGTGAAGGACATCAGTTCAAACCATTTAAAAGAAACCAAAGAGCAAATTCAGTGAGGTCGTTTTGTGCCTGTGTGTTTTCGTGGGTGTCTGTTTGTGTGCAGTGCAGTGCAGGCGGGTGTGTGTGTGTGGGGGTGGGTGGGTGGGTTATACTTTGCCTCTCACCAGTAACTGTGGAGGACTGCCAAGTGGCTGGGATGGGAATTCTCTTATCACAACCTGCCTTCATCTGCGGGGCCAGTGTTGCTAAAGAATGCCTTTGGCTGGCGGGGCCACACATTCAATGACAGGAACAGCTCCCAGGCCAAGACCCTGGAATGAAAACCGTCCCTTTTGTCCAAATGTGACAAAAAAGTTTCCGCAGTGTAGCTGAAGAGATGCTGTCAGAATCCTGTAGAGCTTGATATGTGGCTTAACTTTATACCAACGGTAGTAGTGGTTACTTGTACAGTTGAAATGGTGGTGTTGATTGTGATGATTGAGGTATCTGTTGGACTGACTGCTTTTGTTATAGACAATATTGTATGAATAGAGTTTTGAAAAAATCTTCAAAATTCTCATATGATTTTTATTTGTAGACAGAGCAAATTTCTGTGTAACTTTCTCTAAAAAGTACAGGGTTTTATCACGTGTCAAACACTTACTACAGTAGAGTAATAATAATCAGTAGCCTACCTGTCATTTGTCATCGTGAACAACTGATGACAGCCAAGACAACCGATTTGACTCTTTTCTTTTGGAGAACCTCATCTAACTGGACATGGCACATCACGGACATGAGTTAGGGAGACCCATGGAATTAAAACAGGGGAAGTTGCCATTTAATAATGGTTGTTAATACTCTGTCTGCCTGTGTGTGTGTGTGTGTGTGTGTGTGTACGACTCGTGTCTCTTTGAAAGTGGTGAGTCAGCAGGTCGTGACTGGCCTCAGTTTTCTGTCATCCTCTGTTGTTGGGTTTGTGGTCTGAACAGACAGTCTTCCTGACTAGTGGTGTTGCATCAGCTGCCCGAGTCTTCACACACAGACACCGGGTGGCAGACAGAAAGATGACATGGTTAGGTTGGTGTGTGTGTGTGTGTGAGAGAGAGAGAGAACGAGAGAGAGAACGAGAGAACGAGCGTTGAAGTGAATGTGACACACCTGTTTTTGGATCTGGCTGGCACAGAATATCGTTCAGCTGTTGAACTCTTGAGCTGAGGCACCCGTTTGCACAGGTTGGCCAATGCTGAAGCTGTCGTATGCGACGAAAGAAGGACTTGTCCGTAGTCATCCCTCTGCAGCTCAGGAGTTAAAATTCATAGCAAGTGTGTTTTGGCGCTTGATCAGGGAATTAACTAAACACGGTTTCTGTTTTAAGAGTTGTAGGTGAAACTAACATGTGTTCCACAAGATGTAGACTATGTAAATTGTCATAAACCATTGCCAATACTGCACATACACAACATTATTGTGAGTCAAGGATGTCTGTTTTGTGTTTATAGATAAGTCTGTATCGCTGGACCATGTTGGAACTATAGGCTAGTCGGTATAGAATCCAGGAGGCTCATAATCCTTTTTGGTTCAGATCAAATATTTTACATACAACATACCTTAAATATTCCAGAAATACTCCAATGACTTAAATCACTAATAACTTATAAAATTATAAAAAATGACATAAAGCCAGTTGTGATTGTGGACTCAGTCACTGTCTTTCTCTGTAGGACTCTTCTGTGATGGGCATTCAGCGGTTCAGCAGCCTGTGAGATCTTCTCTTAGCACCACATAGAAACAAGGAGTCCAGCCTTAGCGTCTGGACTGGTGGGACAAACGGTGGTCCCACGCCATGACAGATCCCATCATGGACTTCTTCGACGATCCCAACCTCTTCGGGGGTGGCTTGGAAGGGCTAACGGAGGATGGCTTTAATGCAGGGCCCTCTCTGGTGGACGACCTCAACCTCGGCCCCGAGTTTGAGCCTCTGCAGGTGGATCCGATGGGGACGGGGAAGCACATGGGTATGATGCAGACGCCCGGCCCCGCCCCCTCCTCCCAGCAGGGCCTGGCCTACGCACCACAGATGGGGCATTTTGACTCCATGAAGGCCCAGAGCTCTATGGCTCAGCCCTACTCCGGTGCTGAGGGTAACGGCGGTGGCTTTATGGCTCAGCAGCAGCCCCAGTTTCAAGGTACGCCCATGGGCCAGCCGCCTCAGGCCAACGGACTCTTCCCGAACAGCAGCCCCATGTGGGGAAACCACGACCAAAATAGAAACTCGTACCACCCACTGTCCCAGCAGCAGCAGCAGCAGCAGCAGCAACAACAACAACAGCACCAACGTCAACATCAACATCCATGTCAGCAAACGCAGCAGCAGCAACATGGACATCATCAGCTCATGAACCAGCACCAGCCTCCCCACCAGCAGATGAACGCCCAGGCCATGCACCAGCGTGGCAAGCCCTTCCAGGAGCACCACAACTTCGCCTCCTACTACCAGGGCAACATGGCACAGAACCAGCAGCAGCAGCCACAGCAGCAGAGCCGGCACGCCACCCTCAACACGGGCGGCAGCCCCTTCCACTGCGGCGTGGTCCCCAATGCCTCGCCCCAGTCCAAGCCGTACATGGACGCCTCCAACCCCATGGCGTCCGCCCCGCCGGCCCAGCAACAGCCGCAGCGTCAGCAGGGCGCCTACCCAGTCCCCCAGCAGGTGCAGTCCTACCCGGGCCTGGGGTCGGAGGACACCGGCTTGGCCTACTCCATGCAGTCGTCCCCCATGCCTCACGGCCTGTCTTCCTGTTCGGTCAGCGCGTCGGCGGTGGCCGGCTATCCCCCCTCGCAGTACTCCTTCCCCCGACAGCCGGTGGGGATGAGCGTGACAAGCCAGCCTCTGTCCTCAGCGGCGGTTTCCATGACGACGACCTCCTCTGCACGCGGAGCGTCGGCGCATCCTGTGCCCGACCTCCTGAGCGGTGGCAGCTGTCCGTTCTCGTCGGCGCCTGGGTTGAGTCAGCCACAGCCTCACCCACAGCAGCAGCAACAGCAACAGCAACAACAACAACAACAACAACATCATCCTCATCATCAACAGCAGCAACAACAACAACAGCAACAGCAAAGGCTTCCGGCGGCAGCTAGCCAGTCCGGGGAACAGTGTCCCTTCTCCCGTTCCATGCAGCACGCCAAGCCTGCATACAGCACATCCGACATGTTCCCCGACACTGCCAACTCCTTCTCTGCCACTGCGGAGAGCCAGTTCCCCCCTCTGCAGCAGCGGAGCTGCCAGATGAGCATGCCTCCACCCACTGCCACCAGCTCCGGCTCCACCTCCAGCACCGGCGGCAGTGGCGGCAGCACCAACGGGGGCTACCAGGCCATGGAGAAGCACCTGCTGCCTGAGCCTCAGGGTGGGGGCTTTGAGGGGCTGGAGGCCCCCGACCTCCTGGATGAGGACTTTCTGCCTCAGTTGGAGGCCGCCCTGAGCCAGCACGAGGACTCCAACTGCTCCTGGGCTAACGGCAGCCAGGGAGAGGGAGACGCCGAGGAGGAAGAGGAGTCGCTCTCCGTTCACTATGAGATTCAGGTAGGCCACTGGTCCTCTGATAAGTGTCTCATCATTTGGGTTAGTGTTTTCATTTTGCTTTTTATTTATTTATTTATTTATTATCATTTTTTTATTCTTAATTTAAACGTTTTCTTCGGAATTGGATGTAGCTTAATACTGAGGCAAATTAATTTTATTTGATATGGCTCTACATCTGTTCAGCAATGGAGCCAATGTGATGTAAGGCTGCTCTTTTCTGGTTTTAAGGTCTAAAAATATATTGCGATGGCAGCGTGTTCAGCTACAACTCGAGTGTTGCAAGCTGCCTTCACGTGCCTCGAGCTTTCATGTGCATTCATTCATCTAGCTTCAGGATTGCAGTTTAAGGACTTGAGCTCCTGTGAAAATTCACAAGCCGTGCTGGTGTCAGTGGGCTGTTTACTTTGTGTATCAGAACTGGAGGCCTCATTTTTGGCCGCCATGCAGTGGTCGTGCCCCTGGACTTGTCCTTTATCTACCCGAATAATTTACTCAACATGGTGGTCGCTGACTATTTGGCGTGTGGTTTCACTGCTCTCTCTGGCTTGGCTCCGCGGCGCTGCAGTTGCTGTGTCAGAGGCCCCCAACCCCCCCCCACCCCACCCCCGCACAGCGAAATTCGGCCATGACGTCACAGCCGTTGAGCGCTCCAGGCTCCACTCCGTGGGGCTAGTGGCCGGCAGACAGGGGTGTAATGTTTAACCATCCCCCCCCCCCCCCCCGAGCAAGGCGGGAGGGGGAGCACACTGCCCGGAGGAGCTAACGAGCGCTAACTTGGGGCCTGTGGAGCAGGGAAAGAGGTGTAGAAAGAAAGAAAGGAGGGAGGAGAGGAGAGGAGTGGGGGTAGACTCCATTAAATGATAATGATTCAGCCTTTCCTGACCCTGCTCAAGCCACAGGTACTGCCTGATTAGGAGTGGCAGCAGTGTCTGCAGGACTTAAGCGTAAGCGTACTTAAGGCTATAACAAGATGTGGGTCAGGCCAGGGAGGAGAGACTGAGCTCCTTGTGACTGACTCGACTGCACTATGGGGGTGGCTGCTGTCCTGTGTGAGTGTGTATGGTGTGTGTGTGTTTGTGTCCCTGTAAGTGTGTGTGAGTGTGTCCTCATTTGTGTGGCTTGTGTGTGTGTGTGTGTGTGTGTGTGTAGGACGGGATAAAGATAGTGACAGAGGCTAAGTGAGAGGAGGAGACGTTATAATAAGGGCCAGTAGAGGTCTGTTCTGAAGTGGACTCGGGCCTGTTGCCTTCTCTGCCACGGCAACCCTGGTGGCAAGCCTCCCACTAGGGGCTCCAGCCTACAGCGCTAAATCAAGCAGAAGCATGCACTGCCACTCACACAATCACACACACACACACACATTCGCCACACATACCACACACATCTAAACACACACACACACACACACACACACACACCATTCAGACCCACACACAGACTACACAGACACACACATTTGAGCGTGTAGCACACACTGCAGTGCTGGCGTTGACCCTGATAATCAGCAGCCCTCAGACTCGCTGCTCGGGGCCAGCCAGCCCCCGCTCCAGCTCTCCAGCTCCAGCTCCAGCTCTCCAGCTCCAGCTCCAGCTCCGACGCCACCAGGCCTCAGGAGGGGAGTGATTTGTGTGCGTTTGTCCTTCTGAATCCGGCTGCCGCTTCCCACCGCCGCCTCTTCTCCACAGTGGAGAAGAACAAAGTAGAATGGCAGATGAGGTCAACACACTCCACGCGCGTCTGTTATGTGTTGCTCCCTCGTCCTGTGTGTATATATCCACCTGTTCCTTTTCATTGGGGCCAGGCAGGCAGGCGGGCGGGGTGGGGGGTCTTTTTGGTCCTTTTCCACAGACCCTTAGTTAAAATGAAAATGTGGCACCAGTGGCTGGCTGTAAGCTGTCAGACCCCCCTCCCCTCGTCTGTGTCAGCACCCAGAGCACAGTAGCAGCAGCAGTGGCAGCAGCAGAGCCGCTGAAGGGCAGACTGCGCCATTCATGTGCACTGGGCTGTGGAAAGCCAGCAGATGCGCTGTGTGCCAATCACGGTGCCTGGCAGAGGCTTTGTGTCCTCCACTGCTCGCTCTCTCTCTCTCTCTCTCTCTCTCTCTCTCTCTCTCTCTCTCTCTCTCTCTCTCTCTCTCTCTCTCTCTCTCTCTCTCTCTCTGCATCTCCAACGCTAATGGAGGATTTACCGTCGCCAACAAAAGGGGGCTG
>NW_027468630.1:8025555-8038055 GCF_046254945.1 Alosa pseudoharengus | reverse complement strand
GTGTGTGTTTGTGTGCATGTGTGTATGTGTGTCAAGTGCAAGTGTGAGCTACGACAGAGAGGCAGCGACCAACCAGCCAACCGGCTCTGTCAATCTCAATCTGTCCCTCAGGCAGATGGCTCCTGCGCCTGCCCTGTGTGGCTTGCCCTGCATGCCTGTGTCTGTCTGTCTGCCTGCCTGTCTGTCTGCCTGTCTGCCTGTCTGTGTGTGTCTGTCTGTCTGTCTGCCTGTGTCTGTGCCTGTGTCTGTGTCTATCTACAGGGCTAGGCAGAGTAGGGCGGTGGGTGGGACTTAGCAGGGAGGGTCAAAGGTGAACAGGAAGTGCTGTGTTTTTTTCTTTTTTTTTCTTTTTCTTTTTCCCCTGTGAAGCAGGCGGTCCTTGTTAAATGTGTGTGTGTGTGTGTGTGTGCGTGTGTGTGTGTGTGTGTGAGGGTTGAACGGAAGGGGCGGAGCAGGCCCAGAGGGAGAGGGGAGGGATTAGGTTCTACTTGGATTTGGACTGCGAGGAGCATGTGGGAATGCCGCCAGGCCCAACTGCACAGTAGGTCGGAATCAAAGCCTTTTCTCTTTTTTTCCCCCCCCTTTCCTCTTCCACCCCTCCTCTCTTCTCTTCCCTCTCTCCACTATCTCTGGGTTTTCACGTGGGGATGAAAAACTTTTGGTTGAGGTTGGTCTGACCGAGCGGGATAGGTCTGTCTGTGTGTGTCGGGAAGAGAGTGCGAGTGTGTGAAGGTTAGCCGGCTGGTTAAGCGCTGATGGAGGCGTGGAGGGTGGTGAGGGATGTGTAACTGGAATGGCAAGCTTTTTCAGTGTTGCCTCAGTGTGACCTGCCTCAGTCCCACACACACACACACACACACACACACACTTCCTAGTGTCCAGTGCACTGGTCTTCTTGTGTCTTTATTTATGTGTGAGGGGAAAATTACAGGCAGAGGAAGGAAGTTTCGTGACTCACTGAACATGTCGTAAGATTGTTTCGTTGTTGTGTTTATTTGTCTCGTATGTGTGCGTGCATGAGGATTGTGAACTTGTTCCATTCTCGTGGGTGTCGTATATGTTTAGTTTTCAAGGGCAACTTTTTTCCTCTTTTTTTTTTTTTTTTTCTTTGTGTGTGTGTGGAGATGACCGTTGGCCGTTGTTCCTCTCTGTCTGTCCCCCCACCTCTCTACCTGGTCGTTGGGGACTGGCCGAGTGAGTTTCTCAGGTGACGCTGCGGGAGTCGTGGAGCTTGCCCGTTTCCATGGCTCCCCCAGTGCGAGTGGCGGGGGTGGTGGTGGTGGCGGCAGCGGCGGTGGTGGCCTGGGGTTTATTTACAGAAAGAAAACGTCCCATTTCACAACCTCTTCCCCCCCACCCTCTCTCTCTCTCTCACACAGACACACAGACACACAGACACACAGACACACAGACACACAGACACACAGACACACAGACACACAGACACACAGACACACAGACACACAGACACACACACAGACATGGAGCAAGGGGAGAAGGACAGGCTCGGCTGCACTGTGCGGTGGGGATAAAGTTCACCCTCTGCCTCGCAACAGCAGCCATAATTAAAACCCTCCACGAATCAAGTAAATGCTGCTCCGAGAACTTTCCGTTCTCCCCAGCCCGGCCGCGTTAATGTTTTACTCTCTGTCTTTCTCTTTCTCCTTTTTTATGCGAGCGCAAAATGGAGGCTTGCCTTTGCCTGGGTAGTTTTTAAAGCAATCTATGGAAACACACATAGGCCCTGCTAATTCAATCAGGTTGGAACTTGGAGTCATATGATTTTCAATTTCTCCCCCCTTTCTCTCTCTCTTTCTCTCTCGCTCTCACACACACACTCACACGCAAACAGACTCACACTCTCATACTCTCACACACTCATTCGCTCACACGCACAGTGTCGCCATTATGTTATGGTGATCTGGGAGGCTTGGGCCGAGCCCTGTGTGTGTGTGAGTGACGGACTGACTCTGATAGTGTTGCATTGAGCAGTGAAGGCGCAGTCCCAGTCCCAGTCTCTGACCCCCCCCCCCCCCCTCCTCGTCTTTATGTGTTTAGTGGAGCAGCCTAGCTGCTCGCTGTCTCCCCTGCAGCTGACTGCGGTCCAGGCCTCCTCTGTTTACCCTGTCATTAGCATCTCACACACGGCTCTGTGTGGAAGGCCATTGTGAGGATAGCTGGGGGAGTGTGTGTGTGGATGTGTGTTGGTGGCTGTGTGTTGGTGGCTGTGTGTTGGTGGCTGTGTGTTGGTGGGTGTGTGTTGGTGTGTGTGTGTGTGTGCTTGTTTCTTTTATACGCCTGTGTGTGTGTGTGTGTGTGTGTGTGTGTGTGTGTGTGTGTGTGTGTGTGTGTGCGTTCGCGCATGTTTCTTTTATACGCCTGTGTGTGTGTGTGTGTGTGCATGTTTCTTTTATACGCCTGTGTGTGTGTGTGTGCGCATGTTTCTTTTATACGCCTGTGTGTGTGTGTGTGTGTGCGTGCGTGCATGTGATTTTGCACCCCACACGTCTGCTCTGGTGTGAAAGCTGTAAAGGTCACCTATGGGTCAACCACTCTGTCTAGTCAGTGGTCAGTAGTTCAGTAGGTGGGGGCAGACGCCTGGACGAGGGGATCGTCTGACTCATATTCATGTCATGGATGTGTGTGTGTGTGTGTGTGTGTGTGTGTGTGGAAGTAAGACCCCAGTTCTCGATATGAAGCAATTTGAGTCTGCACAGGGCCATGTCACATCTGCACACACACTACGTACGCATGCTCTGCATTGCCTATTGCACTTGAGCTGAATCAGTGTCCTGCACGAGAGCACGCTCTTCCTCTGTGCTCATCGTTGCACCAGGCATCACACTTTCACCACACTGTGGTTTTACTTCAAAGTGCTTCACCCGCCCCGCCCACCCCTCTCAGACGAAATGATACGAAACTCTGAGTGTGTAAGTGCAGATCGTTTTTGTGTTGTGGAGGAGTCGTGAGCTAGATTTGCCACCTATTTGGTGATGGAGGTGTTGTTAATTCATCCTCTCCTTTCCAATTCTGTTGTGAGACTGAATTTCCATTCAGAATTGCCTCGCAGGGATGTGTGTGTGTGCGTGTGTGTGCGAACTGTGTGTGCACGCCTGCCTGCATGATTTTCTGCGCGTGTGTGTGTGTGTGTGTGTGTGTGTGTGTGTGTGTGTGTGTGTGTGTGTGTGTGTGTGTGTGTGTGTGTGTGTGTGTGTGTGTGTGTGTGTGTGTGTGTGTGTGTGTGTGTGTGTGCAGGGGATGGAGATACAGACAGAGTGGTAGATGAATTGTCACTATCTGTGATGCCTCAGTACCCTGAAAAGCCATCCTACCTGTCTCTTGACAGAGAGGAAGTGAAAATTAGAGCAGAAAAAACTGTTCTCTCTCTCTCTCTCCCTCTGTCGCTCTTGCTTTCTCTCTTTCATTATCTCCCTCTCTCTTTTTCCCCTGACTTCACCTAACTCCACCCCTCCGGGCTCCAATGAGTTTTGCATTTTGTTGTGTGTGTGTGTCTGTCTGCAAGTGTGTGTGTTCCTGTTTCTATTTGTGTGTGTGTGTGTGTGTGTGTGTGTGTCTGTTTCTGTCTAGTTTGCTCTTATGCTGCTGTCTGCCTGATGCATCTCTCTCTCTCTCTCTCTCTCTCTCTCTCTCTCTCTCTCTCTCTCTCTCTCTCTCCTTCCTCCATCTCTCTTCCTCTCTCTGTCTCCCGCTTTCTCTCTCCTTCCTCCATCTCTCTTCCTCTCTCTGACCTAAATAATGAACGAATGGTAAAGGTCTAGAAGTAAGCTCCCTGCTGTGCCCCACCCCCACCCCATCACCCTCACCCACCGTCACTCAGACGCCCCCTGATCTGATGTGGGCTTCAGCTCTGACCTCAGCCGCACAGTAGCCAACACAGACAACCTCCCTCTCTCTTCCTTCCTATCCCTCTCTCTCTCTTTTTCTTTCTCTCTCTCTTCCTATCTCTCTCTCTCTCCCCCTCTCTTTTTCTTCCCCTCTCTCTCTCTATCTCTCTCTCTTCCTATCTCTCTCTCTCTCCCCCTCTCTTTTTCTTCCCCTCTCTCTCTCTATCTCTCTCTCTTCCTATCTCTTTCTTTCTCTCTCTCTTTCTCTGTCTCTTCCTATCTTTCCTCTCTTTCTTTCTCTCTCTCTCTCTCCCTTTATTTCTCTCTTCCTTTCATTCTCCCCCTCCCTTCCTCCATGTTTTTGCCTTGTACTCAATTGGGGTTACTCTATCTCTCTCTCTGGCTCTGTTTGTCTGTCTCCTGCTCTATCTCTTTTCTCTAGTCTCTCCCTCTCTCTCTCTCTCTCTCTCTCTCTCTCTCTGTCTGGCTCTGTTTGTCTGTCTCCTGCTCTATCTCTTTTCTCTAGTCTCTCTCTCTCTCTCTCTCTCTTTCTCTCTTTTTTGCCTTAGTCATGTTTTCACACAGCCTTTTCCTTATTCCCCCTCATATGTTTTCTCTGACCTAGAAAAACAGATTTCTCAAATGGACACCTCAATTCATTGCCATGGTTAAAGCTGATTTTATTTATTTTATTGTTGCTACCATTTGGTTGTTGTTAAAGCTTGAGTGTTAGCACGTGCTGACTAGCGTGTTGAATGGCATCCATAGTAGTAGGAGTCATTGGTTGGACTAGTGGAGCAGGTAGGTCAAGTTTTGAACCCAGAAGTGCATTGTGGCGGTTCCTGGTGTTTCCATGCTTCAGGGTAATGATGTGTTGTTCCTTAGGTAGGGTGTGATCAGGGCCCCAGGCTAGCCATTTATCAGACGGCTGGTTAAGATAAATTATTTGTGTGTGTGTATTTGTGTGTGTGTGTTTGTGCGTGCGTGCGTGCGTGCGTGCGTCTGTCTGTGTGTGTTTTTGTGTGTGTGTGTGTGGGCACGAGTAAGAGTGAAAGAGTGGTTCTACAGGCTGCTCATCTCTTTCCATCTGTGGTAAGCCTACATGTCGTCTCTACCTCACTACACGGCTGGCTGGCTCCACGTCTTTCCAACCCATCCATCTCTTTATCTCCCATTTCTCTCCCTCCGTCTCCGTTTCCGTTGCTCCTCCAGCGATGCTGCCATGCGTGCTGCAGTGCCATCTGGAAACCTGGCTCCGCGCCCCTCAGACAGAGAGTCTCTCACTCTCTCCCAGATGATGCTCCCTCAGGCCAAGGGCCACGCTTTGAGAGTCCCAAGAGTCCGCGATCGTCCGCTGGGGTGACAGAGCGATGTAAATTCAGTGGGTGTAGCCACCACGGCTCCGTGCGGACATTTGTTTACCATCCAGTTTTTTTTGTTGTGACCGCGCGGCCACATTACCACAAGGGCACGGACAGCAAATGGACGAACTCCAAATAGACTAGAAAGTATAATAAGAGCTACGCTTCTGTGCTGTCCACAGCTGTCTGTGTGCTCTCTACAAGCGTGTAGACTCCACCTACAAGTAGCCTGGTTCAGTCATGGCGCTAACACCTATCCTGACCTGTCCTGACCTGGGGCCTGTACTACGAAGCGGGGTTTCTGGCTTATCTGGGTAACTTCGAGAGTAACTTGATCACGTGTGGCGTAACTTCCCGATTAACCCGTACTACGAAAGGTGGATAGGTTTTAAGCGAGGTATGCTGCCATGGCAATTTACGCTGCATCTCAAACCTGCTCCGACCAGGTTATGTTCTTGGTTAACCCGAGGTTTCCGTTAACCACACCCTTTATAAGTACCACCCCTCCACTAACAATTTCTCCCGAGACATGTCGGCGTACCTGGATGATCCATACGACACTGGAGCGCAAATCGTGAGGGACTCTCTTCGCAGGGCGAGGGGTTTTAGAGACCGCCAGAAAATATATATAGCCTACCCGGACGATATTCTCTATGAAGATATAGATTGTCAGCCGAGGGAATTCGTTATCTTTGTCAGATGATCTAGGAAGACGTCTCAGCAATGCCCGTACGTGGACATTCATGTATTCAATCGGTGATGCAAGAATACTGTATGTCCTAAAATAAATCGGACATAGGCCTACAGTATGCTGAACATCTGAGCAAGAATAGCCTAAAATAAATCGGACATAGCTTACAGTAGGCCTAATAAATACAAATCACCATTTTAACAAACTTGTTGAATTGAATGTCATATTACTGTACCCTGCACATAAAGGCTACACATTTCCACAGCACCAGAATCCGACCGAATGCCTCCCTCAACCCCCTCCATAATCGGCCTTCCACTATTATTTGCGATGGCCAACTCCTCTGCTACTGTAAAACACTCTGGTGCCTTACAGTAGTGTTCAAAGACACCTTTTTCTTAGCTGTAAAACAGAGGCCAAGTGAAGGCTATAAGCATAGGCCTACATGTTTTCATAATTAAGAAATATTAATGCAAGCTATGACTATATAAACCACTATTCTGAATAATGTGTTTGTGTTTCATTTTCACCTGCTGCCATGTGCGTTTGGCAATGGTGTTGCATCTGAAATGTTCACAGGATTAGGCATACACTAAATCAGTCAATGGGGCTACTTAAACATTCAATTATCCTTATTACTGTAATCTATATGCCCACTTCTAAATTGTGTTGCATCTGTAGGCATTTCTATGAACTCAAAATAAGTAATTTAATTATTTCAACTCATTAAATACATTCCGCAAGCTATTAATCCTCCGTATTTGAAGAACATGTGGAAATAATACTTTTAGGCATTTAGGATCTGCAATACGTTGCCAACAGCCTTGCCAGCTTGCTTTGTTCACTGCCGACGTATTTGTCATAATAATTGGCATTCCTCATCCGTAAAATAAGGTGAACGCGTCATCACTGAAAGTGGTGATTTGCGCTGCAACCCGCCCCTTTTATGTGAACGCGCACAAACTCCAATGAGGTTAACCCCGGCTCAACAAATCAACTTCATAATCAGCGTCGTAGTACCGATTAACACCACTAAAGATAACCAGGTTTTGTCAACCCCGGTTTAACAAAGTAACCCTGGGTTACATCTGGGTAGGTTAAGCTCCCTTCGTAGTACAGGCCCCTGGAGGGTGAGCCTGAACCTAAGCCTCCACCACCCACACGCTCTTACACAACGTCACTAAACATATCTGAACCAGGGCAGCCTGGTGCTCCTTAAGGCTACTTCTGGCAACTCCCCACCTTCTCTTCTCTCCTCTCACTCTCTCCTCTCACTCTCTCCTCCCTTCTCTTCTCTTCTCTTCTCTTCTCTTCTCTTCTCTTCTCTTCTCTTCTCTTCTCTTCTCTTCTCTTCTCTTCTCTTCTCTTCTCTTCTCTTCTCTTCTCTTCTCTCACTCCTCTCCTCTTCTCTCCTCTCCTCTCTTCTCAACCCTCTTCTCTCACTCTCCTCTCTCCTTTCTTCTCACCTCTCCTCTCCTCTCTTCTCTCCTCTCCTCTTGTCACATCTGCCCCCCCTCCATCTCTCCGACTACCTAACTCTGTCCCTTTCTCTCTCTCTGTCCCTTTCTCTCTCTATCTCCTCCTCTCCTTCTCTCTCTCTCTCTCTCTCCCACGCCTATGTGTGCATGGTGGCAGTGGTGGCCAGTGAGGGGAAAGGGCAAGCCAATTTGTCTGGGTTAGCCATGCTGCACGCTCACTCGGCCCTACATCGCTCTCTGAGACCGGGAGGAGAAGGCCGCCGAGCACTAGTGCTGCTACTGTTTTTTAATTAAATAAAGGCTGGCAATTAGCTGCTCACCCAGCGTTCAGGAGCTAATACACTCCTAGAGCGGGGAGAAGTAGCTTACGTGGGAGACCTTTTTTCCTCCTGCACCTCCTCATCTCTCTCTCTCTCTCTCTCCCTCTCTCTCTCTCTCTCTCTCTCTCTCTCTGTATATCTCTCTTTTTTGCTCTCTTTTACTCCCTAACTCTTGTTATTGGTGCGGCGTTTGGGGAATGCTGCAGAATGTCCCAGTGCTGCTACTCTTCTGTTAGTGATAATCAAACCGCGTTCATTAATAGCACGTTGCAGTGGCGCACAGAATTAGCGTAGCAGTCTGTGAGCTCTGTGGCTCTGGATGGAAATCTTTATAGCTAATGCCTATAAATATCCCCGGCTTGGAGGCCCACACAGAGGCCCGTTTTGGAAGTGTGCTAGGTCTCTTAAGTGAAGGAGTTATGAAGAGATTGAGTCCTTCCTAGTGTGAGATTCCTCTTAAGTTTTTGAAAACATCTCAGTATTGAGAAAATCAATGACTGAAATTATTTTCTTCCTGATTAAAATTCACTCCGTATCTAAATAGGCTATAAGCCAAGCTACATTATACGTAGCTTAAATGCACGGGTATAAAGACAAGTTGCATGGTAATATGCTGACCAGTATAGTTGACTGCATCATAAGGCCCTCTCTTAAGGCTAATTTCCCTTAGTTTCCTGTTCAACAACAATTCTGCTGCTCTACTAGAATGTTTTTTTTTTTATAGCCAGGATGCAGCTGTCTCTGTCAGGTCATGTGAACTGTTCACTACTGTAATTTTGTGAGGCTCTTCTTCTATTTCTCCATACGGCAATCATGAATCATACCGACCAGCTCTTTTCTTGCTTGGATCTTTTAGTTTGTAATCCCAAATAAAATAAAAAAGATTTGCCCCAAAACTTGTCATCCCTATTCCCAAATGAATTGATCGACAAGCATAATTGCATGACTAATGTCATTGGCACAAATGCCATAATTTGATTACATTCCGATTCACAAGTGAACAAGTTCATTCTGATGTGATATTGATAGGAATGAGATCGAATCCTATATAGAAGTGCCCCCCACCCCTATCTTCAAATGGAACACTGTAATATGCATGTAACATTCTGCACGTACGCCTAACTGAAATTTTATGAAAATATTTCATTTCTAAAATTGTTTTAGTTAAACTTACAGGATTCCTATAATATTTTCTACTAGTCACATTGCTCTCATAGGTTTCTTCAAGTCCCAAATAGTAGGAAATGTAATTTGGTTTTAGTGACACGCTTTTCTGGCACTATAACTTAGGCTGTTTGACAACTTGAAGGATGGACAAGGGCATTACCATTTTCATGTGGGAGTTGACAAATAAGCACTAATTAGGTCCAAAAGAATTTAAAATTTACAAGAGGCTTGAAAACCATTTTCCCTTTTCAGCAGGTGAGAAGGCACATGGGCTTTCTACCTACCTACCTACCAACTCAGGCCATCCTTAAAAATATTTTTGTTTGCAGTAACAGCCAAAAAAAATTTAAAATGGGTCGGTAGGTAGGTCAATATTTTTTTTTTTCAAGATTCAAAGTAAAAAAAAAAGTACAATTTTGGTCATGGTGATTACGTAGGAATGAATTTACACAAATGTGCATATCGTGACGTAACTGATTGGGTCTTCAACCTGTGCCTTCAGGCGCACCATTGCAAACCTCATTCTGATGCAGGCTATATAGACCAGCCTTTCTCAAACTTCTTTAACCTGAGGCCCGGTCATGGCAGACTTTGGGGTCATAGGGCTCTTCTACATGTACCCAGAAAGAAGGCTACAATAACTCTTGGCCACGTTATATTGAATTTTGACTATACAATACTCAATGCTATACAGTGTATTATACAGTCTCTGCTCTGTTTCTAAGGAAGTTCCAAAAAACGTCGTTCTATTAAGTTTCGTTAAATAAATAAATAGCCTTCCAACAGGTTGAAGCAGAGCTTTGATACCAACGTTATCAATTAGTTTCAGTTTCTCTTGCGCAGACGTGCATTGAATGAATGCTCATACCACCACTTAATTGTAGGGCTCCATGTTTAATGACATCGATAGCAGAAACGTTTGTTTTATTTTTTCGTCGATCCGCGGTTTCTTGATCAACTGCGCAGCAAATTATCAAATGAAGCACCGGGCCAAATTTCACTCCACGACTCCGCGAAACAGCAGTCTCCATGTTGCGGACCCATATTTTGAGAAATGCTAAATAGACCACAACCAATTTCAATACTCCGACACGGTCACCGTTTGACTAGGGGGGGAGAAGGGATGAGAAAAGATCTGGCCACAGTTCTTCCAGAACTTCGTGCCAAGTAAAAGCGTTATCAGTTTGTTTGAATGAAACGAAGCGTAGGCCTCTCATGCGTAAAACCAATGGTGTAGAGATGACGCCACAGGGTTTTATTTAAGTGAGCCACGTTTGCATGTAGGCAATTTATATTCACAATACTTGGGCCTACTAAAAGAAATATTATTTTATTGCATTTGTATTGGTTGTTTAGAGTAAAAAAAACAATCGGTCGGTATTAACGCAAGTTTACAACCGGCAAGTCGGTCGGACTAAAAGGGGAAAAAAATAAATATTTGGGTCTGTTCTACATTGACAGGGTCGGTCGGGTTACGGCAAACGAAAGTATTTTTAAGGATGGCCTCAACTGCCTAACAACTTGGCTCTGCAAATCTCCATCATTTGTCATAAAGCAGCTTCACACCAAAAAATCTTGAATATTTGGATCAGTGAGGCTGGTCAGTCCTTCAGTTTCAGTTTTAGGCAACAGTATCGACGTATCTTGAATGGTTAAAGTTGTGTCTTGCATTGTGAAAGATTGTTGGGTATCAACGAATCACAATACTTGTGTGCCGATTCGATTTATATTGCGAATTTAGTTTTTTTGCGATTCGATAGTATTGAGTATTGCGGTTTTATTTCTTCTTTTCTTTCTTTCATTCTATTCTATAACAAAAACAAAATATGAATAATACACTTTTATGAGACAATATATTATGAGACATTTATAAAAAAAACTATTGTGGGGAAAAGAACTGATCGTCACCAAAACAAATCACGATACATGAATCAATGTTTTTTTTTTCACCCCAGTATCAATCTTTTTCCAGCAAATTAGCACTATGATCATCTTCCTCTGCCGATGCGCTAAGTAAATGGAATCCGGCTCTGAGGACAAGCCTCAGAAAATAAGGTCTTAAAAAAGTGTATGAATTACATGGCCACAATAGCTGAAATTGTATTTATTTAATTTTTTTTGTGATGTCATTGCCATGTGTGTGTGTGCGTGTGCATGCATGATATTATGTGTTTGTTTTTGCGGTTAGGCCTAAGGCTAGAGGTGTTCTGTAGAACATTATGTGTGTGCAGCTTACTGAAGGGAGTATGAACTCCGCTATTTGTCTTAGATTAGACTTCTGTGTTCAACACTGTTTAGTTATGTGCCTTTTTTTGTGGAATACCTGCGCATTCCAGTGGAATGTGGTGGGCAGGTCCTTGGTGGCAGTTTACCGTTCAGTTTCCGTTTGAACCTGACACCGGCTGTGGCTATGTTTTGCATATATGCAGCATCATTTGCCAAGATGACTTGGCCAGACGAGATGTGGATCTGGATGAAATTATGGGGTGGATTGTGGTGATATGACATCTGCCGGGGCTCCTGGCCGCTCATCCTTCTGAAACCTTCCCACAACTAGATGAGCACCATTCAAATCAAGACTGACCAATGGGACAGAGTTGTGCGCTGCACGATGACTTGCAGCCTTTTTTTGCGATTTGCTAATTGCTGTAGTTCAAATTGCAATTTTGATTAAAAATCGATTTAATTTTGCGGCCGTATTTTTTAGTGCTTGATTAATATGCCCCATTGGGGCACCTTCCAGGCTTTCATAAGCCACCACATAAGCCATTTGAAATGGACGCTCGATGTGGAGCTTGGAACAGTCTAGATATGTGCGTGTGACAAATCTTCTTATAATTTGTTTGTTTTTATATGTGTGGGTGTGTGTGTGTGTGTGTGTGTGTACGTGTACGTGCACGTCTACACGTGTGAGTTTGTTTGTGTGCTCTTACTGTGTGCTACCTAGCAGTGTTTATAAGGATCATTACTGCCTGATGCTCTATTTAATGGGTTCAGGAAGTATTGCTGCGCATCATGTCCCCTTTCATTTATCAAACCCTCCTCCCTTCCACTCTCCTCTCCTCCCTCCCCTTCTCTCTCTCTCTCTCTCTCTCCCTCTCTCCCTCTCTCCCACTCCCCCTCCCTCTTTCAGTGTAACTTTAAATTGTCCGGGCGTCTCGACTCTAATTAGAGCCCCCCCCCCCCCCCACCACCCCGTCATCTCCCCACTGCTGACAGTATAATCTATATTCTATTAACCAGGACACAGGTTTGGGTCTGGTTATGGTGGGCCAAGGTGAGTGTCTGTGGCGCTAACAACGCTGCTCCTGCACCACTATTATTAGCAGCGCGGTATGTGACACACTTTAGCTGGGTGTGTGTGTTCACTACAGGCTGGCCCAGCGCGATGGTGCCTCCGTGCTCGTTTGCTTTTCCGTGGGGTGGGGGAGGGAGGGCCTGCGCAGGGGGAACTTTGAGGGGATCAGCGGGGGCCTCAAGGGGTCACGTTTGGTGGCACTCGCATACAGGCTAACAGGTTCACATTGTGGGTTCATGACAGGCAGGCCTAGTTGTTTGTCCTCTGGGCGTGTTGGGGAACCCTGTGTGTTTGTGTGTGTGTGTGTGTGTGTGTGTGTGTGTGTGTGTGTGTGTGTGTT
>NW_027468630.1:8010555-8020555 GCF_046254945.1 Alosa pseudoharengus | reverse complement strand
CACACACACACACACACACACACGACATTGTCTGTGGCAGCAGAGGACTGCTTCTAATCTCCTCATATGGGCTCCATGCTCTGGTGTCTTTTTGATGGCTCTTTCTGCATGGTACTTTTCCATCTCTGTCATTCTGCGCTGTCTATTTGATGAGTAAAAATGGAAATTTGGATCACTAAAAGCTGAAAGGACGATCCTGCTAGATTTCATCAGAGGTTTGCTGTGTGTGATGTGTGTGATGTGTGTTCCCTTCCCACAGTGGAGTGGAAAGCTGCTTGTGGTTACTTTTTACCAGATAGTGTTGCTGGTTGACAGTCAGTCAATCAGTCAGTGTGATTCAATGGAAACGGTTTCTCCTGTACTTGGGGGAAAGGCCGCTTTGTAAAAACCAACTCTCACTCTTTGATGGTGTGGACTGGTGTTTTTTACGTGTGTTTGTTTGTGAGTGTGTGGGGGATGTTTGGTGTACCCCCTACACCATGTGCCATATCCCTTGTGTCGTGTTCTGGCAGGATGGGAGGGCCCCCTTTCACCCACACACACCTCCACATACACATAAACACACGCACACACCACACACACACACACACACACACACACCACAGACACTCCCCTCTTCCACACATTTAAACACTCTCTCACACACACCCCCGACACCTCTCCTCGTCTGTTCCGCTCGGCGTGTGCTGCTTCCTGGAAACACGCTCTGGCAACTTTCACACTTCCACCCAGTGTGTTAGAGGGTTAGGCTGCCGGCGTTCCTCCTCTCTCCCTCTCTATTCCTCCTCTCTCTGTCTCTCTTGTCCTTCTCTCTCTCCCCTTCCCCCTCCCTCTGTTTATCCTTCTCTATTTACCTCTCTCCCTCCCACCCTCACTTCCTCCCTCCCTCCCTCCCTCCCTCTCTCTCCTTCCCTCACTCCCCCTTCCTCTCTCTCTCTCTCCTTCCCTCTCTCTCCCCCTCCCTCTCTCTCTCTCCTTCCCTCTCTCTCCCCCTCCTTCTCTCGACTCTCGTGCTCCCTCTCTGGCTGTCCTCTAAGTGCTGCTGTGTGGCCGATGGTGGAGATGGTGTTGATGGTGGTGGTGGTGGTGGTGGCGGCGCTGTCCTCACCAGACCCAGGAGCCTGCCCTCAAATCTGCCAGCACCCCCATCAGCCGGCTCAGTCTGACACCCCCTCTGTGTGTGTGTGCCTCTCTCTGCCCTGCCCTCCCTGCCCTGCCCTGCCCCGTCCTATCCTGTCCTATCCTGTCCTGTCCTGTCCTGCATCACCGCCTAGCGTGTGCTCGGTCACTAGTGTTATTATTGCTGTCACTGAGAGCATTGGGTACAGGAGAGAATTATAATTTTTTTTTTTAAAAAGACTCAATCAGGAGTTTATTTCTGTAATTGCTCATTTATTTGATATGGTGTTTTGACACACCGAAGTGCACGGGAGGAGAATAAAAGGGCCAGTGCAAACGTGGGCAAATAAAATGTGCGTTGGGCTCGGAGAAATCCAGAACATGTGGGGTTAAGTTGTGAAAGTTAATGTAATAACTGCTAGCACCATCTGCTGGCCTGCTTCCTCACAAAGAGAGAGAGAGAGTATGGGCGAGTGAGCAAGGGAGAGAACGCGAGCGTGTGAGTGAGCGAGCGAGCGAGAGAGAGAGAGAGAGAAAAACGAGTCCGGATTTTAACGACATCTCTAATATTCATGCTGATGCATTTTGCTGCTTTGTGCTTTCATTTTTCCACCACTTCGCCCGCGCCTCGAGCCCGCCACCACACGCGCCAGGGAGAGGGGAGGGGAACGAGGGAAGAGGCGGAAGAGAAAAACAAGTGGAAAAGAAGGGAAAAACACGGGCAAAGAGGAAAAACGACGACAGCAACAAAAGCAATTTTCTTTTCCTTTTTTTTTTTTGGTGACTGTACAAAAAGAGGAGTAGTTGCCCTTACCTTTTTCAATCCGGGGATGTAAGAGGAAGCAGAAGTGGGTGCGAAGGGAAGAGAGAGAGAGAGAGAGAGAGAGACAGACACACACTGAACGAGTGAAAAAAGAACACGCGCATGAGGAAGAGAGCTGTAAGAGAGCGAAAAAGAGCGAGGGAGCGATTGCTCTAGCGGACAAACGGCAGAGAAGAGAGAGAGAGAGAGATTGAGGGAAGGAGAATCAATGAGAAGGGAGGAGAGTGGTGGCTGAGCGAGTCTGTGCCTGTTTGCCCCGCGAGGAAGCGAGAGAACGACAGAGTGTGCGCGTGAGCGAGAGAAAAAGAGAGTGAGTGAGTGAGTGAGAGAGAGAGAGAGTGAGAGAGAGAGAGAGAGAGAGAGGCAGCATGCACCGTGCTTCCTGGACGGGCCGTGCCACGCACCTCGGATCTCCAGCCTCCCAGTGAAGCGAGCGAGCGAAGCTCCTGCCCTTCAACGTCAGCCACCCCTGCCCCCCTCCCAATGCTGCCGCCAGGGGGGAGGAGGTGAAGGAGACCGCCGCCGCTGCCACCGCCACCAGCCGCTAACCACCGCGATCTGAGGAGAGAGAGAGAGAGAGAGAGAGAGAAGGGGAGGGAGGGGGGAACGGACGGACTGAGCTCTCACGGAAGAGAGCGAGAACGAGAGAGAGAGGGAGGGCGGGAGGGAGACACACGGCGAGAGAGTGGAGAGAGAGAGAGAGAGAGAGATAAAAAACGGCGAAAGGGCAAGGCTTTTGTTAGGCGACTGGCTGAAGGGAGCGAGAGAGAGAGAGAGAGAGAGAGAGTGGGGGAAGAGAGAAAAAAAGCGAGCGAGAGGACAGGAAGAGAAAAAACCATGTCTACGGTGAAGAGGCCAAGAGGAAGGGTAAGTGAGCCGCGCTGAGCGGAGAGAGCTGGGAGAGGGAGGGAGGAGGGGCCCAAACGGCAGGAACTGAGCAGCCCTCCTCCCTCCCTCTCTCCCCCTCCCCCTCCCCTGACACACACACACACACGCAGACACACAGACACACATACATACACACACTCGTGCTGCAGCCACCACTGCCGCCATCTTGAGTTTGCTCGCTTTGCTTGTGTTTTTTTCCTCTCCTTGCTCTCTCTGCCTCGTGTTTTTTCTCTCCTCTCCTCTTCTTTCCCTTTATTTGCGTCAGGCTTTAAGGTGGCATGCGAAGCTGTACTCTCGGCTTTTGCCTCCACCCCCCCCCCCCCCCCCCGCTCTCATTCCTGACCATTTTTCTTCCGTTCTCCCTCCCCCCCTCTCTTGTCTGATCATTCCTCCCTCTCTCTCTCTCTCTCTCTCTCTCTCTCTCTCCCTTTCTCTTTCGCTCTCTTGGTCTCTCATTCCTCCCTCCACCCCCCTCCCCCCCAGTTTGGTGGCTCTATGATCTGGTGCAGCAGGCGACGTGTGTGTGTGTTTGTGTGTGTGTGTGTGTGACTGATGGACTCTGCTCATGTGACATACAGTGCTGAGAAGTGTGTATGGCTCCGGCAGCTCGTGGAACAGGCTTTTCCTGGCTCCCCTGTGCTTTTGTAGTGGCCGAGTGTTTTCCGTGGGAGCGCTAGCGAGAGCTCGAGCGGGGTTACAGAGAGACCGAAATCACTGCAGTGCTGGCAGCCTGTAATTTTAGTTATTTATAGATGTATTACACAGCTGCAGTGCACTCGCTTTGCTGCATTTTTCCTCATCTCATTCTCTCTCTCTCTCTCTCTCTCCCTCTCTCTCTCTCTCTCTCTCTCTCTCTCCGTCTCTCTCTCATGCAAACACACTTTCCCCACTGCCCTGTACCCCGACCCCTATCTCGCTGCCTCTCTCTCTCTGCTCCCAGTTCTTCAGCATCTTCTCTCTTCCATTCAGTTCTCTTTTCTCCTCTCCTTTTTTTGCATGTTCTTTCCTGCCATTTTTGAGAGAAGGCATGAAATGGACTAAAGAAGGACATTCCAGTCTAGGCCAATCATTTTCTGTAATGAACTCGGGCAGAGCTTCACATACACACACGCAGACGCACACACACACACACACACACACACACACACACACACACACACACACACACACACACACACACACACACACGCAGACACGCACACACTCTCACACTCTCCTCCATGCTCACGTGAGTCAGCCTGCTGTTGTTTATCTTCAAAATGAATTGCTATTTATTCCCTCCCTCCCTCCTTCCTTCCTTTCCGCATGCCCATCCCCCTCTTTTTGTTTTCTGGTTCGAGATAATTCCCTTTTTATTTCTCATCCAGGAAGGCAACTGTGCCTGAGCACACACACACACACACACACACACACACACACACACACACACACACACACACACACACACACACACGCATATGCCTGCTAACGTATCCATATCACGTTTTTGATCCAGCCTGTTTATGACCGACTTGTGGGCTGTAAGCTTAGGACCTATTTAAGTGTGTGTGTGTGTGTGTGTCATTTCTGTGTGGAAGCCAGTGCGTGTTCATGTATAATTCACATGTTATCACGTAGCGAGGGCTGTGTGTATAATTCATGTCATTGGCCAGCGGCCTCCCTCAGTCTCAGACTGGGCCTCGGCATCCTTCTAGCTGACGCAGAAAAAAAACTGTCAGGAGCCACCTAGACGCAGGGTCCACCTCTCGTGCGTGTGTGTGCGTGTGTGTGAGTGAGAGAGAAAGAGATGGCGTACAGATCTGTGTGTGTGTGTGTGTGTGTGAGAGAGAGAGAGAGAGAGATATGGTGTACAGATCTCTGTGTACGTCTCTACGCGCTCTAAAAAGAATAGGGCGAAGTGCTAAATGAGGGACCCGAGGCACCTTCCATCTCCACATTTATTTTTATTCACTTAAATATACTTTCTCGCCTTAGATGAGCATTGCCAATGGCTCGCGGCCTTGAAATAAAAAAAGAGCGATAGAAGGGACACAAAAAAGGAGAGCAAGAGAGAGTGATGAAGAGGGCCGGAGAGATGAGATGGTAATCTGTCTGTTTCATCATCTGGTGTATCCTCTTGCAGCTAGCACACTTGGCTCTGCCGCCTCCTAAACACTCTGCACTGTTGCATGTGACCGTGGCCCAGCACACAGCTCATGAAGCTCCACACACACACACACACACACACACACACACACACACACACACACACACACACACACACACACACACACGCCTCTGAAGGGTGTCCTCTGGAAGTCCCCTGATGATGGGCTTTGAATTAGGGATGGTTATGTGTCCTTTGTGTCATTGTGACATTGCTTTTTAATCTTCCTTTTCCCAAAGCTTTGGGAATCTGTCAAATGTGTCCCATTTGCTAATCCTATCCAATCTGAAGTGCAAGAAGCCATTTTTTCCTCCTGAAAGACTCGGTGGATCTGGTTGTGATGTGTAAACAATTCGTGCAGCCATGTTGGATATGAAGCCTGTAATAATCTAGAGAAGCTCTTGTCGTTGGAAGCCGCTGAGCTAATGTTTTCTGTCGACTTCTGTTTCTTCTTCCACAGCCCCCTAAGAACACTAATGGTCCCAGCAGTCAGGTGCGGGTCCTCAGCCCCCAGATGAAAAGCGGCTCGTCCTCCTCATCCTCGTCTTCGTCCTCGTACTCCTCGGCCTCGGAGCGGCGGGCCCAGAAGCGGCAGCAGCAGCAGCTGCTGGCTCAGCAGCAGGCCGGGATGGACTCGTCGGACGACAAGCAGGAGAAGGCCAACCGGATCATCTCCGAGGCCATCGCCAAGGCGCGCGAGCGCGGCGAGAAAAACATCCCGCGCGTCATGAGCCCCGACAGCTTTGAGAGCTTCGCCGGTTCGTCCGAGCACCGGACCCACCGCAGCGCCTCTGCCAAGGGCCGGACCAAGGAGAGGGCCTCCAAGAAGGCCCGCATCGTCTCGTCGGGAAAGCCCAACAAGCAGAAAGCAAAGATCGGGTAAGCCCTGCTCTTCACAGCCATCCTGGTTGGTTTTTCACAGGGAGCGCTCGTGGTGTTGGTGTGCGGTTATGGTTGTGCACTGTTGCTTGCATTTATGACTGCATGATTTTTAAGCCTTCTGGCTGCTCTTCTGGATTATCTGCAAAAACAAAGACACACCTGTAAACTTGTTCCTGTAAAGTTTCTGTAGTTTGAAAGTGGAGGAATGTCAGTTTAGTCGTGTGACTTTGAGCTCTTTCAGTTGTTTTTCTTCATGTATATCTTTTACATGCAAATCTGGAGCCCAGTTGACCCATATCTGATTATTTGAAACAAAAGCTTGACTATAAGAGAATGGTAGCATGCAGCATCTCATTGGATGAAACCGCAATAGAATCCCCTAGCAGCACAGCTATGGTGATTGTAGTGGACTTGTGTAAAAAGCTAATTGTGCAGACGAAAGATTATATGCAGAGTATTCGAAGTGCTCCTTTGCTTCCCAGCACTGAGTACTCTTACTGTTTGTTTGAATACTTCGGTCTGTGCTGAAGCACTCCACAGTTGAGAGATAAGGTGGCTGCTCCTTCCCCTTCGTCGCCTCAGGCCAAATATCTGAGTAACGTATGTCCTTGGAACATTTTCTTACCCAGGCACGGTCTTATACCAACCGGCCTCTCCGTCCAACAGTATCTAACTTCACACTGAAAAAGGAGTTGTAGTGGTGTTACTGTAATTTCCCAACTATTAGCTGCGGTTTATACATTGATTTAGCTAACAAAAAAAATCAGCTATGAGGTTAATATATGGCGGCAGTTAATATGTGCTAGTTAATATTATGCTCAAATACACAGGAAATGACTGTACATTGAAAAAGGAATTGTGAAGATCACTGAATAGTATAAAATCTGCGTGTGTTCTTTTTATTTGTGGAGCTGGGTCTTCTACATTGGTAATTGTTGAAAGTTTAGCTGGGTTCGAAAGTCGGAAAATATATTCCACCACAGGGATGGTGTTGTTAAAGGGCTATATAGGTTTCCCACGGAAAGATCACTGTGTATGTTTTGGAAGTTGCCATGTAGCCTGTAGCCATATAGAGTTTGAAACTCTTGTTAGAGGTGCTGCTCTGGGTCTCCGGTCTATATTACTGCTCTGTTCTCACAGCTTGACTTGACTCTCCTCATCTCATAGACTGACAGGCCTGAGCAGAGAACACCAAAGTCTCAAAAAAAAAGCGTTCCGGTCTTTCTTTTTGCCTGGAGTCAGAAGATGAAGACTTGCTGCGGTGTTATTATAAGCACATTACCCGGCATCTGTGCAGATATAGTGTTATTAGGCGGCCCCCGGGGTGGGGGGGGGGCGAGAGAGCCGGGGAAATATGAGTTCCTCCCTGATTGGGCCCTCAGGCAGGTAGAGGCTGGCTTGCTGGCTGGCATGGGAGTGGGAATAGCGCTAGGTTCGTCTCGAGCCCAAGTCCTTCCTGCTCAAACAAAAGAACGGCCCTGTTTGGTATTCAGCAGACGGGCCGGCGGCCGCTCGCCTGCGGACGATGCTATGCACGCGCTATCATGATAAATGATTTTTAGAAGATCTATGCCGGGGAAATAGCTGGAACACATCATGGATCCTGACCCCCCCCCCCCCCCCCCCCCCCCTACACACACACACACACACACACACACGTTTCCCTATGCGAAGGGGAATATAGAATATAATGTGCTGCATTGCTGCAGGTCTGTGTGAAGGAGAGCTGAGGCGTTGGGCTTTCAATGTGTGTGTGTTTAGAGCAGAGACCAGAGGTGTGTGTTTAGAGCACAGTGTAGAGACCAGAGGTGTGTGTTTAGAGCACACTGTAGAGACCAGAGATGTGTGTGTGTGTGTGTGTGTGGATAGAGACAAGAGGTGTGTGTGTGTGTGTGTGTGTGTGTGGATAGAGCACAGTGTAGAGACCAGAGGTGTGTGTGTTTAGAGCACAGTGTAGAGATCAGAGATGTGTGTGTGTGTGTGGATAGAGACAAGAGGTGTGTGTGTGTGTGTGTGTGTGTGTGTGTGGATAGAGCACAGTGTAGAGACCAGAGGTGTGTGTGTGGATGGAGCACACAGTGTAGAGACCTGAGGTGCGTTCAGAATAGCACACAAATGCGAGGCAATTTTTGTCTGCGAGACAATTTTTTGTTTTGTTCGAGAGCACATGCAAACAGTCCGAGGCTAGTGTTCTATTTGGTTGTGGACGCACGCACGGATAGCTGCTGACATTATCCTCCTTACAGAGCCCTGAGTTCACCCTCTGCACATAGCCCTGTTTTACTCCGGCCCTTGTTGCTCCTCTTGCACAGTTTGTGAATGCAATGTATATACCATTGGTCTAAGTTCTTGGCAAAGAAAAATGGACTCTGAAATAAAGCCGTTTCAATTGAACAAATTGGAATGTTTGCACAAAAAAAAAAACTTTCACATTTTAAAAGTAAATGAAAATGTGAAAGAAAATGTGTTTCTGTGCATGGAGTTAGAGCGCACCTCAGAGACTCTCCTAGATGGTGAACACACACAGGTGTGCTGGAGTGGAATGGGAGGGGAATGTGTGTCTGTGAAGTAAAATTGATCCCTGCGTGATCAAAAAAAGAGTTTGATGTTGTAATAAGCTCCAAAGAGAATGAAAATTGAAGCTATGTTCCTTAGACACACAAGACGCACAATTTGACCTTTGTCTCTGTTTTGAAGTTAAAGACTGCAATTAAGCTGTGTGTGACTCAGAGTGGAACTTGGTGCAGACACAGCCTTTTTTTGCTGATATGATTGTATAGAAACTGTGACCGGAGATCATGTTGTAAAACGAGCGGAATTTGGCCTGGCTTGCAGTGAAAAAACTAGGCTAGAAAAACTACAGCTTTGCGTCAGTCAGCCAAGCGCTCCTGGATTAGCCTAGCTATCTAACTGACCCAAATACTTCAGCAATAAATGAAAAACAAACAATAACGTCTATTCAAGCGATCTAGCAGACGTGGCAAGCGAGTAGATGGAAGCAGCACACAACATGCTCGCTCTGTACAGCTACAGGTACTTCACGGTAGTAAACAGAGAGACACAACTCCCTGAGGAATAAACCTTAATGATTTAGTTCCTTGACAAGCAAGAGATTTTATTCCATATGTCACTCTTTACTGCTTTTGCTCAGTAATGTTGTCAGGAATTATTTACACGATGCTCAAGTGGTAAAATCCCTGTCCAATGACCACATATGGTCTATGGTCTCCTATTTAAATTAATTTGTTATGCAAGAGCCAGCAGAATACAGCAGGATTAAATAAATCAGGGTTGTGAAGCAATCATGCTTCTGATGTTGGAAAGGGGGAAAAAAGATAATTACGTTAATAAGTATATCTGTCATCACAGGCTAGACCTGTCCCCAAGGCCTGGATCTGAGAGTATTTGGGGTAGACCCTTGGGCTGCTTGGCTTCTGGGTCAGGGTGCTTGGAAGGCAGCCAAAGCTGCTTGCTAATGCTATTGCTAATGCTAATGCTAACCGGAGCAGGCCTGAGAACTTCCTGTGTAGAGCCGTGACCTAGAGCTTAGACTGTTATCTGGGACTGAGTGCAGAGCTTTACACCGTGTGTGTGTGTGTGTGTGTGTGTGTGTGTGTGTGGTGTACGGTGTACTGTGTGTGTGTGTGTGTGTGTGTGTGTGTAGGTAGATGTTCTGCTAGTGTTCCATCTGGGCAGGCTGTGAGGAAGCTGGGACTCCTGATGTGTGTGTGTGTGGCAGAAAAAGTGTGTGTGTGTGAATGAGTGTTTCTGTTCCCTCTCCACCCGTGGCTCCTCCTTTGCGTAGCTGATATAAAATGAGGTTTCAAGTGTATGGGTGTGTGTGCATGTCTGTACGTGGGATGGGAGGCTGGATGTATGATACATTGAGCTTTATGAGTTAGTGGCAAGGCTGCTGTGTGTAGACTTTTTTTTGTGAGAAAGAGAGGGAGATGTGTGTGCGTCTATCACCTTGTGTGTGTGTGTGTGTGTGTGCGTGCGTGTGTGTGTGTGTCAGTAGCGGTGTTCATGTTGCTCAGGGGAGGTTTCATGGCATAGCAGGAACCCAAGTGTGCACCGCCCAGCTTTTCTCTGGTGAAATATTAATGCAGTCTTCTCTCCCTATGTGTGCCCTGCCGCAGCAC
>NW_027468630.1:7978474-8010355 GCF_046254945.1 Alosa pseudoharengus | reverse complement strand
TCTCTGTGTGTGTGTGTGTGTGTGTGTGTGTGTGTGTGTGTGTGTGTGTGTGTGTGTGTGTGTGTGTGTGTGTGTGTGTGTGTGTGTGTGTGTGTGTGTGTGTGTGTGTGTGTGTGTGTGTGTGTGTGTGTGTGTGTGTGTGTGTGTGTGTGTGTGTGTGTGTGTGTGTGTGTGTGTGTGGAAGTTCTCTTCATACAGTGTCACCAAGGTCTTTTTTGGTCTTTCTCATTGAAATACCATTACAAAAAGCACTAAAGCACCCTGAGTCACCATCACTTTTTTCTCACTTTTCCTTTTTGTTTGTGTGTGGGTACATACATACGTCAAATCCGGCAAACTCCCATCTCATATTACACCCAGACGACCTGCACTCTGTTAAAGATACCATCCCAGCCTGAATAATGCGTATTGGGTTTAGTAGTGTCTCAGCATGCCCCGCACTCATTCACTCATTCCAAACTCCACCTCTTCTCCCCATCTGACTTCCATCTCAGCGCTGCAGCCCGCCTCATATGCAATATTCTCCTGCCGCCTCATGCACTTGGCTCATTACGGCACATTGTCAAGCAGGCATGTCTGGAGTTGTACCCAGCGTTAGGCTGAACCAGTGTCTGCTCTAGTGCTGCCTTCAGGGTGGCCAACTCGGGCATGGAGTTCAGATAGATAGATAGATAGATAGATATACTTTATTGATCCCTAGGGGAAATTCAGACGGAGCTCCATGCAGCGAGTCGCCTCAGAGGTGGACGTGTCCTTTTAACGTCCCCTCCTCCCCTGTCGACCTCGCATCAGCAGACGTTTTGATAGACATAAGTGTTCATTGAATCGATTGTAAAATCGATTTTTTATGTCTAAAGACGTTTCCATTTTCAACGCCAAAT
Organism: Alosa pseudoharengus; assembly: GCF_046254945.1. Taxonomy (NCBI): domain Eukaryota; kingdom Metazoa; phylum Chordata; class Actinopteri; order Clupeiformes; family Clupeidae; genus Alosa; species Alosa pseudoharengus. The sequence continues at coordinate 8,009,474 of NW_027468630.1, read as the reverse complement.
ATAGGCCAATCCACAAACAACTAACAGGCATTAGGACGAACGTAAAGAGGGCGCTTGTAGACGCAAGCCAGCAATATTTCTGATGATTTATTGGCGTGAAGTTTCGTGCACAATGACAAACAGAAGTGCAACATTCTCGAAAACCAGTAAGCCGAGTGGACTGCCATTACATCAGTGACATGACTGCAGGCTTCAACGTAGCTGTGTCTGTGTTTATTATTAGAAATGTCAAACAAATTTCGCCTACGTAGAACTCGATTGCACAGTTTGCGTAGCCTACCGCTTTGTTCTTCTCCATAGTTTGATATACCAAAAATCCGAAGTACTTCCACATCGAACTCCTCAAGTTATTAGGGCCTATCACTCGTCTCTCTACATGTCGCACAGGTTGATCGCGTTGTCCTCCATTTTTTGGCAAAACACGAGCAGCACAGCAGCTGATTGAAACAGCTGTTCCCGGTGCGTAAACTTGGTGGGAATTTTCTTTTTAGCTTTCGCAATGCTTACTGCACTTCGGAATTCTTTTATATTCTGATATTCTTGTTTGTGAATTCTGTTACATCTATCTTTTTTATTTGTTTATTTCGTTTAAAATGAATAGTGTAAATATTTGGTTAAAATTGATTCCCTATTTTAGCTTTCGAAACTTGTGTTGTTTGGTCCAATCGATTGTGCAATCGATTTTCGAACGTAAAGTGACAGCCCTAGTATAGACCCTTTCAAGAGAGTTCCATTGTCAGCATCATAGTTGGCCCCACAAGGCTTCCGTTTTAACATTCCATATGTTATCTTAATGCAGAGGAAGTAGATTGGGAACCAAATAGAACGTTCAAGCATTGTTATTGTTTACCTTGTTGAAAGGGTCTATATTAACTGTAGAAACCCACTCTGCGGATGTGCCATGGATGTAAAAAGGGGGGGGGGGGGATCCTGTTAGCATTCCAAGTTAGTCCCACACAAGCTTGAATTTTTATCAGAAGGCACCACAGAGCGCGAGCCTGGAAGTGTGTAGGCTTTGTAAATATTAATTGGTCATGATTCCCTAATTGCCACAGCCTCTGAGACAAAGTTAATGAACTAGAACTTGTGGCAGAGACCACCTTGTGCGGCCTGCAGTAGATGACCAATGAAAAAGCTTTGTTAGAAGTGTGTGTGTGTTTATGTTTGTGTTTTTGTGTGTGTGTGAGAGAGAGAGAGAGTGTGTGTGTGTGTATCCGATGAAAAGATTGGAATCAGTGGCTCAATAAAGGAAAATTCTGGGCCTTGTTTGCTCAGTACGTTGATGTTGGGCGCTAATTAAATCTCACTGGGTGGTGATCATCATGTTTACAGATCCTCCCTATTAATTTGTGTACATGAGCGTCGCTATATGGACAGAACTACTGACAATTAGGCAGCATACATACACATGTGTGCACACACACACACACACACACACACACACACATGCACACAGATGTTACAAGCTCTATTTTTCATCATCTCTCTCTATTCCCTTTCATCCTACCCTGGCTCCCTCCCCCCCTCCTCTCTCTCTCTCTCTCTCCCTCTCCTCCCTCTCTGGTTGTCCCCTCCCTGTCATCACTCTGCATAACAGGAAGTAGGGTGAATGTGGTGACGCAACGTTTACTCTCTGTGTGTGTTGGTGTGTGTGGAGTGTTCTGGTAGACGTTGAGTTGTGTACCAGAGCTGCAATCAGGGGATTGGGGCGGTACAGCAGCAGCGGTAGTGTGAGGTTGGGACCAGCCAGGTCCAGCAGCTCGCAGAGTAAAACAGGGCAGTGCTGAGCCTCCTGGGTGTGAATGACATGTGGTCTGGACACTGCCAGACTGGGCTGGGCTTTAAAGGGACACCAAGCAACGTTTTCGTGTTAATTAATCATCTTCGTAAGTCGGTACATGGTTAAATGACTCATTACGGGGCGAATGACTGCTCTCTCGCCCGCCCCTACTGCCTGTAGGAAGAATATCCCACTTGCAAGTTCTGTGTATCCTACCCGCCGACCGAAGCAGGATCAGTTTACAGCACAGAGGCAGGCTAACGAAACGTGATTGTTGCAAACGTGTGTATAATGGCAGAGCCGGCGAAGAAGCAGTGAAACCCCTTGACGGAAGACGCAAAGAAAAGGAAAAGAGCTTCAGACAGAGCGAGGGGGAGTTTGGTAGAGAAAAAGCATCAGGCTTGCCTGGTGTCCCTTTAAAACAGGCCTTCCTCCTGACAGGCACTGTGTGGACGACCAGTGACACACGTAGTGCACAAGTAGTGTGTCATTGGAAGTCCTGCCTTGTGCCTGCATGAACGCTGATTTTAATGTGATACTGTAAACTGTGAATATCGCCTCTAAGCAACGTAAGATTGCTGTGAGCTGGACAATCATTTTTAATAAATGAAAGTCCTGTGGTGCTAATGTTTTATCGCCTATTATATTCTCAGTTAAGGAATGTGTGGAGTTTGGTGTGTATTACATTGAAGTTTTGATTGCATAGATGCCTTAGGCTTGTTATTTAAATTAATGTGGTGTCAAAGAATACATTTCAAAGAACCCATTATTTCAGATGATAATTTGTTTTTTTAAGTTACAAACATATTTTGGTTGGTTGCAGATTTTGTGGAAAACTTAGACTTAACATTTGGAAAGTGGATACTGAGGGTAGAAACACTATTTTAGGGAGATTTTATGTAGGCCCATAGTGAGCTTAATTGTGCTTATTAAAGCACGTTGCCTCTGGGAATGAAGGTCTGGCTTTAAATTCGGACTGTTAGGTTCCGCTCTGTACCTTCAAGGATGGCCTGAAGGTCACTCTCTCTCTCTCTCTCTCTCTCTCTCTCTCTCTCTCTCTCTGTCTCTCTCTCTCTCTCTCTCCCTTCCTCATTCTTTATTTTTTTTCTTGGTTGCTTTTTTTTTCTGTCTGCCTTCCTTTTTTTTGCCATTTTCCTTGTTCTTGTTCTGTCTTGGTGTGTGTGTGTGTGTGTGTGTGTGTGGTCCTCCGAGGGTGGTAAGTGTGTAATGTGTTGACTAGTGAAGTATCCCCTGGGTGGCCTTATAAAACACTCAAATCTGCGTGTGTGTGAGAGAGTGTGCTTGTGTATGCATAAGCAAGCGTGCCACCTACGCTACACAACACTACGCAACATTACACAACGGTACGTGAGAGGCAAGCAGCGGTCAGATCCTTAACCTCTAAAAGTCCCAGCGCACACACACAGACCAGGCATTTCTTTTGACCACGGCAAACAAACAAACACCACACAACGCCAGGCCACGCTGTCCTCATTTATAATGAAGCCCTGGTTGAGAGTACAATTCGACTAGCCACAGAAACGCTTTGGCCATAGCTCAACTTCAAATAACAATACTATGATAGTCTCAACTTGAGCTAAATGTATTGTCAGGATAAGAGGAGAATGTTAGCCTTTTGCCAAAAGCAGAATGGTTGTTTTAGTGTGTTATCTCCCTTTTAGCGTAAGGTCGCTTCTCTGACTCTTTTGGATTGCTGTCTTTAGTTCCAACAGGTACAGGTCTTAGTGATGTAGACTATTTATCATGAGAATACACTTACCTACCTACCATACACTATGCACTTAGCATAGCCCATATATTGCACCAATTAGTTTTAATTATGGCCTTCTAGCCTATATAAATCCCTTTTTTAAATAATTAAAAAAATCTCCAATCTTATTTAGGAGGCTTAAGGCCTGCTTCTACTTTAAACATGGTTCTGTATTGAGAAAGTGTTCTCATTCTCATTTCACATTCAGTTGATTGTTTGTGATGAGATATGTTTTTACTTCATATCCTTTTAATCTGCCATCTGCAAAAGTAGAGGCACTGTTGCATGAGTTGCCTTGCTTAATCTTTGCTTGTAGTATTTAAGCCTAAAGCTCCAACACTAGCCTGCTTCTGCTGCGCTCCTCATCCTGTGGCAGTACGGCTGCTCTGCACCCAGCCCTTAACCTGGCAGTGTGTGTGTGTGTGTGTGTGTGTGTGTGTGTGTGTGTGTGTGGCTGCTCTGCATCCAGCCCCCTTAACCTGGCAGAGGTTGTGTGTGTGGCTGTGTGTGTGTGTGTGTGTGTGTACATGTGTGGCTGTGTGTGTGTGTACATGTGTGGCTGTGTGTGTATGTGTGTACATGTGTGGCTGTGTGTGCATGTGTGGCTGTGTGTGTATGTGTGTACATGTGTGGCTGTGTGTGTATGTGTGTACATGTGTGGCTGTGTGTGTATCAGGGATGGAAATTAACCACCCGCCCCCCGCCAAATGCGGGTAGTTTTGTGCGCTGGTGGGTGAATTTGGTCAACTTACCAGCCACTGTGGCGGGTAGAGCTACTAACATACCACAAATTGTCAGATCCGGTCTAATTTTCATACTTATTGACGGTAAAAAATAAGAAAGTGTCTGTAGGGATCATGTAGCCTAACGTTACCAGCCTATAAGGGTAAATCGTGCTGATTTGAAGTTCTACAACTCGTAGTGAGCCGCCACCGCAGCATAGCCTATACTGTAGGCACTGGTGCAGCGCTTCACTTTCACTTCACTACCATTAAGAAACTGTCACTATGCTTTCATGTGCCACTGCTAGATTATTTCAGGATGACTGCATAGACATAAATCTAGTGAGATCTGTGGATCTGCGTTATATCTTCACAGGCTAACATTCTCACCTAAATAGTTCTCTTTTGAATTGGCCCGTATAGCTATTTTAATCCCTCCCGCGTGTCGCTGCTATTTAGACCTATGAGGCAGACAGACGGACATCTCCACACCCATTCGTCGTGGTGGATCTCACAAACTTTTCATTCATGAAATTACAAACCGTATATCAGAATAAACAGCAGAATTTACCGAACACAAAGGTGTAAAGCATTCCCTTATACAAGTTATAGCCGTTCCAGAGTAATCCGGTTTTGAAATTGAAGCAAATGTCTACACGGTCTCCAACTTTGGGCTTTTGTCATACCTGATAAGGCCAAATACAAAATAAATGTTAACAATATCGCCTAGATAACTGTACAACCAGAGTTTTTTCAATGTAGGTTCACAAAATGCTAAGCATGCATATTACGTTTCTTAAAGCTGAGCTGTGCTTAAATTGTTCAGTGCATGATTTCATAACGGGCCAAATAGAAAATAAATGCTAAATGTTAAATATAGCCTTGATACCTGTAAATATTTAAATCAGATGATGTACACTATAGATAGATCAAGTTGGAGGGTTGGATTATGGGATGCTCCAGAACTCACAGAAACGGAGTCTTAAAGGAGCCACACTACTTTTATGACAAGACACTATAGAATATGAATGTGGTTCTATTGACCTTTAGTTTTGTTGCTACTGTGCTTGGAGGACAGCTGGTAGGTTTAGGGCAAATTTCAGCACATTTTAGTCGTATTGTAATAATGCTGATTACCGTGATCATTTTGGGTAGCCTACTATAATCATGATATCACATTTTCATGCCGTTTCTCTAGTGGCTGGTAAGAAAGTTGAGTGGCTGGTAGATTTTGGAATCCACCAGCCACAGTGGCAGGTAGAAAAAATATTTAATTTCCATCCCTGGTGTGCATGTGTGTCATGTGTGGCTGTGTGTGTATGTGTGTACATGTGTGGCTGTGTGTGTATGTGTGTACATGTGTGGCTGTGTGTGTATGTGTGTACATGTGTGGCTGTGTGTGTATGTGTGGCTGCTAGTGGACCCGTCTGGTGATCTGGGCCTCTGCCCATGATGCCGTCTAACATACACCATCTCACACTGACCGGGTGGCTGTGCTTAACACGCATAGGGCAGAGCACGGGCTGAGATGATCTCACTCGACTCTCGCTGGTGGTGGAGTGACTTGGCTCCTGTGGAAGAGGAGGAGGAGGAGGAGGAGGAGGAGGAGGTGGTGGTGTGTGGTATCAGCAGTCATCTCAGAGGCACACAGCCAAGAGACCTCTCTCAGCAGCCTGTGAAAATGGATTCAAGTGTCACATGTTTCCACTGTCTCTCCTCTACAGGTACACACAAACTCACATGCACCCATGCACACAAGCACACACAAGCACACGCACACACAGGCGCACACAGGCATAGCCACAGCTAGTCTGTCAGGCGGATGTTTTTTTGTTGTGTGATTTGTGTGTGTGTGTTTGTGTGTTGCGCTGGGCTCCAAATTGACCTGTAGGTGTCGTACACTTTTATGTGTGCCTTAGGAAGAAACTGGAGGTGTTATATTTGCTAATAACACCCACCCCACACCATGACAATGTTTCTCTCTTCCTCTCACTCTCACACACACACACACACACACACACACACTTACATTCACGCATGACACACACACACACGCACACACACACAGAAGCAGAAACACACACAGTTATCTGTTTGGCTCCGTAGGGTTAGTGTAATTTCACAGCTGCTGCTCCCGGGCTTTGCATGTCATTCACAGGAAGTGATGTCATTGCCACTACCCACACCACCACCAGATTCCCCCTCTCTCTTGCCATGCGGTGCGTTGCCAGGCAACCGGCTAAGTCACATTGTGGTGCATATTAGCAAAGTGTAATTTCATCTGGAGCGGGTGAAGGAGAATGAGGTTGAGGACATGATAGTGTAGCCTTTGTGTGTGTGTGTGTGTGTGTGTGTGTGTGTGTGCGTGTGTGTGTGCGTGTGTGTGTGCGTGTGTGCGGCTGTCCACAACAGATGGGCTTCTGTGTGAATCGACAACTATGCACTCCTGCACGTAATCACACTCAAATGCATTCCCAACCGAACTGTGTGTGTGTGTGTTTGTGTGTGTGCGAGAAAGATTGAATCACAAAACCAGAAGGGATATCTATCTCTGTCTCTCTCTCCGTCTCTGAGTCAGTGTATATTACTCACCCTGCACGCATATTTATTTATTTATTTTATTTATTTGTGTGTCCCATTGTGTGTGTAGAGCTGATATTTATGTCTCTGTTGCGTTTACGTCAGTGCTGCTGATTGAGTTTGGCTGGTGGCGAGATGCCGGCGGGCAGAAGCCCATGGCAGGACTCGCCCATGTCCACCCCTCTCAGGACTCGCCCATGTCCACCCCTCTCAGGGCTCAGCGCATGTCCACCCCTCTCAGGGCTCAGCGCATGTCCACCCCTCTCAGGGCTCAGCGCACTGCCCCAGTGCCCAGCCGTGGACAGCCATGTCTCATATTCCGTGCTGTCTGCTCCATCCGTAAGCCAAAGTAGGACATAGGTCATCCACTCTCAGCTCTCGCTCTCCTCTCGGGTGGATTTATAGGATGTGTGTGTGTGTGTGTGTGTGTGTGTGTGTGTGTGTGTGCGGGGGGAGGTGGATCTGTCTCTCTCTTCTCTCTCTTCTCCCTCATCTCTCTCTCCCTTCCTCTGTCTGGCTCTGCTCTCCCCTTTCTCTAGCTCTCCCTTACCTTTCAAATTCCTTTCCTTCTCTCTCCCTCCCTCTCTCTCTTTCTTTCACCCTACCCCTCTATCTCTCTCTCTCTCTTTCACGCTACCCCTCTCTATCTCTCTATCTCTCTCTCTCTCTCTCTCTCTCGCTCTCGCTCTCTTTCACCCTACCCCTCTCTCTCTCTCTCTCTCTCTCTCTCTCTCTCTCACCCCTCCCCCTCTCCCTCTCCCTCTCCTCATCTCCATGTCCCTCTCTCTCTCCCTCCCCTCCTCCTTATCTCCATGTCCCTCTCTCTCCCTCTCCTCATCTCCATGTCCCTCTCTCTGGTGATGGCTAGAGGCAGCAGGCTGCTGTGCCACCTCACCCCATCAGATGAGGGATCGCTCAGTCACGGCATGCCATGCTCGCAAGTGCGTGTGGATCTGTGTGTTTGTGTGTGTTTTTGTGTGCGTGTGTGCGTGCGTGTGTGTGTGTGTTTTTGTATGCGTGTGTGTGTGTGTGTGTTTTTGTATGCGTGTGTGTGTGTGTGTTTTGGTATGCGTGTGTGCGCGTGTGTGTGTGTGTGCGTGTGTGTGTGTTTTTGTATGCGTGTGTGTGTGTGTGTGTGTGTGTTTTTGTATGCGTGTGTGTGTGCGCGTGCGTGTGTGTGCGTGTGTGTGCGTGTGCGTGTGTGTGCGTGTGTGTGTGTGAGAGAGAGAGAGAGAGAGAGTCGGATGGAGTGCAGAGTGCAGCATTTGATATGATGGCAAATGCTGTGTGTGTTGTGGTTGTGTTCGCACTTGCGTGTCAGCCCCACTATATGGGCGTCTACTAGACAGCACGAGGTAGTGTGCCTCTGGCTTTGAGAAAGATGAGAAGGCAGTGGAGAAAGAGAAAGAGAGAGGGAGGGAGAGAGAAAGGGAGGGAGGGAAAGAGAGGGGGAGGGGGGGGCAGGAGGAAAGGGGAAGACGGAAGAAGGAGTATGCCTGACGTTGTGAATCACAATATTCCTGCAACCTCTCTTTCTTTCGTTCCGACATATGCACACAAACTTACACACACGCACACACATGCACACACACACACTACACACACACACACACACACAGAAAAGAGAAATACAGGATTCTGCCCCAGGAGCTGTTGTATTGTCAGTGTGTGTGTTTGATCGGTGGCTATATAGGTCGTTTAGAACATTTACGCAGAGCTGCACTGTACCTGTTCAGAGTGAAGTATCTGCTCTCTCACACACACACACACACACACACACACACACACACACACACACACATGCGCACATGCCCGTATGCGTGCGCACACACACTCCCTTTCTGTGCTGTCATGACTGTAGGGAAATGGACCATTAAGTACACACACACACACACACACACACACACACACACACAGGCACCACAAACCACACTCTCACATTCTTACATACAGACTATAGTTATACGTCACATTCATATCTGTACTAGTAATTTTCTCCCTCTGCATGAGAATCGTGTCTCTCTTTCTTTCTCTCTCTCACTCTCTCTCTCTCTCTCTCTCTCTCTTTTCCTTTCTCTCTTGCTCCCTCTCTCTATCTCTGGCAAACTCTTGTCCTCTGCCTCTGACACATACTCTGCCAACTGTGCCAGTTTGTGCCAGTGCATCAGTTAAATGACACACAGTTCCACACAGGTAATACTCTGTGTGTGTGTATGTGAGTATGAATGCACATTGCACATGTGGAATTGTTTTGGAGTTGTTGGCTGATGGTTTGTTGAGACACAGATATGACTCTTGAACAGGCTGACAGATGCACGCACGCACGCACGCACGCACGCACGCACGCACGCACGCACGCACGCACGCACGCACGCGCACACACAATGGTGTCTAGACAACTGACACAGGAAGCAGGACTTCTAGTTCCCTTTCTCAAGGGTGTGTTTTGAAATTACTAGCGTCCTTGCTAGTGTTCTATGAAAACTCCTCACTGCCACTGGTCTTCCAAACACACTATTACAGTCAAACTAGATTTGGAAAACAGACCCTTTAAAGCCTCTGTGCACAAGTGAAGGCACTTTGTGGTGGTGAACATGGTGTCCCACCCCACCCTGGATCGGGTGTGTGGTTTTCAGAGGTTACACCCCAGGCTAACACACACACACACACACACACACACACACACACACACACACACACACACACACACACACACACACACACACACACACACACACACACACACACACACACACAGGTCTGTTCCCTGCAGCATGGACTACATCAGCAGTAGCAGACTTGGAGAGGGTGATCGATGTAGGCTAGCCAAGTAGTGTGATCCAGGGTGCCACTGAAGCATGCCTTTTCATGGCCAGCTGTCTCTGCCCTGTGTGGTTAATTGAAATACTTCATCAGCAGAGGTGGAAATGATTAATTTTCCATTCAGACCTCTCTTTGAAATGTGAAGTCCAGGGCTGGCAGTGTAGTGTACGACTCTGGTGCCCAGGTGGGCATGCATGCACTGCTCCTTTACAGTGGACTGCATGGCAGAGGAAATTATAGACCCAGAGGCGGTTATTTAATTGGTTGCTATTTTCCCATTACACCATAATAACTTTGGTCAAATTTGTCAAACATGAAATTATTGCGTAGTAGATTAGGTGAGTAAATGACATGCAATAATGTGGAAATTGCTAGGTTAATAAGGCCTCTGCGCTGAATGCCAAAATCACTTGGCCACACAGGTCATCCTGCAGCGGGCGATCTTGGCTGGGCAACCGTCCGATTGAGGTTACGGCACAGGTGGTGAGAATGCCACCATGACACCAGATCTTAACCTACATGTGTGGCCTCCTACGGGCTTGCTTCTCAGCAAGGCTGGGGAAAGGGAATAATCAGACTTTGTTTTCAAAGTCAACTGAACTGCACAAGTTTTGTTTTGAAAATGTCAATGTTGTGTGTATAAATGAAGCACTCCTGTCTGTGTGTGTGTGTGTGTGTGTGTACACGCCTGCCTGTGTGTGTGTGTGTGTGTGTGTGTGTGTGTGTGTGTGTGTGTGTGTGTGTGTGTGTGTCTGTGTGTGTGTGAAGATTGGTAATCTTGACATTTGGAAGGTGGAATTCAACGCCGCAACTGCACTCTGCACAGCCTGGCCTCTCTGGCTTCGATCTGCTCTTATAAATCAGCTGAAAATGGCGTTAACAGTAGGAGTGCACATATTGATTGAAAAAGCGGTGCACATTAAAATTCGCCACTCTGTTCCAGCTGTCCTCAAAATTGTACATTGGCACAGACTGTAGAAGATGGAGCCAAATCATGCAGTCGTCAATCAATGCATTCAGTAATTAATGGCTGTGCATCCTCCAGGAAGAGCCATCCCTAATGTCCATCCATTACTATGCCAGTCCCAATATGTCAGAGAAGCAGACATTTAAGAATTCTAGCCCAGAAGTCACACCACACAGTGTACACATATGGTGTTAGCATTAGCTTTATTATGGCTAGTTTTCCACTCGGTAACTCGTATTGTTCTTGTTTTAATTGAGATAGCTGCCTAGCACGTCACTTTGACAGCAGTCAGCATTGTGAAGTTGGTCAGCAAAACATTAACAGTAACAGTAGAGTCCTGTAGGACCTGTGTAAATATTATTTTGTATGTTTTTGTATCGTCAGGAGGAGAGGTCTTTCTGACCTGAAAAAAATTAATTTGGACTCTCGGTCTGTGTCCGTGTGTGTAATAGTAAGAGGACGGTATGGGAGGGACTGCTGGTACTAACTGGTCATAAGGCGACTACTGCAAGGCGTATTTGTCAGTGAGGGGTGGGGGGGTTGGATTTTGGGGGGGGGGGGGGGACGTCTGGGGGTCGGTGGGATGCTGGAGGAGTGTGGTGCTGCATATTCACACACCATTACCAGGCACCGTACAGACCACACACACCCTGCTGCCAACCTGACTCCCATACTGATGCGCTCATCTGCAAAGGTGCCTGTGTGTGTGTGTGTGAGGTAGACACTTTGACTTTCTAAATAAATGTTCTTTTCTTTTTTTAATATTATTTTCATTTCCTGAGACTTCCTCCTGTGTGCCTGCTCCAGCGTCACTATGATAGGATGCAGTGCGGCCTCTTTTGTAGACAATACCGCTCTGATTTCGCCCCCTCCTTCAGATCCATTGTGTTTGAAGCCCATCCGTCTGGGACGATTTGATCACACTCGAAATGCCAGAACAATGGCTTACTGTACGCTTGTTGTCACGCTCGTGGTTGTGGGTTGGTCCGCTTTTGAGTCGCGCCCGGCCTGCGCATTCTCCGGCGGTAATCTAGAAGCCTGTGAGGCGGGCAGCCGGGCAAGCTGTGGTCGGGCCGACTACATTCCATCACCCTGAAAAGGGGAAATCGATGTGGCTCTCCGAAGGGGGGGGGGTCTAGCAGGTTTTGATCAGCTCCGTGCAGTACTTTGTTATGTTTTTGTGTTATTGGTTTTCCATTAAATCTACTTCACCATAGACACTCTACAGGCATTTTTATAATAGAGACTCCTCTTCTGCTTATTAGAAGCAAATAGAGTAGTGTGTGGGTGGGTGTTTGCGTCCATGTAAATATTTATTCATTTATTTATTTATTTATTTATTTATTTATTTATTTATTGTCCTGAATTAATACTTCAGAAGGAGAGCGAGAGAGAAGCATCCACACGGCATGCTGTAAAGGCTCTGCAGGTCATTTATTTAGCACAACGTAGACCTTCTCAGCCCCCATTATCAGCCATGCATTATTCACATGCCTTCCAGTTTGCACAAAGATAGTGGAGCATGGAGAAAAGGAGCCTGACTCTTAGGAGTAATGACTGCGTGCGTGTGTGTGTGTGTGTGCCTGTGTGCCTGAGCACGTGTGCGTGTGTCGACTCGCATGCAAATGAGTTGTGTCCTGTGTGTGTGTGTGTGTGTGTGTGTGCGCGCGTGTGTGCGCGTTCTTCCCCTGTGGGTGGGTTGGTACTTCCCAAGTCTAACGTGTGTGTGAGCGCGTGTGTGTTCTCAGCCTGTGTAACATGGGCTTGCCTCTGTGCCTTTTGTCTCTGCAGGAAGATCGTCATCAAGTTTGGCAAAAAGAAGAAGCGGAAGCCAGAATCCTCGGAAGAGCTGTCCGAGGATGAGCCGCCCCCACCACGACGCTCCAAAGAGGACGACTCGGTCAGTCCACCAACAAACACACACACACACACACACACACACACACACACTCACTCTCTCTCTCTCTCTCTCTCTCTCTCTCTCTCTCTCTCTCTCTCTCTCTCTCGTACACACACACAAATACAGTCACAAATACAGTCACAAATACATATATATTTTATTCACTTGCGTACATGCATGGGTACTCACACTCTTATAAGAGACATACACATGAACAGACTTCTGCATGTATGGGCTATGTGCTTCCAGTGCACACCGCCCCTCTAGTGCGTCTGGTATGGATTTAAGTGTCCAAGGCCGAGGAGCTGTAGAAAGCTCCCAGGTCCTATGCAAAGCGCTTCCCTCCTAATCAGTCCAGCATGAAAAGGTTGACGCAATGCTACAGCCAGGAGGCTGAGGCGCCACGCATCCTAGGTCGGCCGCGCCGTGTTTGGGTTTGCAGCGGAGTAGAGGCGCTCTCTCTGAACATGTCAGGCAGTGGGGGCAGGGCGTGGGGGGTGTGGGAGTAGTCCAGTTCTTTCTCTCTCTCTCTCTCTCTCTCTCTCTCTCTCTCTCTCTCTCTCTGTATGTGTGTTGTGTCTGCACATGTGTGTGTGTGTGTGTTTATTTACTGTAATGCCAGTAATGCACATAGTCATAGACTTGTCTCTTGCTATTTAGAAAACAGGAGATGAGTAATCTCTCTCCGTTTCATGCTCTATCTCTCTCATACTCTCTTTCTCTCTCTCTCTCTCTCTCTCTCTCTGAATGTGTATCTTTCTCTTTCTCCCTCTTTCTTTTCCCCGAACTCCTACTCCCCTCTTCCCCTGCCTCTTCAGATATAATTATCCTCATTAAATGGCACCCAGACTTAATTAAAATGGTCTGATGATGACTCAGTTAGGTTGATACTTTCTCCCTCCATGCTGGGACTGAGGGCTGCCGCACTGACAGCCGTGAGCAATGTCACCTATGGAGGAGAAGCACACCCGAGCTGGCCCACCAGCACCGCCCGGTCATCTACGGCAGCCGGGGGGATATTCTCATACACAGTTCAGTTAACTTTTAGCTCAGCGACATTTACTGTGTTATATTTGGAGGTGGCATCCCTCGCCCAACACACACACACACACACACACACACAGACACACACACAGGCACACACCCACATACACACACACACCCCAGTTGCATTTTTGAAGGGGTGTTCTCACTATTTGATTAGTATTAATGCGAAAGCAGATGCCTACACAGACGCTCTGGTCTGTCTGGAACGAGGCTGTCGGTGATGAGTGGGTCTAATCCCTCACTGGCCCGCTCAGCTGAGGAGATATCCAGAAACAAGGGCGTCTAACAAGTTGTTAATTACACAGAGATACAGCATGATGTTTGTTGATAGGCTCTCTGCTGTAGTATGTCACAATGTTTAGATAATGGGTAGTCAAAATTTAATTTCAGCATATGAAAACACAGCATGATTTTTGTGGTGTGTCTTAATAAATTCTGCGCTTATTCATTTTGGTCACGTAATCTTTTGTAAGAGTCGATCCATACGTTTCTCTGCCCTTTGCCGCATGGCTTCACTTCCTTTGACGCATGCCCTCCAACAAACTTTTAAGATGGAGAATCATATGCCTGTGTACCTATTAATATCATGGCTGCCTGCCTGCCTGTCTAGCTGGAAGGTGTGTGATAATTAGACCCTGATGGTGAAACACCTTTGTTAATTATCTTGTGATTGGCGGAATCATGTCAGTGCTCGCAGTGACAACTTAATTAAATCCACTCCAAGTCATATAATTATTGGATAATGGGTCAGGGACATCATGGCTACAGTGCTTGCTAATCAGGAAATTGAAATGTGGCTTGGTGGGTCAAGAGAGGTGCCCGCTTGGTCCAAGTTCTGACCGGAACGAAAGTATTGTTCTTTCAGACAATTAAGTTTTTTTCTCTCTCTCTCTCTCTCTCTCTCTCTCTCTCTCTCTCTCTCTCTCTCTCTCTCTCTCTCTCTCTCTCTCTCTCTCTCTCTCTCTCTCTCTCTCTCTCTCTCTCTCTCTCTCTCTGTATGTGTGTTGTGTCTGCTCGTGTGTGTGTGTGTGTTTATTTGCGTGTGTGTGTGTGTGCGTGTGTGTGCGTTGTAGAAGCGGAGATCTAACCGTCAGGTAAAGCGGAAGAAGTACATGGAGGATGGCGAAGCTCGCGTGTCCGACGAGGAAACAAAGGTTGTGGTGAAAGCCAAGAAGGCCAACACTGCAGCACGCAAAGACCCTGCCGTGCAGCTGTTTGTGGTACAGACCCAGTTTACCTCCATCAAAACAATACACACAATACGTTAAACATAATGTATTTTAATATGATACACACATACCACATAAACAGAATACATGATGATAACACTATATGCAATGCATAGCCTAAATGTTTAAACACAGTCTAAGCTGCATTAATGAATGACTTTGAAGTGCAGTGGATGAAAGTGACATGATCAGCAGAGTTGATTTGCCATTGTGTATTCTCTCATTTCCGAAAATACCCCCCCTGGACTCTTCCTTGCTCCCCCTAGATGGTAATAATCTACAGCTCTATTGGCCTTTTTAGCTTTCATTTCCCTTTTCTCTTGTTAATCAGAGCAGTTGAAATGAACTTTGTTCTTTGTTTTGATGTTTTTTTTCTCGACTTCTGCCCTCCTGCCTAGTTGTGGTTCTGCAGTGTTGATTGTGTGTGGTAGATTTGAAATACTGAAATAGAGTTTAAATTCACTCTTACTGCGGTGGATCAAGCACACTAATGCTGCGTGTTTTCCCTACAGGAGAACCCAAGTGAAGAGGAGGGCGCTGTCGTCGACAAAATCATGTCCTCGCGCATTGCCAAGAAAGAGGTACATGCCACAAAGCTATAAAAAACTTGGTCACCGCACACTCTATCTCTTTTCTTGTTTATTGACACCGAAGTTTTGGCCTGTCGGCCTTTGTTAGCCTGGAAATCCAGTACAGGCCATCCAGTAAACATTGGTCGTATAGTCTTATCCAATTGAGCAGTGAGATTTTCAAATGCACGCTTGGTGCTGCCCTTCGAGTTGGGCCATTACATTATTTGTGGCCAGACCCTTAATCTTTCTAGATTACCAGGGTCTGGAATCTCCAGGCTACTTTGTCATGCCACAAAGCTACCAAAAGCACCTTATTTCACCCTTCTGTTTTCCTGCACCATGACCAAACACAGCCATTCTGCACTGGTACTTCAGTGGCTCTCTCTTACAGTCGCTCATTATTTATTGATCTTTCTCTTTTCTGCCTGTTCTCTCTCGTTCTCCCCCCCCTCCCTCCTTCTCTCTCTCTTTCTCTCTCTCTCTCTCTTTTGCTCTGTCTTGTTGTCTGTTTGCATCTCCTCCACAGGTCTCTCCTGGTGTGCTGGTTGAAGTGGAGGAGTTCTTTGTAAAGTACAAAAACTAGTAAGTGGCCATATTTGTTCTCTGTCGCATTGATTAATTATTCCCGTGAGACTTCGCCCTCCTCATAACACTGCCAGTGTAGCGTCAGTGGAACGCGGCACATGGCTGCCATAGCTCCAGATCTGTGGGACGGACGTGTCGGACTCAAAGCTTCTCACACAGCAGCACTGTTGTGTGTGTTTAGTCCGTTAGCAGCATGTTTGAAGGATTGCTTTTAAGAACATGGAAAGGTGGTCTCCGTGGAGTGTACGTGAAGCACCGCAGCTTGATGACTGATGTTGCTTATTATTGTCTCCCCCTCTCTGTCTATCACACACACACACACACACACGCGCTCTCTCTCTGTCTCTGGCTCTCTCACACACACATTTACACACATACACACGCGCACACTCAAACCTTCTCTTTCTTCCTGTCTGAATTCCACACACTCACACACACACTCACACACACACACACTCACTCCACACACACCTCCCCCCCCCCCCCCCCCCCGTCTCTCCTGGTCCCCCCCACAGCTCTTATCTCCATTGTGAGTGGGCCACGGAGCAGCAGCTGGAGAAGGATAAGAGGATCCAGCAGAAAATCAAGCGCTTCAAAATAAAGCAGGCGCAGCGAGCACACTTCTTCGCAGACGTAAGCCACACACACACACACACACACACACACACACACACACACACACACACACACACACACACACACACACACACACACACACACACACACACACTGGTGTGTGTAACCAGATTGCCCCCCCCCCCCCTCCACCACCACTGGCTCTAATAGGTACTCTTGGCTCTTCTGTGTTTGGCAGATGGAGGAGGATCCGTTCAACCCGGACTACGTGGAGGTGGACCGAGTGCTCGAGGTGTCCTATTGTGAGGACAAGGACACTGGCGAGGTAGGGCCCTCTCTGCTCTGTCCGCAGGATAATACGCAATTTCACTCCAATTTGGCTCTGTCCTTCTTCTCAATACACTCTCATTTCTCTTGTTTGCTGCTGAATAGGGGATCTGTGTGTATATGTGTGTGTGTGTATGGGTCTCTGCATCTGTGTGTGTATGGATGTCTTCATCTGTGTGTGTGTGTGTGTGAAGGGGCGGTTGTGTGTGTGTGTGGAGGGGCGGTTGTGTTTGTGTGTCTGTGTAAGGCTGTGTGGAAGGATGTGTGTGTTGAGCCTATGCTCTTTCCCTGTTGAAGCTTTGGTGTGTATGTGTGTGTAAAAAGACAAGGATAGATGTTGTAAACCTTGGGTTATTTCATTTTTTTTGTGTGTATATTGACCATTAAAGTTAGAAATCTCGACGTGGAAACACTTGACATGTGCATTGAATTTTCATTTCAAATGCGCATAGAAATTCGATCTGCTTTAGGGAGGTGGATTAACTCTCGATTCCCATAAGGAATAACGCACATTTTTTCGCATGTATTGCCATTTTTTGCATTTCTACCTGCGTGTTTCCATAAACATTGCCATAAAGACCTTATGTTTTTGATCCCACAGCTGATCAGAACTCTTCCCTAGATTGCGAGAATTTTTACTCACATAACACAGTGGCAACACCCGCAGATGCGCATATTCATGAGACCAATTTTCATAAATACACAGAGAATATGAGAAAGAGCTGAATGGAAACCCAGCTGTTTTTGTGCTTTTTTATAATAGTGTTGTGGTCCCAAACAAATTGCATATTACTTGAGAGTGTGTCCTGTGTTCTTATTAGCTCTGTATAACTCTGCTGTGTTACTCTGTGTGTGTGTGTGTGTGTGTGTGTGTGTGTATGTAGCCGGTGGTGTACTACCTGGTGAAGTGGTGCTCCCTTCCGTATGAGGACAGCACATGGGAGCTGAAGGAAGATGTGGACCAGACTAAGATCGAGGAGTTTGAGCAGCTGCAGGCAGTGAAGCCAGACTCACGCAGGATGGTATGACACACACACACACACACACACACACACACACACACTTGCTGTCATTCCCTGTCTCTCCACTTTGTGTGTACCGTTTCTGCATGGTGCACTTACAGTACACACCACATACACACACCACATACATACTGCACAAACGACTGCATACTAGACTAGAACATGTGTATCATGTTATAGAATGTTTATAGAACTTGCTGCCAATTAGAAATAAACATCCAAATGCATGAAACCCAGTGTGTGTTTTTCTCTCCATCGCTCCACCTCGGTCACTCACTCTCTCTATATTTCCTCTCGTCTCGTCGTCTCTGTCTCCTCTGTGTCCCTCTCTCAGGAGCGCCCCCCGGCCAGCCTGTGGAAGAAACGCGAGCACTCGAGGGAGTACTGCAACAGCAACAGCCTCAGGGACTACCAGCTGGAAGGGGTCAACTGGCTGCTCTTCAACTGGTACAACAGGTCCGTGAGGAACAACTTGCCCCAGCCCTGACCCCACCCCACCCCACCCCCACCTCCACCCCACCCCACCCCACCCCACCCCACCCCACCACACCCGCACCTCCACCCCACCCCACCTCCACCCCACCTCCACCCCAGGAGTTCTCACTCCGGTGGGGGCTCTGTCCATCCCCGCCGCGGAGAGACACGGTGCCGGTGCCAGACCATGGCCCAGCTCCAGCACGCTTTTCCTCCTCAGTGGTTGCCAGCAGTGTCTTGCTCTCTCTCTCTCTCTCTCTCTCTCTCTCTCTCTCTCTCTCTCTCTCTCTCTCTCTCTCTCTCTCTCTCTCTCTCTCTCTCTCTCTCTCTCTCTCACTCTCTTACTCTCTCTCTCTCTTACTCACTCTCTCTCTCTCTCTCTCTCTCTCACTCTCTCTTACTCTCTCTCACTCTCACTCTCTCTCTCTCTCTCTCTCTCACTCTCTCTTACTCACTCTCACTCTCTCTCTCTCTCTCTCTCTCTCGCTCTCTCTCTCTCTCTCTCTCTCTCCATCTTAAGCCATCTGCCCACGGTGCAGGCAGTATGGGATGACCGGGAGGGTTTTGTACGCAGTGCTGGACGATGTGTTCTCGCTGCTGCCTGTCAGGCGAGTCAAGGAGGTTCATTTGGAGTTGAAGAGAAAGATGGTGGCGATGGTGCTGCTGTTTTGGATAGGGAGGGGCATTCTGGGAAGAGGTGTTAACAGTCGCAGGGTTTGTTAGTGTGCAAGTATTGTTTGTTTGTTTGTTTGTGTGTGTGTGTGTGTGTGTGTGTGTGTGTGTGTGTGTGTGTGTGTGTTCGGTGGTTTTGTGCCTTGCGCTATGCTATAGGATAGGGTGTGCGTGAGTGTGTAGGTATGTCATATGGGTGCAAGAGTGTGTTCTGCGTGTCTGCTTGTGTGTACTTGTGTGTATTTGCATGTGTCGGTGCGGGCTGTGAGAGGCTCTTCTCACAGACGGGTGAGAGGAAGAGAGGAAGAGGGGAAGAGAGAGAGAGAGAGAGGAACGAAGGAGAGCATGCTTCTGTGTGCCAGATTGCTAACTAGTGCAGAAGAGAAGCCAGTGAAGCGTTGAGCTGACGGCGTGTCTGTGCCCAGCCACATGTCTGAGACGCACACACACACACACACACACACGCACACACACACACACACCCACTGGTAGGCAGAATACAAACATCCCCATTGACATGCATGGGCACACAAAGTCACTCACGTTTTGCCCCACACATGCACAGACAAACAGCAGACACAAAAACACTGACAGATACACACACACACACGCACACACACACGCACACACTAACCTAATTGCCTGCTGTGCGGGTGCAGACTGCAGGGTTGTTGTCTGGTGTGCTGTTGTGTCTGGGATGATGTTCTAGTCGGTCTGTGCTGGAGGTGGTCTCTGCTCTCTCTGCGTTTAGCTGGGGGATATCCGCATCCGCACCAGAACTTCCCCAGCCCAAAAACCACTCTGAAAAACATTCTGCATCCACCCCCTTTGGCTGCATTCATCCAGCCAGTTATGTTAGATATTTTTTTGCTTTTGTTCGCTTCCCTTACTGTACCTTCTGTGAGTTTCAACCTGTGTATCGGCAAGCAGTCCAGTCATGCTTGCTAATCAGCTCACACCTCGGGCTTAGAGCGACAGACACCACAGACAGGCCCCCGTAGGTACTGACCACACCAGCTTCGGTTTGTTTATGCACTTTTGCAGTATCACTATGTATAATATGGGTGTGTGTGTGAGTGGCGGTTGGCGTGTGTGTGTGTGTGTGTGTGTGTGTGTGTGTGTGTGTGCATGTGTGCACGGCCAAATTCCTCTGACAGAGGGTGTGTTCATGTGAAATGCAAAGCACGTCGCTGAGCCTTGGAGATGAGCCAAGCAGGCCAACGGGGCGGAGTTGTGTGGAATGGGAATATCTGCACTTGGCAATTAACGTCAAGACTTTTCTTAAATAAAAGCCCCCCTTTCTAGAATGTACGGGGGCTGTGGGGGTCTACCTGATAACAGGGAGAGAAACTCGTCTGTATCGGACCGGAGCTTAGCGGTTCCTCTGAGGAGGGTTTACCTATCTGCTCGAGGCTAATCGGTGAAGGTGAGCCATGTTCGCGCCACTCTGGCTGAGTGTAGTGTGTAGTTCACATGTAGGACTTGTGTGGGGGGCAAAAGGCAGTGGTGGAGATGGGTGAGGGTGAGAGAGGAGCCCAGTGCACGGAGAGTTAGCGATCGCTTCAAGAATCATCAGATGAGTCCCTGGAGCCGAGAGCAGCATGCTCAGATGGTTTAGACTCTAGCAGCATATAGCAGCATGATATAGCAGCATGATCAGATGATTTAGACTCTAGCCAATCTAGGCTCAAAGCCATCTGAGTTTCAAAATCACTCCTGATACTACAGTACAGCTGTTACATGTCATATGTTTTTCATCTGCTAGTATGTGGGTGTGTACTAAGGCGTGTGTGTGTGTGTGTGTGTGTGTGCGTGTGCGTGTGTGCGGTCACAGGCGGAACTGCATCCTGGCCGACGAAATGGGCCTGGGCAAGACCATCCAGTCCATCACATTCCTGGAAGAGATCCAGCGTGTGGGCATCCGCGGGCCCTTCCTCATCATCGCGCCGCTCTCCACCATCGCCAACTGGGAGCGCGAGTTCCGCACGTGGACCCACCTCAACGTCATCGTCTACCACGGCAGCATGGTCAGCCGGCAGATGCTGCAGCAGTACGAGATGTACTTCAGGGACTCCCAGGTGAGAGCAGACTGTCTGTCTGTCTCTTTGTTAGTCTGTGTGTCTATCCATCTGTCTGTCTGTCTGTCTGTCTGTCTGCCTGTCAGTCTCGGTCATCCTGTGTTTGTCCATCTGTCTGTCTATCTGCCTCTGTCGAAGGCAGTGAGATTATTAGGCATTGCATCCTGTCACCCTGTTTGGAACATCGCAGTTCGGGTTAATAATATTCAGTTAATGCGAGTATGGATCGTCTCAAAGTTTGGGACAACCAAACAGCAGTGTAGGCAAAGCAAATCCTAATTGTTAGGTTACCATAAGTTAGCTGTCTTTTCTCTAGGCCTAGGCCTATCGAAAATCGCGACATAAGCTCATTCGGGGTTCACAATGGGTTTAAATTGTTCAATAGGCCTACATGATTTTATAACAGGCCAAATACAAAATGAATGTTACAAATATCGCCTAAATATCTGTAAGCATTACAATCAGAGGATATACATACAGGGCAGACAGACGCTCATGAGTTCATGCTTTGTTTTATCGCTGGATTTTAGGATAGCCTATTATGGCAACCAATTGCATTCCGAGCTACAGTCAACTCTAGCAGGCATTAAATGACTGGAGAGACTCTGTGAATTTAAAGATTGACATAATGTGCTGTCTCTGCTATTGCTGCTTTTGATCAGTTAGATTTATTTGCAATCTCCTGTGGTGGGCTGGACATAGCATCGAAATGCCCGCCCAGATTCCCCTTTCCGCCTTGACCCATTCACACTGGTGCCGGAACTTATCAATTCGGCAAAAAGTCTAGGGTGCTTGGTAGTAAATTTGGCGAGACACTTCGTCCCGCCGTTCCGCCTCGGTCTATGTGAAAAGGATAGGCGTTCCGCGAATTTGGTACATCATTTTGCGGGGATTTTTGGCAGTGTGTAAGGGCCTTTTGTCTCTGTCTGTTTGTGTGTCTGTATGTCTGCCTGCCTGTCTCAGTCATCCTGTGTGTGTCTGTCTGTCTGTCTGTGTGTGTGTGTGTGTGCATGATCATTGGGTTCCAGTGGTAATTTACTCCTGTGCTAGCCTCCCTCTGGAATGTACTCTCTGTTTGCTCTAGTCTAGGGCTTGTCCCACTATAAGACTCTGCAAGTGCCTGCAGCACGTTTTGCAAGTGATCGGGTACAGGGTTTAGTCAGCCACTGAAAAGAGGAATAGCCTTTAGTAAGTATGTCATCAGGTCCAGGAATGGGTATCGGTGGTTAGAATGTGTGTTGTGTGTTGTGCTGTGAGGGAGTGCCAGGGTTTCAGTTTCACTTACCGTCAGATTTGTACAGATTTAAGTCAGTGTATTCTCGGCTATGAGATTTGTCCTTACTCAATTGTATATGATGCTGTCCTGGCAAATTGCACTAGCAGCGTGTGCCATTCGTAGACAGGCTAACAGTCAGCAATTGAAATCTGTTTGTATAAAGCTGGTAGTTCATTCTTGTTTCCTACAAAAAAATGCATTGTTGTTTCCTTGTATTCCAAAACAATACCTTTCAACTACAGATGGGTGAGGCGAAGGTCAGAAGGAAGAAAGATGGACGATGGAAGATGGAAGGAAGAAAAGATGTTAGTAAATAGATAAGTGCAGACACACACACACACACACACACACACGCACTCACACTGGGGTGTGTGTGGTGGCGCATGTCTGGGGCGGGCCTGGGGCACAGCCTGCATGTTGACGGACTCAGCCGCCGGCTGTCTGTGATTCGCGCTGACAGCAGCAACAGCAGCACAGAGAGGCCTGCTCACAAAACACACACACACACATGCACGATGACATGTCCCACTGGGGCTGCCACTGACTGCTTAGATCATCCCAGCATCTTCCAGAGGAGAAGAGAGAGAGAGAGAGAAGGTGAGGGAGGGGGAGTGAGAGAGAATAGAAGTGTATACATAGACGCACAAATGCCGACAGACATATGTAGCGTGCGTGTGCAATGTAAGTGAATAAATAAACAAGGAAGGTTCCCGCTGTGTGCCTGATTTTGTTAAGGTGATTGCTGACACCTGTTATGGAGCTTTGTGAAAAGGCATTGTTCTAGTTGTCCTTTGCTGGGAGTTATGTACTGGTTTGAAGTGCCAGTCCTTTTCTACCGTAGCACAGGTCGTCAAATGACCTAGTTTGTTTTAAGATCCACTAATCTTCTTACAGGACTTAACCGACCAAAGGAGTGTCTACTCATGGGGCAAAGGTTCCAGGGATAGCTTTTATCAAAACAGCAAAAGTATTGAAAATGCCATCATTCATCATGATTCGTTCAGCTACATTGTCAGACATTATTTTTTTACCCTTATTGCAAAAGTACTGAAGCTAGCGTCCACTCGGAGACCTAAGTTACCTCAAGTAGCTTTACTCAGGGTCCACACAGGGACACTCAGAGCTGGTCTGCTTAGAGCCATAGCGTTATGGTAGCGTCATCCCTGCCTCCTGTCAGAGGTTTGACGTGCTTTGCTGACTCGTCGCTTTACTTGAATCTTCCAGGGCCGAGCGATCAGAGGGGCGTACAAGTTCCAGGCGGTCATCACCACCTTCGAGATGATCCTAGGCGGCTGCCCGGAGCTCAATGCCATCGAGTGGCGCTGTGTCATCATTGACGAAGCCCACCGCCTCAAGAACAAGAACTGCAAGCTGCTGGAGGGCTTCAAGCTCATGAATCTGGTAAGACGCCTCTTGTTACGATCATTCACCTGTGTTGCATCTGTTTGTGACATTGCATCGTGGGTAATGTAGGCCCACCCCTTGGCCTGCCTAAGTTCTCTCTACTATGGATGCCAGTGACTTGTCAAAACCTGTAGCCCATTTCACCTGTAGCTCTTTTACGTCATAAGCAGTATGAACATAATTTGTATGTTGTGTGACTTGCTGGGAGCTGGGAAAACGGAAACTTCCATGCGACCTGTGCCTACTTGCTTAAACTTCGGTGTCTTCAGTAACATTCTGATCATTCAGTAACATTATAGTTAGACACTATAGCACGCTCATAAAGTTTACGCTGAGGAAATGAAAACACGTCCTGTGTTCAGTTCATCCACCCATTCACTCACTATGCAGTGCACTGTAGTGAATAACTGTGTGGTGATTATTCACTATGTAGTCCAAATAAAATCAAGCACCTAGTTTATGAATGTGGACTGCATGATGCTTGTTGTATACACCTGTGGCAAGGGACCTGATGAATGTCCGCACACTTGCTCCCATCAGGATATTTTAATGACTATTCTCCAGTGTACATTAAAACATCCTGATAATAATAATAATAATAATAATAATAATAATAAGCTTTATTTGTATAGCACCTTTCATACACAGAATGCAGCTCAAAGTGCTTTACATTTGAAGCATGTAACACAATAATAGTCAGTCAGTCATTATCAATCACTTTTCTTCATTGCTGGGGCCATTTATGATCCACTCAGCAACATATCAAAAATATAGAAAAATAACATGTCATAAGACTGGCAGCCTTAACCCTTTACCCTCCATAAGCACGCCATATGGCAACTGTGGCAAGGAAAAACTCCCATATTCCAGGAAGAAACGATGGGAGAAAGTGTGTGGACATTTCACCCTTTTTCCATTTGATAGCCTAGCACTTTTTGTCCAGCACCTGCCTTGGATGTGCGCACCAACAAACAACTTTTCAAGGGACCTGATGAAACCCCTGAATTGCTTTGAGGTGTCTGAGCATGATGATGTATGCGACTGTCTATGCTATAGACCCTTTCAACAATAAAAACAAAAACAATGCTTGAACGTTCTATTTGGGCCCCAATCTACATCCTCTGCATTAAGATAACATAATGGAATGTTAAAACGTTATGATGTATGCGGCTGTCTATGCTATAGACTCTACAGCTTTAGCATGGGCTATACTAAGAGCCGTTGTGACCCTCTGTAGGAGCACAAGGTGCTGCTGACAGGCACTCCGCTGCAGAACACCGTGGAGGAGCTCTTCAGCCTGCTGCACTTCCTGGAGCCTCTGCGCTTCCCTTCGGAGACCACCTTCATGCAGGAGTTTGGGGACCTCAAGACCGAGGAGCAGGTACAGTACGCGTCTCACAGGAAGTGTGTGTGTGTGTGCGTGCGTGTGCGTGCGGATTGGTATCATTCCAATAAGGAAGAAGTAGTGCTATGGTGTGTCAGACTTTCATAACCAAATTAGGTCAACATGTTTTGTTGACGCATTTTAGGTCGTGCTTTGCATACACTGAAAGATAAGATTTATGACTGACTCAGTTTTCGAGTCTGATTTGAAGTCGCCGCTTCAATAGTAGTATTTTCTGTAATGTGTATGCGAGATGGTCTGAATAATTGTTTTAATTGTGTGTGTGTGTGTGTGTGTGTGTGTGTGTGTGTGTGTGTGTGTGTGTGTGTGTGTGTGTGTGTGTGTGTGTGTGTGTGTGTGTGTGTGTGTGTGTGTGTGTGTGTGTGTGTGTCCACATATGTGTACATCCTCAGGTCCAGAAGCTGCAGGGCATCCTGAAGCCCATGATGCTCAGGCGACTGAAGGAGGACGTGGAGAAGAAGCTGGCTCCCAAAGAGGAGACCATCATCGAGGTGGAGCTGACCAACATCCAGAAGAAGTACTACCGTGCCATCCTGGAGAAGAACTTCTCCTTCCTGTCCAAGGGTGCCGGCCAAGCCAACCTTCCCAACCTGGTCAACACAATGATGGAGTTGAGGAAGTGCTGTAACCACCCCTACCTCATTAAAGGTACCAGGCACACTTCCAGTAGTCACAGGGATCAAGTGAGATTGTGAGGATTCATGTGTAACGGTAGCTAGTACAGTCTTGCTATTCAACCAAGGGGGCAGGCGAATTCCTGGAAGTAGAAGAATCAATGGAGGCTGGAGGGACCACTTCTCTAACCCCCATAAAAGCCCATTCATTTTAGGATTTTTTTTAAATACCATAACTTCATATAGCATATATCCTGTGCCGATATTGTAGCTTCTGTGTTCTCTACATAAACAATAAAAGGCAAAACAAGACTCGACTACCTCATACCGGACATGCTAAACATTCTTCTTACGGGAACCTAACGTTACGTTAGGTTCCCGTAAGAAGAATGTTTAGCATGTCCGGTTGTAGGGAAGCTAACGCACCGTAGGGAGATAACCGTATTGTTTGGATAAAAAGCTCAGTCCAGCCAGCACGGAAACTCATGAACAAAGCTATGTAGCCTATACCATTGTATGTTAAAGTAAAGCATTGCATAGAGGCAAGTAAACCTAATGAAAACGCCACTAACGATAATCATTTCAGAGGTTTTCGCATTACTGGGGGGACCAACTGAAAAATCGTTCAATTTGACTCAGTGCCCTCCCATTGAAAACAACGGAGTCTGTTCGTCCATTTCTTTTACTGTGTATGTCTATGTATTCAACAGGGAGCTCTGTAGTTGTTGTAGAGAGCCATTTTGTCAGATACTCAAAAGTGTAAATATACTGTTGGTCAATACAAGACCTTACAAACTGCCAGGCTCTACAGAGGTCAAGATAAAGGGCAAAAAAGGAATTGAAAGTTTGCTGAAAATGGGCCTGAAAGATTGGGCTACAGTGCAGTCTTTTTAGAAGCCCTTGATTCATATCATGGTTCAATAAAAGGAATTTTAAACAACTCTCTCTCTTTCTCTCTCTCTCTCTCTCTCTTTCTCTCGCTATCCCTCCCTCCCTCCCACCCTTAGGGGCCGAGGAGAAGATCCTTGAGGACTTCCGCGAGGTCTACAACCCCGGCGCCATGGACTTCCACCTGCAGGCCATGGTCCAGTCGGCGGGCAAGCTGGTCCTCATCGACAAGCTGCTACCCAAGATGAAGGCCGGCGGCCACAAGGTCCTCATCTTCTCCCAGATGGTGCGCTGCCTGGACATCCTGGAGGACTACCTCATCCAGAGAAGGTCAGACATCAACGGGGAACACGCTCACTTTCAAAAAAAGAACTCAGTCTGCAGTTATTGTTACCCAGAATGCATTGCAGTTATTGTTACCCAGAATGCATTGCAGTCATAATGATTAGGGGGATTCGACTTCATGTTACACTCAGCCCCTAGTAGGGGGAAGAGGGTATTGTGATCGGGGTCCAATCATCCGTCTGTGTGTCCACATACATAATTTAAGTACTGGTCCAATGTACTTCACATTTTTATTGACCGTTTCATGAGAGTTCCATTATCAGCATCATAGTTGTTCCCACAAGACTTCCGTTTTAACATTCCATATGTTATCCTAACTGTACGTACACACCGCCGCCAACTTGAGCTTCCAAAGATTCAGGAAGTCATTCATTTTCAATGGAAGCCGGCTTCTCTCAGCTGCAAGAAGCGGCAAATCTGTCGGCGTCGCGTTTTGGGCGTCTTGAGCGACTTGAGCGTCAAGCAGAAAGTTGAAAGTCAGTCAACTTTATGGTAATGAGCTATGACGCGGTTCAGCGACTGCTGTCACGTCAGAGCAGCCAAAGCTTCCCTGTACTTTTTTGACAAGCGTCCTTGACAGGGCGACCCGAGCTTCTTTGGAAGCTCAAGTCGGCGGCGGTGTGTACATACAGTAATGAAGCGGAAGTAGATTGGGAACAAAATAGAATATGTTCAAGCATTATTTTTGTTTTTCTTGTTGAAAGGGTCTATAGGAGGCAGAGAGTCACCATACATCAGTCACCATTCTCCTACCTGATCGTAGACCGTAGATCTGCTTCAGAACGCAGATGCTGGACTTTGGTTGAACTTTGCTTGATACTGTGTGACCGGAGGGACGGTCTGCAGTTGCCTGACTGTTCCTTTCTGATACGTGTTTGAGACTTTTCACAGTGCATACTAAGCACAGAGTTATTTTTGTATTTGTGAGACGAGCATATTCACAAATATGTGCATGGTTTCTCACTAAATGTTTTATTTATAGTATGTGCTATTTCCCAGTCTCTGCTCAAGAAGTAGGGGTTTGACATGAATATATTTCCATCGTTCAAAATTTGTCAGATTGTGACCTAAAGTAAAGGACAAGTAAAGCATATTTTACTTGTACTCATGTTATCTATCTAGCTCCCTCTCATCCCCTCATTCTCCTCCTTAACCCAGTCATGTCCTGCACCTCACCCTCCTCTCTCTCTCTCTCTTTCTCTCTCTCTCTCTCCCTCTTTCTTTTTTGTCTCTCTCCTCTCTCTCTCCTCTCTCTCTTCTCTATCTCTCTCTTTCTTTCTTTCTCTCTCTCTCTCTCCTCTCTCTCTCACACATCTCTGGTGCTTTCACCGCTGCAGCCTTGCTTGGGCACACAACCAAACCCTGTGCGCAGGAGCAGGGTGGAGCCTGAGTGAGGGGAAGTGCAGTGGAGGGGCTTAGCGGTGTTTGCTAGCTGGCGTGGAGGCAGGGCCTGGGCAGGGTTCAGCAGCAGGGCACAGACCCCCTGGGGATTCCCCCAGCAGACAGCCAGAACCAGGGGCCGCTGGAAGTGGGTCACTGTGTACGGGGGGGGGGGGGGGGGGGGGGGGGGGTAAAGTGGTGGTGGTAAAGGGGGTGGTGCATGGTGGGGGTGGGTGGGGGGGGTGTAGTCTAGTCTAGGCCAGGCCCTGTGGTCCAGGAAAAGAGGCTTTCCCTGAAAGAAAGCGCTGAATCACCTTGTGCTGTTGGTTGGGGAAAAGGGGTGGAAGAGAAATGAAGAGAAAGTATGTGTGAGAGAGAGAAAAAGGAATATGGAGATGTGTGGAGTGTGGGGAAATTGTAGGTGTGTTTTGTATGCATTTATGGAAATGAATGCTTTGACAGTGTGCTATATAGTTGTCATGCCTAAGGCATGTACCGTGACATTGCAGCTGAAATTGAGAGAGGGAAGTGCATGGATAATGGGGGCTGTAGATGGAAACGAGTGCAACTGAATGGACAGCGATTCCTTTGTGTCTCCTCTCCACCCGAAAATACATCTTCAGCAACTTCTTCAGTTCTTCAGAAAGATGAAGTCACATGGACTTGACTTGCTAATCCTTGCTGTTCGGTTGAGTTGGTATTGATCTCTGCTTTTGTGGGTGTTTGTGTGTGTGTGTGTGTGTGTGCGTGTGTGTGTGCGTGTGTGTGTGCGTGCGTGTGTGTGTGTGTGTGTCTCAGATACCTCTATGAGCGGATAGACGGGAGAGTGCGGGGGAACTTGCGGCAGGCGGCCATCGACCGCTTCAGTAAGCCGGACTCGGACCGATTTGTGTTCCTGCTGTGCACGAGGGCTGGAGGTCTGGGCATCAACCTGACCGCCGCAGACACCTGCATTATCTTCGACTCGGACTGGAACCCACAGAATGACCTACAGGTGAGCGACCAGAAAGAGACCGACCACGTTCACACAACAGGTGTTCCTCAAAACATTATGAACAGCCACCATTTTTGCCTGCTTGCCATATTCGTGCTGAAGTCAGAATTTGGCTCAGTTTTAAAAGGAGCAAAGTATTAACCCTGATAAGGTCAAAATAAAATTCAGCTTCTACCCATGATACTAAAAGCATCAAAGTGTCGTCACACTTCTCTCAGACAGTTGTCATATGACCGATATGGTTGATTGACATTTTCTTCACCATTTCAGGTGTCTGTTGGGTGGTTTCGACTCGAGTAGTTGTGCATGGTGAGCTCATATGTCTTATGTGTCTGTCCAGGCCCAGGCTCGTTGCCACAGGATTGGCCAGAACAAGGCGGTGAAGGTGTACCGGCTGATCACGCGCAACTCGTACGAGAGGGAGATGTTCGACCGGGCCAGCCTCAAGCTGGGATTGGACAAAGCCGTGCTGCAGAGCATGAGTGGACGGGAAAATAGCCTGGGAGGCGGGGTAAGGCTCATTCACCTGTCAATCATCCGTTATATGTACATTTCCTAATGAAAATATTCAATACTGTGTAGCAAAGCTTTTTTAGCTTCATTAGTTATCTTTTTATATTTCAACACCTATTGATGTCGTCAGTTAAGCATTTTCTTATCCTTATTATGTATTAGTAGCATCATTTGCGATTGATCAGACCCTGATGGTTTGTTAATGTCAAGAGAATTAGTCATTTCCACCCCCTCCCTCCAGGCAGGTCAGTTAAAGCTCCCCGCTAAGCCCGGTCTGACCTTTTGACTTTGTCTTCCTGTTTCCTGTGTGTCCAGCAGCAGGCCCAGCAGCCGCTCTCCAAGAAGGAGATCGAGGACCTGCTGCGCCGCGGCGCCTACGGGGCCATCATGGACGAGGAGGACGAGGGGGCCAAGTTCTGTGAGGAGGACATCGATCAGATCCTCCAGCGCAGGACCAAGACCATCACCATCGAGTCCGAGGGACGAGGGTCCACTTTTGCCAAGGTAGCGGGTCCACCGAGAGGCACAGGATGGCTCGTTTGACTGGGTGACTGATGATAGAGAGAGAGATTTATTTGCTCCTTTTGGTAATGTGCCATACAGCCTTAATCATACAACTACAAGAAACACCATAACTGCTGCAGTTCTGTAGTTATTTGGTTGGATCCAACGTTCCTGGATTTTCACAACAGAAGTGTGTGCGCATATCCAAAATACTCGTGGGAACATTGAACAGTGTTTATGAGTGTGTCAGGGAAGTATTTGTTTCATGACCTAGTTTGCATTTTATGAGTTACAGTGTAGTGGCAACCTGTGTGCTAGATTTAGACAGCATTGCATAGATATGTCATGTCATGCAAAAGCAATGGCCTGTCATTGGTTGTTCTCCCCATCAGTCAGCAGGCAGTCTATCAGTAGTGTTCCTTGGCCAAGTAAATATACAGTGTGTAGACTGCCGACATCCTGCTGATTGGTGGAATTCAGTTACGTTCTTCCAGTGTTTCTCAATTCAGTGGGTCTGTCCAAAACGGAAGGGAGCTGTCTGTCTGCCGTCTC
>NW_027468630.1:7938474-7973474 GCF_046254945.1 Alosa pseudoharengus | reverse complement strand
GTCACCCAGGTTTTGTGTCCCATCAGTGCGTACAGTATGCCTGCCCTGTAGCGTGGCTGCGTTGATGTGCTGTTTGTTAAAATGATGTGCTGTTCCTGTTGAATTCCGAACAGAGACACTCACTCTCTCGCTCTCGAGGTGTCATCAGTGAACTGTCGTCTGAGGTTACTAGCATTGTGACATCACCTCCGAGTGTGACTCACCGTTTGTCATGAGGGAAGGCCAAGTGAAAGCTGCAAAGTGTAACGGTCAAATTTTACACAATCTAGAGTGTGTGTGTGTGTGTGTGTGTGTGTGTGTGTGTGTGTGTGTGTGTGTGTTTCCAAAAGAGAGGAGCCGGATATGAGCGTGAGTGAAAGCGAGAGACTAAGAGGGGGGGGGGGGGGGTAGTTTTGGAAATCTAGAGGTGTGTGTGTGTGTGTGTGTGTGTGTTTATGTGTGTGTGTGTTTATGTGTGTGTGTGTGTGTGTGTGTGTGTGTGTGTGTGTGTGTGTGTGTAGTTTTGGCAAGGACCCCAGAGCGGTCCTGCCCACACACACAGAACGTTCCCCTTTGCTGCTGGAGCCGGCGATCGTTCGATCGGTGACACGGCCGCGGCCACCCGGGGACACGCCAGCCCACTCTGCTGACGTCGGCGCTTTCCCCTCACACACACACACACACACACACACACACACACACACACACACACACACACACACACACAGATCCAGCGCTGGAATGCCACCAGTGCAGGGCCGGGGGGTGGGGGGGGGGGTGGAGGGAGGGAGAGACAGAGAGAGAGTACTTGAAGGAGGAGGAGTGAAATAGGGAGAGACACAAAAGAGAAAGAGAGGAGGAGGGAGAGAGGAGGAGGGAGAGAGGAGGGGTGAGAGAGGAGGAGGGAGAGAGGATGGGTGAGAGAGGAGGAGGGAGAGAGGAGGAGGAGGGAGAGAGGAGGAGTGAGAGAGGAGGAGGAGTGAGAGAGGAGGAGGGAGGGAGAGAGGAGGAGGGAGAGAGGAGGAGGGAGAGAGGAGGAGTGAGCGCGGAGCACGCGCTTCTGCCATCAGCAGCGGCTTCCTGTCGCTCTGTCTTCCTTGGCAGTAACAGGCGTGTAATTAAAGACATGGAGGCCAATGTGTGCTCTCCCTCAGGCTGTGTGTGTGTGTGTGTGTGTGTGTGTGTGTGTGTGTGTGTGTGTGTGTGTGTGTGTGGACTATGGTGCAGGTGGCTGTGTGTAGATGAGCACATGGACTGTTTGGATTAGTCAGTCAGTCTGGCTGTGTGTGTGTGTGTGTGTGTGTGTGTGATGAGTGATGAAGCCCTGCTCTCTGCTGACAGGCAGAGGAAAGAGTAGCAGCTGCTGGGAGCACAAGTATGGCAGCCCTGTCTGTGTCTATGTGTGAGGTGTGTGTGGGTGTGTGTGTGTGGGAGTGTGTAGGAGGGAGAGGGGGTGGTGGTAGAGCCCCCTGCTTCTGGATCTCTCCAGCGTGGGTGTTCTCACTCTCATACACACATACACACAAACACACACACATGCATACACACACACAAAGACCAACTGGGGGTGTGTGTACTGCCTCAGTGGAGGGTGATGACTGCTAATGACTGCATCTCTGGCGTGACTCAGATAGTGAGCTCCTGAGAGCCCCAAGCTAACGTCATGGTCTGATCAGCCAGCCGGCCGCTAGCTAGCTCCATTCCTCACAGTGACGTTAGCGTCTTCCTATTCTTCCCCCTACAAGTCATGCATAGCATGGGCGCCTAGACCCATGGTCCAGGCCTCCACCTTTAGCCCATATGTTCAACTCCAAACTTTGTGTGACGTGGGTGTGCATGGTGAGACAACTATTTGCTGTTCTTTGAGTGTGTGTGTGTGTGTGTTAAAAGTGAAGAGTCATTCCGCTCGCTCAGCGTTTTATGTGACCGCTGAGCGGCTTTGTTGTCACAGCCGGGCTTTCTGTGTGTATGTGTGTGTGTGAGAGAGTGTGTGTGTGTGTGAGAGAGTGTGTGTGTGTGCGTGTGCATGACTGGCTTTGTTCTGACCAGTGGGCTCTCTACGGGGAGCTGTGTGTGTGTGTGTGTGTGTGTTTGTTGGCCTAATCCAGCCCTCCTCTGTGTGCAGGGTGCTGCTACGGGTCAGAATGCTCTACTACCTGAAACAGGAGGTGATCGGCTCACAGTCACAGCAAGTTCTGGACGGCGTGGAGGCCAGGTGAGCCCACACACACGCACACACACACACCTTTTTAAGACCCTTTCCCCAACCCACACACACACCTTTTTAAGACCCTTTCCCCAGCCCACACACACACACACCTTTTAAGACCCTTTCCCCAACCCACACGCGGACACACACACACACACACACACCTTTTAAGACCCTTTCCCCAGCAGGATTCGGACAAGATTAGATATGACGACGATGTTCAAAACTCATATTGGGCCTTGGTGAAGTAGATGGTGACATTGTTGGTGTCAGGGTAAAATTCTCAAATTGCTCTTGGTTTGTCTAGGCGCTGTTACTATACTAGGGCTGTTTTAAATGATGCAGTTATATTTCAGCATTACATCTTTAATGTAAGTTCAGATGTTTTATACCAATGATGGAAAATTATTATATCAAGCATCCTGTTCAAGAATTAAGCTCCAAGTATTTTTATTTCTGTAAGAAATGTTGAATTTGTTGGGCATGAAATGAGATCCCATTGTGTGTTGCTCCTCCAGGCAGATGAACCATGCTGTCTCAGCACAGAGAAAGTGAAAGCTCGTCACTGCTCCACCTGCTGGTCATTGCTGAATTGCAACCAGTAAATGTTGTGGCCAACAGGGGGAGCATGATGTGTGTTGACTGTTAGTCTTATGAGAGTTTGTGTTTACAGGCTGTTGTGAATCAGGGTTTGATTTGGTGTGGTGTGTGTGTGTGTGTGTGTGTGTGTGTGTGTGTGTGTGTGTGTGTGTGTGTGTGTGTGTGTGTGTGTGTGTGTGTGTGTGTGTGTGTGTGTGTGTGTGTGTGTGTGTGTGTGTGTGTGTGTGTGTGTGTGTGTGTGTGTGTGTGTGTGTGTGTGTGTGTGTGTGTGTGTTCTCCTCACAGTGCAATCCAGATCCGTGTGCCTGATCCGGACAGCGCAGAGCTCCCAGCTCTCTGGTGGGACCAAGACGCCGATAAGTGTCTGCTGCTTGGAGTCTTCAAGCACGGTACGTTATCATAGCGGAGGCTCCAGCCTCACAGCTCCTACACACAGTTGCGTGCGGTTCAGTGCTGGAGATGCATCCCGTCCACTTTACATGGGCTTACGTCATCCGTTGCCGAACTGAATTGTGGGTCCGTTGCGTCGCGTTGCTCCAGTCGCTCGCGTCGAAAAGTTCAACTTTTGCTGTACTGACGGACAATAACAGAAGGCACCAGCCAATCAAATTACGGCTGTACTTAGTAATTTGCATAGCTACCGCAACTGTGTGTTGGAGCCGTCAGAGAATCAGTGCTGTCTATTTTATATAGGCACAGATCTCGTGTGAAAACCCTGTGCAGTCTAAGGGGCCGTTTATACGAGAACGATTGCGAAGGAAGACGACAAAATATTTTATCATAAGTGCCTTTCGTTTACACGGCGACCCCGCCATCGGGGCTTGAAGACGCAAAAATCTGAAGACTCCTTCCAGAGTGTAGAGTTTTGAAGACGACCCGGGTTGCGTCTCGGTCTAAACGGCTAAACCAAAGATCCTTGATTACCTCTCTGGCTAAACTGTCAAATTAGAATGTCTGCGCGTGACGTACCGGGGTTCTATCACACCACCACCCAGCGGTCTGGAATGCATATCCAATCGAATATCACATACTCTTGCGTCTTCATATAAACAAAGATTTCCCCCTGAGAATGCTCGTCTAAACGCGAATAAAAAAATGAAGACGAGACGCCACTTCTGCGTCTTCTCTTTTCATCGTCACCGTATAAACGTAGCCTAAGAATGGTATTTACCTTTGAAGCTAAAAACGTTCCCATTTTAAGAAAAGTACACCCACACAGTAGAGACTAGCTATAAAATACAACAGATAAGGAAATAAAAAGAATAACTAAAGGGAAAAAAAACAAAGAAAAAGGAAATGATGCTTTCCACTTGTTTCCCTTGCTTGTTATCTTTATTTCAGGTCTGTGTAAGTTGTGGATGCCACTTAATCAGCAACAACCACAGAGGCCCATTCTGTGTAATATTGTTGTGTGGCATGTGGGAGAATCAGCAGCTTGCATCAGTGCCCGTCGGCTGAAACCGTGCTTCCCCTCCTTCCTCTAGAAATGAGCGCTCGTCTCCGTTTGACTAAGCTGTAACCTGTGCGGCTGTGTGTTGTGTGTGTGTGTCCCCTCCCCGCCTGCAGGTTATGAGAAGTACAACACCATCCGGGCAGACGCAGCTCTCTGCTTCCTAGAGCGCGTGGGCCGGCCGGACGAGAAGGCTATCGCCGCCGAGCAGAGAGGCAACGACTTCATGGACGGGTAGGACATCTTCATGGACATCTTCACTGCTGTCACAGAGCACCCCCCCCCCCCCCCCCCTCTCTCTCTCTGGGGGTGCCGATAGATAGATGGATAGATACATACATACATACATCTTCACTGCTGTCACAGAGCCCCCCCCCCTCTCTCTCTCTCTGGGGGTGCCGATAGATAGATGGATAGATAGATACATACATACATACATACATACATACATACATAACAAAACTAAATACTAAATATACTATATAAATTAAATGTAAAAAATCCAGTGTGCTTGAGGGTGATCAAGCATGAGACGCTTGTAGTGACAGGGCCTGTAGTTCTGCGTGCATGGTGAGGTGCTCAAGAGAGTGAGTGTCATGGTGAAGGTGCAAAAGTAGTCCAACAGTAGTCCTTTAGTTATGTGTGCATGGTAAGGTGCTCAAGAGAGTGAGTGTCATGGTGAAGGTGCAAAAAGTAGTCCAACATTAGTCCAACAGTGCAATAATAAGGTCTAGAGACCAGCATAAATAATATGGACAAATAGGAGAGTAAAGTATAATGTAGACAAGGTAATATAAAAAACTATGTCAGTGCAAGAACAGGTTGAGGTAATAGGGTTACAGCCATTCAGTATTGTAGCAGTTCCAGAGAGCTTCCGGAAGCGGATAGAATGAACTGGCTGTGATACCACTGGGTGGTCTCATTTTTTGTGATATAAGGGAATTTCAATTATTCATTAAATGAGGTGTTGCACATTATCCACACAAGACCACAGTGCCTTTGACACTCTTTGTTCTTTTATATGGGGGATGTGAAAGAGCTGGTAGCACACTTACTATGCTGTGTTATTGAGAGTACCTGTGTTGATGTACTATGCTGTGTTATTGAGAGTATCTGTGTTGATGTACTATGCTGTGTTATTGAGAGTATCTGTGTTGATGTACTAAGCTGTGTTATTGAGAGTATCTGTGTTGACATGCTATGCTGTGTCTATTGTTTTTGTCATTTTTATTATTGCATATCACATCAGCTTTATAGATCATGTACAAGATTGATGGATGATTTAAGGCTAGTATGCATTTGCCATGCAGAACACATGCCAGTAAAAAGTTGATCTTATTAGTTGCCTCTCCAGATAGTTACAATTAACATATAATAATAATGTACATAAGGTGTATAATGAGTGGAATAGTGATACACAGATGATGTGATTGTGGTTAGTTGGAAGTTGGTTACATTAGCAGTTGCCAAACCTTTTGTGATGACGAAGAACCTCATGTCTTATGTGTTGGATCATGTTGGTTTTGAACGTGTGTGTGTGTGTGTGTGTGTGTGTGTGTGTGTTGGATTATGTTGGTTTTGAACGTGTGTGTGCGCGTGCGTGTGTTGTGTGTGTGTGTGTGCGCGCATGCGTGCGTGTGTGTGTGTGTGCGCGGGCGTCTCGCCCGTCACCTTGAGTGGCTCCTGACGGCCGTGTGCTATCTGTGTGTGTGCAGGGATGTGGATGACCCCGAGTACAAGCCTGCCCCGGCCTTGATGAAGGACGATATGGAGGTGAGGCCAGGGAACAAGGGGGTGGGGGACGCACTGATAAGAGACACACACACACACATTTACAGTACACACTCACACACTGACATATTTACAGTACACTCTCTCTCTCTCTCTCTCTCTCTCACACACACACACACACACATTTACAGTACACTCTCACACACACACACATACATACAGTTAGGGATGTAACGGTATGAAAATCTAACCTCACGGTTATAGTGACCAAAATTATCACGGTTTTCGGTATTATCACGGTATTTTTAAAAGTGTGTTCAATATGTTCAGAAAGCACTGATAGGCCTACACAAGCTGAAATAGTTTCAAAAAGTGTCCCGTTCATGTTTAATTGGCAATGTGCTTATAGCTTAACTTACCCTAACATTACTTGGAGGTTGCTATTACTGTTATTTGGATCCAATGAGTGAGACCAGGCTTGGAATTTCACCATTCTGGGGGCAAGGCCACTTTGCCTTCAGTTGGGCATATTTGGTGGAGGGCACAAAGGCCACATGTTAGGGCACCAAGGCCAAAGTTAACTATACAGTAGTAGGCTATACAAATTATCAAAGTTGTATAGCCTATTCACTGCAGTAGACCTGCATCACTGTATGAAACATTACAAAAACATGAAACATGACATATTACATAGAACTGCAAATCATCTGATCATCTAATATTTACAGATATCTAGGCTATATTTAACATTTATTTTATATTTGGCTTGTTATGAAATCATGTATTGAACAATTTAAGCACAGTTCAGCTTTAAGAAACTCAAATAGCCTAGATGCATGCTTAGCATTTTGTGATCTACTTTCACAAACTCTTAGTCAGCTGTCCTCTGATTTACCGATATCTAGGCGATATTTGTAACATTTATTTTGTATTTGGCCCGTTATGAAATCATGTGGAACAATTTAAACACATTGTAAAACGTAAAGCCCAAATTTGGAGACATCCATGCATGTCGAAATTTACTGCAAATTCAAAACTGGATTACTCTGGAACGGCTGACTGTACAGGGGACTGCTTTACACCTTTGTGTTCGGTACGGTCTGCTGTTTATTCTGATATTCTGATGGTTTGCCATGTGTTAAACGAAAGGTTCGTGAAGTATTGCACCGAGAGGAATGGGTAGGGAGATGGATGCAAAACCTTCAGTAGAATTTATGATTAAATTGAATTATATTATTTACTTTTCTCGCGAACCGTTCACCACAGCAATTCGCGGCTAACATCGTTTAAAAGCTGAGAAAAAGCTCTTTCATGTGATACTTGTGATGTCTGTGTGATGAGTAGGCTACTTCGCGAGTAGTTCAACTGAGAAGAATGGGTGAATTAAGACGCACTTTCTTTCTTGCGCTGTCACTTTCTCCACTGCGTAAAAGACTAAATTAATTTGCGCTGTGAATATTTTGACAGGCCATAGGCTAAATAAAAATCGCTATTAGTAGGACGCAAAGCAGAATATTGAAAGAAGGGCACCAAGGCCACCGTGGCCTGTAAACCTCTGATTTCCAAAGGGCAAGGGGCAACGACGTGGCCGCCGTGAAATTCCTACCCTGAGTGAGACCAAATTAAGTGTTCGAAATAAAACTTTAGGCTACTGTGTTCTTCTGATAACGTGAGTGGAATGGATTTAATGTGGACGCAAACATAAAAAGACGCAGAGTGGCTAAATGATACAGTGCAAGTTTTGCGGTGAAAATGTTCCGCCTTTTAAAATCAGTTGTAGCCTAATCCAAATAGCAGTTAAAACCATCAATTAGACAACAGAATCAGTAGGGTACCAATTTTGCTTCATTGTACCAGGCCTACTGTATGTCAAAAGCAGGCTCGGATTAAGCTGGGAAGGATTAAACACACGGTTTCAACACCGTGGTAATCAACCGTGATAATTATGATATTTCAAAAGAAAATGGTCAACATTTTTATCACGGTTTATCATTATACCGGTAATCGTTACATCCCTACATACAGTACACACATACACACGCTGACTCACACCTATATGTGTTTAAACACATATGTACACACACACACACACACACACACCCAGACACACATGCACACTAACACACATGCACACACACAGACTAAGTAGCTGCAGAATCCAGTGCATCCAGGGCACGGGACGTCTCCTGCCTACAGGTCGCTCTGCGGCGTGGCTTTTATCAGTATAGCATGCAAAGCCCTGCACGCTGCCAGACATAATCCCGTCTTAGCTGAGCCCAGAGCCCCAGGTCTGTGCAGGGAGTAGGTGTCTCTGGGAGAAGGGACTCTGTCTGAGTAAGCTGTACCAGAGGGGGCAGGGGGTTGTGCTCAAGCTGTGGTCAGCACAGTGACGTAATCATTCTTCTTCCCACAGGATGATGCCTCCTCTCCTGGAGACCTGGTCATCACAGACACAGGTGGAGGTAAGTTACTGGTTGTTATTGTCTTTGACTTTCTCTCTATGTCTCTCTCTCTCTCTCATGCCTTGGTTTAGTCTTAACTAAATCGAGTTAAGACTAAGAGTTAAGTTTTTTTTTATATATGTTTTTGGAATTTGTATTCAACCAAATCATATAGTTCTGAGTGTGAACTCATAAAACTGTGATGTTATGTGGTTGTACTCTGGATAAGGGTAACTTCACTCGGAGATAATCGATTTGCTGTATGTGTGTGGTGTGTGTGTGCTGTGTGTGTGTGTGTGTGTGTGTGTGTGTGTGTGTGTGTGTGTGTGTGTGTGTGCGCGTGTGTTTGTGCGCGTGTGTGTGTGCGTGTGCGTGTGTGTGTGGTGTGTGTGTGCGTGCGTTCTCCCTCAGAAGGCAGCTCGGCCCCGGAGGGCGGGAGCACGGGCGCATACTGGCCGTCGTCCTCAGCCCTGACGGCCCGTCTGCGGCGCCTCATCACGGCCTCGCAGCGCTTCACCAAGAGCCGCCAGATCCTGCACATCCACCAGAGCCAGCAGTCCGTGATGCCCACGCCGCTGTGCCCGCTGCCCGCCACACTCAACGACACACTCACCTTCAACCCCAAGATGGCCGCCAAGATCGAGAGGCAGCAGAGGTAGGCATGTCACGGTCCTCTGCACAGGCCTGGTGTTGAGCTGCACTGGCCTGGTGTTGAGCTGCACAGGCCTGGTGTTGAGCTGCACTGGCCTGGTGTTGAGCTGCACAGGCCTGGTGTTGAGCTGCACTGGCCTGGTGTTGAGCTGCACTGGCCTGGTCTTGAGCTGCACTGGCCTGCAGCAGCAGCATCAGGACCGTGGCTTAAATCCACAGGCTACTCCAACAGTGATGGATAATGGTTACATATGTGCTTGGGTGAATGACATAGGAAATATGGGCGATTGGAAACGGGAGGATTGTCTTAAACTAGGACGAAGCATAAAAAGAGTCCACCGAGGCATAGGTTTTGGATATTGAAGTGAACTCATTCTGTTTTTAGAAGCTCAAAATCACACTGTCTGATCAACAATTTAATAGTCAGTTTGAAGGGATGAGGCTTTGGCATTTTAAAACTGACAAGCTATAATTAGCCTATGTGTCAACCAATTCAGTTGTTTAGAACAACAGAAGAAGTATCTTTATTCCTAGTTCTAGAAGTGTTTTGGCAGCAATTTTGCCATCTTGCATTGCAATCTTGTTGACACATTTAGTCTACAGGGATTGTTTGGTAGTTAGCATCTGTCTGACTGCCCAATTAGCGCCATGCTTTTATCTCTCTCTGCAACAGTGTGCAGCTGCTGCTGTATCCATCAGAGTACATCCAGGTTCGAATGCTCTGCTAAGTTCATCTTGCAACAGCGCTGTCTGTTTCAGAGTAACATAGCGGAAAACATACAGCTCCGGAAACAATTAAGAGACCACTGCACATTTTTTTATGTCGTCCTACGGCTGCTGAGTGACATTCGAGTGAGTTGACGGGTCATATTCAAAATTAAGAGACCACTGAAAATTTGAATATGACCGTCAACTCATTTGAATGTCACTCAGCAGCCGTAGGACGAGCAACTGTAGGATGACACCAGAAAAATGTGCTGTGGTTTCTTAATTCTTTCCAGAGCTGTAGGTCACATTTCAAGGTTTTGCCATTCCACATTCCCCGCCAAAC
The DNA here is from genome assembly GCF_046254945.1 of Alosa pseudoharengus. Taxonomy (NCBI): domain Eukaryota; kingdom Metazoa; phylum Chordata; class Actinopteri; order Clupeiformes; family Clupeidae; genus Alosa; species Alosa pseudoharengus. Next base: position 7,963,362 of record NW_027468630.1, on the reverse strand, counting down.
TCTTGCTTTTGTCTGAGCCAAGTTTTATTAGGCTGCATATAACATAGTCTACACAAGTTTGCCGGCAAGTCACTGTTGTCCAAGTGTTCCTCTTACCTGCCCATATATTCGTCATCCTAGGTGGACCAGGCGAGAAGAGGCCGACTTCTACCGCGTGGTGTCCACGTTCGGCGTGGTGTTTGACCCGGACCTGGGCCGCTTCGACTGGACCAAGTTCCGGGCCATGGCGCGCCTGCACAAGAAGACGGACGAGAGCCTGCAGAAGTACCTGTGCGCCTTCACCACCATGTGCCGCAGAGTGTGCCGGCTACCGCCCAAAGAAGGAGGTAAAGATCTTACACAAACACATACACACACACACACACACACACACAAACTTAGAAACACACATTTGCTGGCCTGTAGCATCTCAAGTCATCATTTCATACACTTCCTACATTTGTTTCCGCAAAGCTCAGTATATTCTGTCTTTGCTTTCTGGACCTTCTGCTCCTAACTCCATCATCTGATGGAGGTGAGCTAATTGGGGGACAGGGAGGGGGGTTGAAACGTGAGCTGCCCGCTCCTGCTGGTCTTGGGGATTAGACCATGATAGTCAGAGCTCCGGGGTGCCTGTGGTGCAGGGTTCAGGAGAGGACACAGTACTTGGACAGGTCAGAACTTTGGCAGCACTCAGGGATCTATTTTCACTGCACCTCACACAGAGAACATGTTATGGACTGTATGTTCTGCTCCTGACTATTCCTGCTCATCTGGTCTGTGAAAACCCACAAGTCAGGTTTGTCAACCCCCCCCCACCCCCCCATGAAAAAAATGAAATAATGTATGATGAAACTGTAAAACATTTAGTCAAAACACCATGTACAATGTACCTGTAGCCCTGAATCTCCCCTATCTGAGCAAGAAGCTGGCCGGGGTTCCTCAGTCACTTTATAATGAAAATATTGATGTCATGAGCAGTGACATAGCACGACTAAAATCTCGAAGAAGACCAGTAGTATTCACTAGGTCTATAACTAGCTAACACTAAAAAAAACACCATGTCCTTATTCAAGTTCACCTGCTGCTGTGAGTGACCCTGCCGCACCACCGCTGTCTGATAAAGAGAGCGGCCTGGTTGCTTTTTCTGTCATCTGACAAAGTAACAGATCAATTGCCATTATTAGTGAGAAAACGATTGGAAACAATGTTTTGCATTCATGTTCTATTTCCAGCACGTCAAGCCCATAGAAATGCATTTGTGTTTACTGACAACCTCGTGCCATTTACATTCATTTAGCAAACATTTATAGCATTGCTGGTTAAAAGCATGCATTTCCTTTCCATTGTCATAGTACACAAATCTGCTAGCGCGATATAGCTGAACTAGCTGGTATTTGGTTGATTCCAACGTCCATTTAATAACATATAGCACTGTCAACTAAATGTTTTCTGGCATTTCTATGCCTTGAACTAGCGCATAATATTGTGACTAAGGCCTACACTTTGTTTCTTGAAATAGCTTCTGATCTCACTTTCTTTTGTTGCCCGACATCCTCGAATCGACAGCCAAGCAAAGATTATAGAGCTAAGATCTTTGCAGCCAAGTGTGCCAAAAACTTCTAATTGACAGCATAGGCTACAGGGAACTAAGCCAATCAAAAAACAGACCTGTCTCAAAGACGTATTTTTTGGTTGACGGTACTGAAGTGGGAAATTATTTAACCTTTTGTGTACCGCATGAGGTGCGTTTTCCCCCCCGTTTCAACCTGTATAATGGTGGGGACATTTCAGCCATTATTTGATATTGGTGTGGACACGTCCTTCAGACCCCACGCAAATCTACGCCCATGGACCAACTCGGTGAAAACAGCCATCAATGTGTTCGAAACTATAGTGGTTTTATGACAATCAATTCATCTAGATAATTCAGATCTTGCATGCATCTGGTGCACGGGTGGTCACGAGCAGTAACTAGGGATTAAAGCACTGCATTTTGCTTTACCTTTACCTAACTAGGGATTAAAGCACTGCATTTTGCTTTACCTTTACCTAACTAGGGATTAAAGCACTGCGTTTTGCTTTACCTTTACCTAACTAGGGATTAAAGCACTGCATTTTGCTTTACCTTTACCTAACTAGGGATTAAAGCACTGCATTTTGCTTTACCTTTACCTAACTAGGGATTAAAGCACTGCATTTTGCTTTACCTTTACCTAACTAGGGATTAAAGCACTGCATTTTGCTTTTGAAGCGCCTTGTCTTTTCATTGAGCACTCTCAGCAGCCAGAATGTGTTAATTATCACTTCTCTCTCCGTGTGTCTCTCAGACGCAGTGGACCCATCTCTGTCCATCCAGCCCATCACGGAGGAGAGGGCGTCACGCACGCTGTACCGTGTGGAGCTGCTGCGTCAGGTGCGCGAGCAGGTGCTGCGTCACATGCTGCTGTACGAGAGGCTGGCGCTGTGCCAGCCGGGCCCGGACCTGCCCGTGTGGTGGGAGACGGGCCTGCACGACCGCGACCTGCTGCTGGGCGCCGCCAAGCACGGCGTCAGCCGCACCGACTACCACATCCTGCGCGACCCCGAGCTCTCCTTCATGGCTGCCCAGCGCAACTACAGCCAGAACAAGGGCCAGCTGGCGCCGCCGCCGGGTCAGTCGGCCGCCCACTCGCACGCCCTCGCCCAGGCCCAGGCGCACACGCGCACCCCGCCGCCGCTGCTGCCCGCACACTACCTGGCCGCGGCTCCTGCTGCCGCTCTTGCCGCCGCCACGGCACCGTCACCCCTGGCGGCCTCGGTCTCGCAGAGACCTGAAGATGGCGCCCTCGCGGTGAAGGAGGAGGAGCAGGAGATGGGCTTGGACGCCGGGGGGGAGGAGGAGGAGGAGGAGGAGGCCCGGTCGAGGGCGTCCGCGTCTGCCGCGCCGGACGAGAAGTGGGCTCTCTCTGCGGTTCCCCTCGCGGGCCCCCCGACGCCCGGCACCGGGCAGGAGCAAACGGACGTGAAGCCCGTCATTGTGAAAGGGGAGGAGAGTGAGAAGCGCATGGTGGCTGCCCGCACCAAGCCGCTGACGCCCAACCCGGCCGGACGCAAGCAGAAGAAGTCCAAGAAGAAGGAGCGCAGTAGCGCTGGCGCCGCCGCTCGGCGGCCGTCGGGCTCCGACTCCGACTCTTCCTCCAGCTCTTCATCACGTTCATCCTCCTCTTCCTCCTCCTCGTCCTCCTCGTCCTCACACTCAGGCTCCAGCTCATCTTCCTCCTCGTCCTCTTGCTCCTCAGGATCCTCCTCCTCATCATCCTCATCCTCATCTTCCTCAGAGGACAGTGGCAGCGAGGCAGAGGACGGACAGAAGAACGGTAAGTCCAGACTTTCCAGTCCAGACTTTCCAGTCCAGCCCAGTCCAGTCCAGTCTAGTCCAGCCCAGTCTAGTCCAGCCCAGTCCAGCCCAGTCTAGTCCAGTCCAGTCTAGTCCAGTCCAGCCCAGTCTAGTCCAGGCCAGTCTAGTCCAGGCCAGTCTAGTCCAGCCCAGTCCAGTCCAGTCCAGTCCAGTCTAGTCTAGTCCAGTCCAGTCTAGTCTTTGCTGCCCTGTTGCGTCCATCTCAGTGGCCTCTAGAGGGGCTTGTAAAGCAGCACATGTTAAGAGAATCATGTAATGCTTTATAACTTCACTTAGAAAAGTGGTTTGTAATGATTAGCACTTTTGGTTTAATGATTTGTGGTCATTTTGACCGACTGCTTTTTCCAGTGCTGAGCTGAAAAATGTGTGTGCTTGACTGATGATGATATTGGCAGATAAGTGTTAAGAGCTTTCGTGTGCAGAGGGATACGTGTAGGAGGTGTTAATGGCCGTGTGTGTGTGTGTGTGTGTGTGTGTGTGTGTGTTGTAGCATCAGCAGTGGCCACTGTGAAGGGCTTTGACGAGGACAGTGTGGCATCACACAGCACCACTCAGGACGAGACGCAGGAGAACAGCGTGACGGAGAACGGCATCACACACCCCCCCAACCCCTTCCAGGGAGGAGGATACATGCTAGCTGCCTCCTACTGGCCTAAGGTAACTCAAACACACACACACACACACACACACATATGTACACAGACTCAGTAGAACACACTCTCACAAGGCTTGCTTGTCCTTGTGGGGTTTATTTTCCGATACTGACCCGCGGACTTTATATTATCCCTTCCATGGTGACCTCTAGCAGTGTTCCATTGTGGATTGTTTTGCCCGGGTAGATTCTCCTGTAGAGATATTTCACTTCTGAAAATCAAACACAAACTCCAAATGCCCTTTATATGTTATATTGTCCTGTGATCTTTTGGCCTTTTTTCTCATCTCTTCCGTGATCACTGTGTGCTGAGTGTGTTTCACTAGTTCACGGATTGGGATAAATGCAGAGACCAAATTTCCCTCACGGGATCAAAAGAGTGTATATATACTTATTTATACTTCTACTTAGTCTCTTGGCCTTTTTCCTTATCTCTTCTGTGACGCGTGCTCTCGTCCGCAGGACCGTGTGATGATCAACCGCTTGGACAGCATCTGTCAGGCCGTGCTGAAGGGGAAGTGGCCCGGCACGCGGCGCTCCTACGAGCCCGGCTCCGCCGTGGCCTCATTCTACACCACCAAGCTGCTGGACAACCACCAGGTGGCGTCGGTCTCCGCATCGTCGGCCGTTAGCGGCGGCCTCTCGGCCCCCGGCCTCCTCCCCGCCGCCGCCGCCGCCGAGGACCCCGCGGCCTCCCCGCAAGGGTCAAAGGTGACCAAGCATGTTGCAGACAAGGAGTTCTCAGTGAAAATGAATAACGTATGTTCATCTCAACCACCCCACTCCACCCCACCCCTCCCCTCCCCCCACCCCCCTCCACCCCATCCCCCTCCACTCCACCCCACCCCACCCCCCTCCACCCCACCCCTCCCCACCCCACCCCTCCCCACCCCCCACCCCCCTCTCTCTCCCTACGCTTCGCCAAGTCCTTCTCCCTTAGGACATGACTGCTAACTGCGGCGTTCAGCACTGTTTTTTTTCTGTGTGTGTGTGTGTGTGTGTGTGTGTGTGTGTGTGTGTGTGTGTGTGTGTGTTTTTTTAAGTCTGTCCTGCAAACGGCTGTCGACAGCACTGTAATTAACGAGCACCTCCGCCATTCCCTGGTTCCCTCCACCCACTGACTGTAAACAGGCTGCTCGGGCCCATAAATCTAAACAAACAAGTGCAGTTGCCTAAACAAGTGCAGTTGCATCGCACGGCCTGGCCAGCGCAGCAGCAGCAGCAGCACTAGCACTCCAACGAGCCTTTAATCCCACAGGGCTCCCGTAAACTCATAAACTCTCTCTCTTTCTCTCTCTCTCTTTCTTTCTCTCACTCTTTCACACACTCTCACTCTCTCTCTCACACACTCACTCTCTCTCTCTCTCACACGCACACTCTCTCACTCTCTCTCACACACACACACTCTCTCTCTCTCTCTCTCTCTCTCTCTCTCTCTCTCTCTCTCTGGCCGCTGCTCAGTATGGGTGTACTCACTGAAGCTTTGCCAGCTATAGTGCTGTTGTTGTTTTTTCTCCTGTCCAAACAGCTGCTTGTTCCATTTCTTGCTGCTAGTGAGCCCATATCGGCGGTGCCACGTGGCTGTCTGAGAAGCTGTTAACACACACACACACACGCTGGCTAACGCAACTCCTCCGCACCGCCCATCGCTCGCTCTGGCTTGCTGAGTGACTTGCTTGGAAAGCCCTGCGGCAGCGGTTTAGGAACTCCCCTCTTCCCTAACCTCAGAAAGCCCCCAGATTAGAGACCCACCCACCTCAGGATGCCACTCCTCTGTGTGTGTGTTTGTACCTTTTTAAGCCCATTAAGGCAGCCAAACGTATTCATTAGATGCAGACGCCCAGTATCACAGTTAGCATCAGCAGAATGCTTTCAGACCACAGCTCTCTCATCTTCAGTTCAGTTCTCATTTTTACTGGGCCATTCTGGAGTTGCCCTCCTAAAGGCATCGTAATGCACTGTAATGCTTTTAGCATCTTGTTTAACAGGGGCAGTTATAAAAGGATGCTAAATATAAAATGACAATACTGCTTGTAGCACGACCGCACTTGGTAGATATCCGACCCAGTTCTGTTTCATTTTGTTCAGCTGTGGGTCTCTGTTCATTAGTTTTGCTCTCCTGCTGTTTTGTCTCGGTTTCTATACTATAGAGAGGAGTGCTTTGTTTTCTTTTGCCCCACTGACCCACTGTGTGTGTGTGTGTGTGTGTGTGTGTGTGTGTGTGTGTGTGTGTGTGTGTGTGTGTGTGTGTGTGTGTGTGTGTGTGTGTGTGTGTGTGAACGCATGATTGACACGTGTGCTCTCTCTCCCTGCAGCAGGAGGGCGGTCTGAAGCTGACCTTCCAGAAGGCTGGCCTACACCTGAAGAGGCCCCTGGAGGGGGATGAGGGGCCCCTGGCACAGCAGCAGTACCTGGCCCGGCTCCAGGAGCTCCAGAGTGCCTCGGACACCAGCCTCACCGACTTCACCAAGACCCCCAGCGCCCCCTATCCACAAGGTATGCACACTGCACCGCAAACGACAGTTTTTTTATTTTCAGCATTGATGCTTTTAAACTTTGATTATTTATTTATTTATTTATTTATTTATTTATTTATCCATTTGTTAAAAATAAATAAGACAGTATGAGAGCTCAGGATTGAGGCAAGAGAAGATACTGAACTGTCACCCTGTCACTGTAGTGAATATCCCTTGATTTAGTTTAGTTTAAGTGTCAAAAGTTTCACTGTAAAACTGCCACAGTCCACAATCGGTCAAGGCCACATACACAGTTTTGGTTACAAGCTCTCTAGAGGATTGGATTAGATGAATGTGGACATGAGAAGCTCAGAGTGGCTTTCCTTTGGAGCTGCCAAACACTGCATGCTAGATGGAGGCTAGAGTTTATTCCTTCAAAGGCCAGCAGGTGGCACCAAACACCCAGGGTCTTCATTTTGAGAATATTCTCTTACCTCACGCTTTAGAATTGCTTCAATTGTGCGTGTCAGAGTGCACGTTTATGTTTGAAAATAGACTGTATATTAGGGCATTAGGTATTTATGTATATGTGTATGTAAAAACATATATGTGAGAATATGAGATGTGTGTTTGTGGGAGTGAGTGTGACTCATGTGTGCCCCCCTCTCCCCAGCACTGGCAGGTCAGATGAGACTGAACGGCGTGCTGGACGGCCAGCCTGTGGTGAAGCGGCGACGCGGGCGGAGGAAGAACGTGGAGGGCATGGACCTGCTGTTCCTGAACAGGAGCCGCGTGCCAGCCATGCCGGAGCAGCGGGTGAGAAACCGGTCGCATCTCAAAACTCCTCATCAGCACCTCACCCATGCCCTTTACCACCCCACCCCATGGCCCTGATACCTCTGCTCACTGTGTGTGTGTGTGTGTATTCCTGTGTGTGTATGTTTGTATGCATGATTGTGTGTGTGTGTGTGTGTGTGTGTGTGTATGTATGTTTGTTTGCATTGGGTGTGTGGGTGTGTGTTTGTATGCATTGTGTGTGTGTGTGTGTGTGTCGGTGTTTGTGTGTGTGTGTATGTTTGTATGCATTGTGTGTGTGTGTGTGTGTGTGTGTGTGTGTGTGTGTGTGTGTTTGTATGCATTGTGTGTGTGTGTGTGTGTGTGTGTGTGTGTGTCGGTGTTTGTGTGTGTGTGTATCTTTGTATGCATTGTGTGTGTGTGTGTGTGTGTGTGTGTGTGTGTATGTGTGTGTGTGTACCCTCATCTCACTCCCCTCCCCTTCCCTCCCTCCAGGTCCCTCCAGGTTGGGTTGGCAGTGGCCAGGCCAGTGTGCCAGTACCCCCTGCTGGGCAGCAGCAGCAACAGCAGGGCTTCAGCCCCCAGGCTCAGGGCCCGCAGGACGCCGAGTGCCGGGTGCCCGTCATCCACCTGAAGGACGGAACCCGGCTGGCCGGAGACGACGCGCCCAAGAGGAAAGACCTGGACCAGTGGCTCAAAGAGCACCCAGGCTTCGTCGCGGACGTGGGAGCCTTCATCCCCGTGAGTTCCCCTTCTTCCCCGACCTTCATCTTCCTCCTCCTCTTTGACCTTCTCTATCCCTCCCTATTACCATTTTGTTCGCTCGGTTTCTTTGGTACCAGTTTGGTAAAAACATCCTGGCATGTGAGGAAGTATTTTGAATGGGATTCTGCATCAGCGTGTGGAGTGTGGTGGATGGTCCTGCCCAGGGTGGGGTGTTGAGTGCACATGGGTGAGGGAGATGGTTTGTGTTGGCAGGGGGTGAATAAGATGCAGTTCCAAGATGGCAGGCCCAAGCAGAAGAGGCATCGGTGCCGGAACCCCAACAAGATCGACGTCAACAGCCTGACAGGCGAAGAGAGAGTGCAGATCATCAACCGGAGAAATGCACGCAAGGTGAAGAAGCGCGCGTGTGTGTGTGTGTTTGTGTTTGTGTTTGTGTGTGTGTGTGTGTGTGTGTGTGTGTGTGTGTGTGTGTGTGTGTGTGTGTGTGTGTGTGTGTGTGTGTGTGTGTGTGTGTGTGTGTGTTGGAGACTACTGTACTCTTGTATGTGTTCGTTGATTCTTTGTGAATGTGTGTGTCTGACCTACTGTATATGCTGCTCTGTGCTCAGATTGGTGGTGCCTTTGCCCCTCCTCTGAAGGATCTGTGCCGGTTCCTTCAGGAGCACCCGGAATATGGTGTTCCACCCGAGTGGGCCGACGTGGTCAAGCAGTCGGTGAGTTATTTTATATATTTGTCCAGGCTCTATACTACTAGTGTTCTGATGTGACCACCACAAGCCATTTGCCATCACGTTTACCTCTCAGAGAGAGCGCTTCTCCCACTTATATGATAGATAGATAGATACTTTATTGATCCCCAGGGGAAATTCAAGGTCTCAGTAGCATACAGACAACACACACACATTCACTAACAGCAGAAAAAGTTATTAAAAGTATATAATATAAAAAAACACAACTAAGCAATAAGGACAGTAGAAGATAAAGACTATACTAAATATACTAAAATACAAATTATACTAACACTTAATCTAAATCAATTCTAAAAACAGTATCCACATAGTGGTGATTAATCAATCAAGATTGATTGCAATGACTGATTGCTCATCATACTGCATGGGGCCCAGCCACTGAGCCCATGTAATCACTGCAGTTGACCTACAGTATATGACTAGTTCATGGACCATATGATATGTAAGGGATAATGTATTGTCCGCCGTTAATTATCAGAAAATAAGTCCCAACAGGGAGAACAGAACCCCGACCTGAAGGGACTTATTTTCTGATAATTACCGGCGGACAATACATTATCCCGCTTATTATACGGCTACTTACCAAAATGAGAAAAGACACTTAACACAATGGGTCTTTAAAAATGATTTTGCTACCTTTTTGTGTCTTCCGCTGTCAAAATAAATAGTTCGCCACACAGATAGAACTTGACACTTTCAGGTGTTGCGTGGCAACATGTTACTAGCTGACTTTCAACGTGTTACTAGCTGAAATTCCATTGCAAGAAGCGAACGGACTTCTTGCGGAGTGCTAATGAAAGACGTTTATTTAGAAGCACAAAACCCGTTGCCATTGACAGCGGTGATTATATACAGTACTTTGCCAATGATATATAGATTTAACAGACCTCCGAACGTTGGGAAGCCCCATTCATGTGAATGGAACTTTCTGCAGCACTCTGAATAGCCGTGTAATAATGAAAGTTAAATCATCTCTGTTTCTCTCCCTTGAAGGGCTACCTGCCTGAAAGCATGTTTGACCGGATCCTGACTGGACCCATCGTTCCGGAGGAGGTGAGCCGGCGCGGCCGGCGGCCCAAAAACGCCCTGGCCAAGGCAGCCTCGGCCGGCGCCAACGCCTCCGCAGCAGCGGCAGCCTCAGCCGCCGCCGCCATGGGCCTGAACCCGCTCCTGGCCAACGGCCTGCTGTCGGGCCTGGACCTGCCCAGCCTGCAGCTGTTCCAGCAGAACCTCCAACAGAACCTGCAGAGCCTCCAGTCGCTGCAGCTGACCGCGGGCCTCATGGGCCTGCCCGCCGGCGACGCCACCAACCTGGCCGCCATGTTTCCCATGATGCTCTCGGGCATGGCGGGGCTGCCCAACCTGCTGGGCATGAGCGGCCTGCTGGGGAAGGCACAGGACGGAGGAGCAGGAGCTGCAACGATGGCGGCCGCAGCGGCCGCCGCCATGGCGACAGCATCAGCACCAGAGGACACCACGCGGAAGAGCAGCAGCAAGGGCAGCAAGGGCAGTAAGAACTCGGCGGCCGACGCAGCGGCGTCCTCACAGCCGCCGCCCTCCTCCGACACCAAAGCTGAAAGGACAGAGGTGGCCATCTCGGAGAGTTCCGCGGCGCCCAGTGCGTCCACCTCCTCCGCCACCGCCACCTCCTCCGCCCCCTCCACCTCCAGCTCCAGCCCACTAAGTGCTTCTGCTGCTGCAGCGGCGGCCGCCTCCGGTCACCCTCTGGCCATCAACCCGCTCCTCCTCTCCAGTATGCTCTACCCAGGGATGCTCCTCACCCCAGGCCTTAACCTGCCCTCTGCAGCGCAGCAGAGCCAGAGCACAGCAAACACTGACCACGCCACCTCCACGGTCACCTCCCCCAGCGTCTCGTCCGCCGCCACCTCTGCCCATGCGCCCGCTGCCGCCTCCGCCGCACAACCCACGCCGCCTCTTACCGCCCGGTCGGAAGACGGGGGCGAGGAGGAGGAGGAGCAGGATGACGAGGAGGAAGAGGAGGAGGCAGCGGAGCAGAAGGAGAACAGTGGTCCCGAGGGCTCGGGGAAGGTCGAGTCCTCTTCCTCTGGAGAGTCGGACAGCTCCTCCTCATCATCTGACGATTCTGACTCGAGCGATGAAGACTGAGCCTTTATAAATATATATACATACACATATATATTTATATATTCCTTAGAAATGTATACATATATACACATATATATGATTTACCCTGCACTTATGTTGTGATTTTTTTTTCTTTCCCCTTTTGTAAATATTAAAATCGAGAGAAAAAGTGTTGTGTAATTAAGACAAAGCCTTAGAGAACCAAGATTAAAGAAACTGAAATTAAATTTCAGCGTTTGTTTAGGTACAATCTTGTTTTGAAAGACATTTTGCATGTCGAACTTTAGTAGATTTATGGACTTTGTGAACTTGTATTACACAATGATGTACAATTGCAACGAGCAAGAAGAAAAAAAAAGAAATCAACTAAAAGGCAGAGGCATTATTGTATTAATTATGTTGGGATTTAATTTTATTAAAAAAAAAAAGAGGAAATACATTACTGCTCCTGTTGAGCTGTACTATTAATATATTTTGAGTGTGTGGGGAAGGGTGGACTTGAACTATTTTTTGGTTTCATTTGTAAATACTTTTACAGGATCCTTGACACTTCTACTTTGCAGAACATACTTTGGAAAACGTCAGCAATAACTCGGGCAGCTAATGAATGTCACTGAAGCTGTAGACTCTTCACCTCCTTCAGCCTGTTTTCCTCTCTCATCCACCACACATCTTCCACTGAGGAGGAGTCACACTCTCTCTCTTCATCTCTCTCTCTCACACTTTCTCTCCTACTCCCACTCTTCTCTCTTATCCTGTTATAAAAAAAATGGAAACAGCTTCTTGTCTTTGCATCGACTAAAGTATCAAGTAGCCTTGGGAGCAGGCCTTGCTCTACACATTGATCACAGTTTCTTGCATTCACACACTCACTTACGCATACATGCTCCTGATCCAGATCTGGAAAAAAAAACATTGTTTTCTCTCCTTTCATCTCCTATCAGGTCTTTTAAAACAGCAGGCCTATTTAGTTGCACAACTCATCACTGTTTCTTGCCCTCTGTGTTAAGTTGTATGATTGGTTTGTGGTACCCGAGCACCAAAGGCAGACTATGGGTCAAACCCAGGAGAAGTGGTCTTCGGTTACTGGGGCACTCTGCTATGTCTCTTATTCTGGCCCTTAACCCTTCTCTCTGCATTCGGTCTGCTTGTGTGGTTCCGCCGGCGTTTGTGAGTGTTAATGTGCTGGATGAGTAGAACCTCTCGTGTTGTGTTCTGTCACTTTCTAAAGCGTGCTAGAGAGCTTTCACCCTTTCCTGTCTGATGTGATTGCTGTGAGCACAAAGTATTTTGTCTGTCTGACCTCTTTGTTTCAGCATGGCAGAAGCATCATATCGCAAGTGATTAGCTGTGTAGTACTTCCTCAGTGCTCCCATCTGGAAAATGTACTGATTGATTGGGAATGTGTTGATGATCTGTAGATCTGAGGAAGAATAGAAATGAGCAGAAGAAGGTATTTGATCTTGGAAGAATACGAGAGCCGTTTTGACCTGGTGATTATTGCCATCGTAGTATGCTGTTGTCGTGGCACGCGCCCCTCAGTTTAGAAGTATTCCTCCAGTGTTCCACCAGTACAGTGAGTGAGGGGCGTGTGGTCGACATCAACTCTTTCTATCTGCCTTTGTTAGCTTGCTGTTAACTGTAACGTGGATATCACCACTCCTTAAAAGTTTGAAGCATTGCTTAATATCTCACCTACAGCTTTTGGTGTTGACTAGATACAAGCCTGTTCTTGCCAGCTTAGTCAGTGGAGATGCTGCCTCTTAGCTCTATTGGAGGAGCAGTGGCGGACTAATTGTATTGTAGTTTTCGATCCGACTTCCATTTTGTGAACGATCCGTTTGGCAATGGGGTGGGTGTTACTGGCCAAGGGGTATCGATACGTCTTCATCTTCTCTGTCCCTTCACGTTAACGTCTTCGCTGCCCATCCACTTGTGAGCACCACATACAGCAGATGGATATAGAAGTGTCCTTACTCCATTCCTCTCGAGTCGAAGGGGAGTTCACGTCATTACTGAATACTGAAAAACAGAAAGAACGGAGGGGTGCTCTCCTATCTCTCTCTCTCTCTCTCTCTCTCTCCTCTGGCCTCCTTTTGTATCGTCATCGGTCACTTCAACCTTTATGAGGACATACACACTGGAATCGCTACTCAGCCTTTTCTGAGGACGTTTGGAGTATAAGTATCACTGTTCAGAAACCGCACACACACTTAATTGAGCTTTGGACTGTTAGGCACACAAGTGAGAAATGGTACAGCGCTCGCTGAGATTTTACGGCAAATTCCCAAAATGGTGGCCCCACAAAGAATGTCCCAAGATGTTTTTATTTTGTGGTTAATTGCTGCTGTCGAGGCACCCTGACCCCCACATTATGCTGTATTGCTGTAAACAAAGTCTGTTTTTGGCACGGTACCTTGCAAGTCTTTCGGTCATTGACAGGAGTCAACCACTAAAGAACCACAGTATCTATGGCTGATGTGTCAGGGGCAGCCGACTCCTAGAGCCCCACATAATGTATTCAGACGTGGACACATAGAGATGTCCAGTACCCCTGTGCATAGACAGGTACAAAAGATTGGCTCTGTCTCTTCCACTAGACAGGCCCCAAACGCACAGGTTTTTTTTGCATTCGGGAATCTAAAAAGCAGCCACCATGTCCAGTTTTGTTTTGTTCTGTTTTGGTGTGTTTGATTTGTCATTTGTAGCTAGTGCCCAGTCATTGCTGCTTCCTCCTGTGCACGTGCTACCTTGAAATTGACTTTGTTCATTTGGTTTTGTCAGCTTCTCACTTCTGAGCCCCGTGTTGGGAAAACAGAGAGCGCTCAGATCTCTGAGAACAGACTACTCATCACGGTAGACAATGGACAAAGTGATGAGTATGACTTAAGGTTGAAAATACACTTTTATGTTGTTTTTTTTGTATTATTATTATTATTATTATTATTTTATTAATGATATTTCAGGTAGTATGTAATGTTAATGTCTCTCAATGACTCACACATTGCAAGTGCTGAACTGATATGATGCAGATGAAACTGCGACAGGGAACTGACGACCAACATGCAAACATAAAGCGCGAAACTACTCTACTACACTACTACACTACATTGAGTTTAATTCACTTCGTCATTTATACTGAGTAGACAGCGAAATGGCGAATAGACTATTGCCTTTTTATTTTTATTTCATGTTTTGCTTTATGCTTACAGATATCCTTTTAAAGTCATTTTTCAAGTCTTCTTTTTTCCTGTTTATGTTCTTGGACAGTTGCAATATTTGCAAATTGTGGTCTATGTAGTCAAATAATGCTTTATGTAGTGGAAGAAAAACGTCTTAAGAAGTCATTTGTAATTTATTGAATTACTTTCTATGAAGTTCTATAGAGGAAATTGAGGTTTAATTATTTTTATTAAACATACTCTGACTATCCATGACCTCTGTCTCTGGCCATTAATTTTCTTTTTCTTTTGGTCGCTACAGTAAACTACGTCTTCAGATTTGCAGTTTGTAGTTTCTTTTCAGAAGAAAGAATAATTTCATATTTTAAGCAAGAATATGCCTGTGCATTTCCTCAAATGTATGGAGTCATAAGTACCTGTATTTGCACAGTGGCAAGGGAAACTGAATGAATAACTTGAATAGCAAATAAACACTATTGTAGGTGTGTCCTTGTAGGTAACTACATGTATCACTGGGACCATGAATTTTATTACCTTAGGTAAAGGCTTGATTGGTCTTGAGTTGTGCTGGCAGAAATGATCAGCTGCATGATCCCATAAGCACCTTGTTCAACATGTGCCGTGTACTATTACATCATGTCCTGTCTTGAGAGTCGCAGCCTCAGATGATAATGGTCACATATTTATTTATTTGTTTTGGCGTTTCCTCTCTCCAGTGGACAGAGATTCCAGTCAAGACACCTGGCATGTGCATTGTCATTTCCTTTTGACTTCCCTGTTAAAAGTGCTTTTTGATTTTGTACACGGGGGTGGGGTCTGTGTCACCCAGCCAGGGCAGCACACACTGGCTCAGGGGAAGACTGACCTGACCCGGCCCTCTGGTCAGCACTCCCTCTGAATGAGGAATCAAATATTTCCTCCACTCCACCTCAGAGGAACCAATGTGGTGAATTATTAATCCTTTGAACAGTTTGTGTCCTCTGCAGTGACATTGCTTTCATCTCCCTCTCTCTCTCTCTCTTGCTCTCTTTCTCTCCCTCGTATGCGTGTGTGTGTGTGTGTGTGTGTGTGTGTGTGTGTGTGTGTGTGTTCATTTGTGTGTATCTTGAGGTGTGGGGGATGGGAATCGGTTCCTGTTTGATGTAAAACTGTCCTGAAGGTCATTGTATAGTTGTATGTGTAGTTGCTAGGCAACAGCCTGTTTATGTACATCTCCAGGGGCGCATCACTTACTGACTGTATGCTACCACCGCCATGCATTTCAGTGGATTACAGTAAGTGACCTCATTTAATGGTGGCCAGTATATAGGGTGGGGGGGGGGGGGGGGGTGCAGGATAAAGGCATAAAATGTAGACGCACAGAAATGCTAATAGCATTAAGCATAAAGTCTATGCTGTGATATGACCTACAATCATAAACAGTGCTATCAGGGTAGGAATTTCACGCCGGCCGCCGTAGCCCCTTTGAAAATCAGAGGTTTACAGGCCACGGTGGCCTTGGTACCCCGTTCTTTCAATATTCTGCTTTGCGTCCTACTAATAGCGATTTTTATTTAGCCTGTGGCCTGTCAAAATAATCTTAGCATTCACAGCGCAAATTAATTTAGTCTTTTACGCAGTGGAGAAAGTGACCGCGCAAGAAAGAAAGTGCGTCCAAATTCACCCATTCTTCTCAGTTGAACTACTCACGAAGTAGCCTATTCATCACACAGACATCACAAGTATCACATGAAAGAGCTTTTTCTCAGCTTTTAAACGATGTTAGCCGATAATTGCTGTGTTGAACGGTTCGCGAGAAAAGTAAATAATATAATTCAATTTAATCATACATTCTATTGAAGGTTTTGAGTCCCATGATCTCACTACCCATTCATCTCGGTGGAATACTTCACGAACCCTTCTTTTAACACATGACAAACCATATATCAGAATAAACAGCAGACCTTACCGAACACAAAAGTGTAAAGCAGTCCCCTGTACAGTTAGCCGTTCCAGAGTAATCTAGTTTTGAATTTGCAGTAAATTTCGACATGCATGGATGTCTCCAAATTTGGGCTTTACGTTTTACAATGTGTTTAAATTGTTCCACATGATTTCATAACGGGCCAAATACAAAATAAATGTTACAAATATCGCCTATATTGGTAAATCATAGGACAGCTGACTAAGAGTTTGTGAAAGTAGCCTTAATGATCACAAAATGCTAAGCATGCATCTAGGCTATTTGAGTTTCTTAAAGCTGAGCTGTGCTTAAATTGTTCAATACATGATTTCATAACAGGCCAAATATAAAATAAATGTTATATATAGCCTAGATATCTGCAAATATTAGATGATCAGATGATTTACAGTTCTATGTAATATGTCATGTTTCATGTTTTTGTAATGTTTCATACAGTGATGCAGGTCTACTGCAGTGAATAGGCTAAATACTTGATATACTTAATACTTAATTCTTGAATTTCCCCCGGGGATCAATAAAGTATCTATCTATCTATCTATATGTCTGTCTATCTGTCTATCTATCTGTCTATCTGTCTGTCTGTCTGTCTGTCTGTCTGATCATTTTTATAGCCTACTACTGTATAGTTAACTTTGGCCTTGGTGCCCTGACATGTGGCCTTTGTGCCCCCCACCAAATATGCCCAACTGAAGGCCAAGTGGCCTTGCCCCCAGAATGGTGAAATTCCAAGCCTGGCTATCATGTATGACCAAATGAGAGCAGATCTGGGTTGTCAGCAATGTTTGTTCCAATGATGTTTTTCTAATCATCTCCTCGTCATTAGACTGTCTTTGAAGTGTTTCCTAACTGGTTGCCCTGCTAGCCTGTGTCAAAAGAGAGAAAAAAGAGCATAGGTATGTGTATGACCCTTAAGAGGTGGTGACCTTATGATGACCTTGTGTCACTGTCTTCACAGGATTATGAGTTGCCATGACTGTTAAGTGACCGACAAACAATCTTCGGACTCTTTTATCTCGAACAGTGCCTTAACATGCCACAGAGTTAAATCTCAACTCTTGTTGCTTGGCAGGCAGACCACAATAAGAACTTAGGAGCCTCCGCTAACAAAGACTTGTAAACTGAAACCAAAGAGGAAAAAATCTCTCTCTCCCTTTCTGCCCCCTCTCTCTCTCCCACATACACACACACACACACACATACACATACACATACACAGGTGCTTACTCACTGTGGGTCCAACAGGAAGTCCCTGTGGTTTCCATAGAAACCACAGGGCACCTGCTACACCAACAAGTCGTCGGTATTTAGGCTAAGGTTAGCCTCATCCCCTCTTTCATTAATACCACACTACACACACTTACACAAACACCATATCCCTGCTGAAGTGCCGCCAGTGCTTTGCCAGACCAGAAGCTGAACAAGGTGTGCCAGAGAATGGGCTGCAACTCAAGCCGTGGGGCCCAGGCTGTGGACCCGGCCAAGAAGCCCGAGGAGAGGCCGAGCTCAGCCAACTCGAGCAAGGAGGACTCGACCCCGGACGACTCGGAGCCAACAGTAGTTGAAGCAGCCAAGGAGGATGCTGGGGAGGAATCTAGTTGACCGGACGTTAGCCAGAGGCCTGGGCTGGCCCACAGCCCACAGGTTAGGAGTCATCATTCTCATCAGGGACCATTCAGTCCAAGTCACTATTCATTAGCATCAGTTCTACCTCTTCATTAAGCTTTATGTCAGTAAAGTAGCAAATAAATAGATGTCTGTATGTAAATGCCAAAAGATAGTTTTATAGATGTTAAGAATAAAATAAATATTGTCATGAGGTGTAGACATTTCCTTGCAAGTCATGAGTGTGTTCTGTAGGCTAAATCATGAAGCTGATTTAATTGTTTTAATACTGATAACTTTGTGCCACCACACTCAGAGGTGGGATTGTGTTTTGATTCAGTGCTGCAAACTAGTGCAACTACATTTAGCCTACCTATTTCAGCCTAGGGCTCATGATGATTTTTTTTTATCTGTGTTTGGGTATTATTTAATGTCTTAATTTTGTACATGTTCACGACAGTGTATTTACACAAATCTCATATTTGTTGGTGGCAGTTTCTATGCAGGTTGCCCTGAGTGATGTTGATGTGGTGACACTGCGGAAGAAACAAGTGTGACTGGTCATCTATTGTCGGCTTCCTTTTCAGAAGGGTGCAGCAAAACCACCTCAACAATGGGCATTTAGCCATCGGTTAAAAATTAGACATCCAGTAGGCCTGTGTATATTATAATTCCTTTAATATGTCACCACTGTAAGAATCATACTGTAGAAATGTCCGTCCTAAAAACGTCTTCAGTGACAGCCATGCAATGTTAAGCCTTTTTCAGAATAGTTACTTGAGTAATGTACAGGTTCATCTGTTTTTTATATAAGAAATTAAATGCTGTTATTAAAACACAATTTTCATGACTCTTAAAATCCTTCGAGGATTAACATTTTAATGTTGGTTTAGCAGCTCCTAGACTATAATATTTATAGTTTAAACTTTGCTGAGCTTGAGTCTTGACGCAAATGTGACTGGACTCCCAACAGTGAGCAATTATGGCAGGGTCGCAGTGTATGCTTT
The DNA here is from genome assembly GCF_046254945.1 of Alosa pseudoharengus. Classification (NCBI taxonomy): domain Eukaryota; kingdom Metazoa; phylum Chordata; class Actinopteri; order Clupeiformes; family Clupeidae; genus Alosa; species Alosa pseudoharengus. Next base: position 7,944,745 of record NW_027468630.1, on the reverse strand, counting down.
TGAACACTGATGCGATTGCACACTGGCCACTGCGAACATGACCAGCAATTAACTCGCTATTCTTTAATATACCACCAGGTGTCGCGCACATGTTGTAATAATTGTAGTGGCCACCGGGGGGCAAAAGCGTGCTTCGCATGTTTCGGAGGGGGCGTTCCAGATCCGCTCCATTTGCTGGAAAACATTTAATCTGAAATATATGTTTTAAGTTTATTACCGCCGAGTGAAGTGAGCTGGAGGGGAATAGCCATTTCACAAAGCCATATCACAATCACCCATCAGAGAGGCAGCGGGAAATTACATGAAAATATTACCATTATACAAATGGAAAGTGTGATTGAATAATGTGTTTCAGAAGATAAATGAAAAGCACTTTGTTGGAAAATGTAGAACTAAATAGCTTTTTAATTTCAGATGCGGGATAAAAGAACCACGTTTTTACCCGATTTTCTCCTGCGATTGATTAGAGTACCCGCACCTGCGGAGAGGAGCCGCTCTATCATCTCATTATCAGTTAATTAATATGCATTCACAAATGCCAATTATCTTCTCGGTTGTATTTGGCTGAGACAAGACATTGATGTTTTAATGACAGTGGGATTGATGACTTGCTCTGCAGTTTTAAAACCATGCAAGCACAATGATTGACATTGTGCTTAATTGTTGTCAAAGACAATTGAACTGAAAAATTTCATCAGATTGATAGCACTGTATTCAATATGACTGAGCATCCGGTTTGCTGGAGATTAACTTGACAGGCTATAGCACTCGACTCGGCGTCCTCCAGAAAGGGTTGTAGTAGCCGGCTTATCTCATAGTTGAGTCTGTGCCAGAGACCGCAGTGTTCAAAAATGACATTATTTAATTGGGAAGTCGACCATGCAATTATAGCCCAGTGATGAGCTAGTCACTTCTGTAGCCTAAATGTATTAATGACTAGGATGATACTTGCAACATTGCTCTTGGTTCATGCATATGCCTACAAAACCATTGTCCTCTACCTCTTAAATATGCAATAAGCAAGATGTGATGTTATAGTCCACCATCACATATTAGCTATTTGAACCTAATTATAGGCCAGCTGGGACATAAGCACTGAGTCTCTAATACCATGCCTTAGTGGTGTGACTCACAGACATAATATTCATACACAGTCTTGAAAATAGATGATTCTGAATATATGTTGCAGGCAGCAGTAGTAATCTACATTCACAGAACATCAGTATAGAGTATATGTACCAGGAAATTGGCAAACATGTTTCAAAACAGCATTGTATTATTTCATCTACTTCCATAACTGCTGACCATAAAAGTAATTCCACCTTTACCCTCAGACCAACCTTTTTTGAAAGTCTGGTCAGCCATTGGAATAGAAGATGGTCTTTAATCTCAACTGGCCCCAGAGCACATCCCTAATCTCTCTGTGACCAGTGGAAATAGGACTTTGCATTATTATACTGCTGTGTAATTGTTTTTGGGCAATGATTTATTGAAATTTTATCTGTAATTGTCAGTGGCCTCAGGTCACAACCTTTATAATGGGCTTTAGAGTGGTAGGATCATGGCCACCCAATTGAGCATAAATAGGAATGAAAAAAAAAATCTAATTCGCTTGCATGCTCTCACAAATGGCCCGGTTTATAAAAAATGATGCGTGCCAGGGAGGTCAACATTCATTCGCAGACAAGCCAGATACGGTCGCCTTGTTTTTTCGCTTCCTGTACGGAATCTGCTGTCGTCATCCATAACCGCTGTAATACTGTCATGCATTATCTGCTGTCATTGGTCAAGGCTGAAACTCATCTCATTGTAATGCCTGGTTTATATTCATCTTATAAACTCAGAGAGAGAGAGAGAGAGAGAGAGAGAGAAAGAGAGAGACAGAATGATACTGTCTGGCCCCTTTTGTGGAGTTTTGGGTGTTGTATTTTATGCCGTCTGTCGTCTCCATGGCTGCACATACACGGAGTGGCTCTGACTCACTTTAGCCATGCCAGAGCAGATAAACAAAACTCGCTCCTGTCATGAATGTGTTCTCATCGGCGGCATTATGCCCATGGAATGCACACAAACTATAAAAGTCGGAGGGTCAGCTTGGAAATGCTTTCAGGGGATGAATCATACTGGGATAGTCTTTCGTTTTCTCTACCCCACCATCACCCTACCCCCTAGCCCTCAAGTTTTCTTTGTGTGTGTGTGTGTGTGTGTGTGTGTGTGTGTGTGTGTGTGTGTGTGTGAGTTTGAAGAGGGCCTCCACCCAGCTTCGCAGAAAAGATCGGCTTAGCAGGTCACAGTGGAAGAGGACAAAGAGAAGCACTGTACCAAAAACACACACTTTCTCTCTCTCATGCACACACACATACACACAAACAGACTAACACTTTTAAGTGCAGGAGATTTATCAGCCTATTAGAGTCACTTTTCAGCGCACCTTTCCCTGAACAATGGCCAAGTTTATTTGCCCACTTTGTGTGCAGTGTTTTATTGTCTGGGCCGACTTTCACCAGCCGAGTAAATCCCCAAGCAAATCCTTCTGGATGCTCCCTTTATGGGCGGCCCCTAAATGGCACTCTCACACACATCTTTCTGAACATCAAAATTCACACGCGCTGTGTGGGTTATTCAGACGTGGCTGTAAGATCACCAGACTTTAGCCATAGATTTATTAGAACTGATGAAAAACAGGCGCCATCGACCCGAGTTAGGTTACGTCTTGCGTCCAACCAGCAACACCACTGCTAAGATCTCTCAAATTTTTACCATGGCCTCATCTAACTCTAATGACGTGTTTTAAATTCTCCAGTAAGTGAAATTGCATTGATTTTTAACTTTCAAGGTTGTGTCAGTTAACTCCCTCATTTGACCTGATTGGTCTCTGGGCTGTTTTCTTTTTTCCCATCCTGCAGAGAGAGAGTGAGAGAGGCTCCTCAGAGCTCAGTGGCTGAGAGCAGGTGTATTCCTGGGCCCTGATTCGTGGGTTCAAGGTGAGAGATTGTGAACGGAGCGAGTGTGGCAGCTGCAGTGTAATTTACTGAGAGTAAAATACAAAAACCCGCAGTGACAGGTGTACCTATTCATCTCACAGATTTGTTTTGCTTGTGCTGACTGTGAGCGAGAGAGAGAGAGAAACACAGAAAGAGAGAGAGAGAGAGAAAGAAAGAAAAAAAGAAAGAAAGAGGAGGGTGGGGTGGGGTTTAGAGGAGCCTAGTCTTTTCAAAGCAAATGGAGAAAAATGGGAAAATGTATTCTAAATGTCATTCATTCAGCGTCGGTGTCGAGGTGACCTTAAAATATCATTCCCCCCCCCCCCCCCCTTTGTAAATGTGGACAAGTGGGCTCGGCAAAATACCACGTTTGATAAGAAGAAGGCGGTGTGTGTGAAACCTGGTAGCGGGTGCCATGTGGAGATGACTGGTGCTGGATACAGTGGTGGTCAACAATGGCTGTGCCACAGGGTTGTGGACAAACGGCGGGCATCCTATGACTGGTACACGTGTCTGTTCAGCACTTCTTGACATGCATGGATATCAGAACTGTCACAGTCACTTGACACGTGCACAGCAGTATGGAGGATGGTTCCTCTAAGGCATCTTGATTAGTGGGGTGGGACACTTACAGGATGCATATGGACGTCATGTACTGTATGGATACACGGCACAGTCACTTATATTCACGCTTACACAGTTAGTAAGGGCAGTCTGCATTCCACAGTCAATCATAGCTATCTGTTATCTATTGCATGAAAGACACCATAGGCCTCCAAAACCGCACAGCAAATGCAGCTGTAGAAGCATGGGTCATTAAAATGAAAAATACCCAGCAGAGGGTCATTTCAGGGTCTGCTGTGATTCATGATTCAATGTTGCATTTCTACCTCTTGCGATATTCAATGCATCCCCTGGATAATGATGGAAATACTAGGAAAGACCATACAGTTTATGCATGGTTGAAGGCATGATGAATACCTACATGCCGTGCACATACAGTAATGTAGCATGGTTAACCAGTGAGAAAATGAAATGTAGCCACTGGAAACAAAACCGCCCCATTCTGCAATACAAGCCAACGGTAATCATGTAAAATTGCTTTGCTTTGAGCTATATGTCTGCATATGTGTTGAGGTCTGCAGCAAGCCTACTCTACAGCGACATTGTTTTCCATCCAGCTTGTGTTTGTATGTGTATGGTGTTTTTGTTGTCATGTTACTTGTACATTTTGTTTGTGTTTTGTTGTGTTTTTGTTCGAACGCACCGCCAGTAACAAGACCAAGTTCATTTACTAGGGGCCTGTGCCCGAGGTTGACCTCATCACGGTGAAAATAATTAGTGTTGCTCCGCTGTACAGGAGTAGCATTCACAGCTGTGCTGAGGGCACAGAGCGCACTCTGTTCTGTGTCATTAGCCCGTTTCAATATTTATGCCCCAGCTGCCGGCAGAGAACAGTAATGGTGAAGCGGTAAAAAAAGAATCAAGTAGCTGCCTTATAAAGTCCCTATAACTACAATTACAGTAAAATAATTCATACGGCCGGGGAGGTTTTAGTTTAGCTTGTCGCACATCAAGAGGCTGGTTTCTGACATGTAGTCGAATAACGACAGGAGACGACATGTCGGTTCTTCTCTGCAGCTCGCCGCATAAGAATTGGAGAGCAGCGAGGAAGTGCCATTAGAGTTCAATCATAAATATCACAGGCTGTCTCCCAGGGATCGCATTATATATAGAACCGGAGGAGAAGAAAGGAGCCGAGACGAGGCTGTTCTACCTGCTATTGGATTTGTGGGTTTTCCACATTTTGACTGAGGTTACATGTTAGCCATTATGCCAAATAGCCTGGATATTTTACTGCCACTTGTAAAATATCAAATTGCAATGAAAGAAACACCATTAAAAAAGCAAAAAGGCATAAAGGGACCCTTCAACTCCCTCGGCCAATGAAACAAGACTTATTATCACCATTTTTTTTGTGGGCTCCACAATTGCACTGAAATCATAGAAATAATTTGTCTTGATACATTTCCATCCCGGTGATGAGCAGAAGAGTGAGGCAGGGAATCAGAGACTGAGACAGGCGGGGAAGGGGGGGGGGGGTTGTGTGTGTGTGTGTGTGTGTGTGTGTGTGTGTGTGTGTGTGTGTGTGTGTGTGTGTGTGTGTGTGTGTGTAGGGAAGGGGGATAATGAAAGGCACTGAACACTGGCACTGTGGCAAATGATGGTAGTGTGGCATGACAGCTTGTTATCAAGCAGAGTCGCTGAGGAGCCCCAGACATCAAGACCATGAAAATCCGGCCTGGAGCTCTCATTGTGTGCCTCAGTCAATCTCACACAGGAGCATGCTTTTGCATCTGAACCACACTCACGCGGTTTATTCTGCAAAGGCCCTCTCTGACAGAGACACTTAAGCGCTCCGCACATAGGCACCAACCAGAGTGCGGTGTACTACACTTTCGGCATTTGATTACGTTAAATTTCATTGTTCTATGATTTCAATACAACCCCGCACACCAGCGTTAAACTTTGCCGTTGCCGCTGTGTCGATTATGATTCAGTTCTATTTTTGTCACCGCTGCTCAATAATTCCACTGTGTATCCAATGCTTGTTAGTTACAAATGGTGCCCGCTGATGTGCGTGACCAGGGACAACATACAACTCATGTTGGCGCCTACTGGTGGCTGGCAGTAGGCAGAAATAAACCTCTGATGTGCCTGGCATCAAGTTTGCGACAAAAGTTTATGAGTGCCATTGGTTTAGACACAGACTGGTGGTTTGGCAATGATGCTAACCTCTCAACTGTTTACAGTCACCTGGCACTGGCATATAAAAGCAACAAATAGCAATAACTTTTTCTCTATGAGGACATTACATTGACCTCCCCTGCATCGACAATTAAATAACAATGCAATATACTTTACTTTTAATTACTGTTCATTGTGTTTCAGACTTTAAATTGTCTTGATGTGTCCTTGAACAAGGCGTTCTATTTATCCTACCACCAGATCCTTTGAGAAAACAAATGAAATGTCACACAGGTCCAACACACACCGACATCTCCCTCAGAGTTTTCTCTCTGTGCTTAGTCACCCCATCATATCTGAACTGAGGCTCAGGTGCACACAGGTGTGTTGCCCCTGTCTTCCTCTTCCCTTTGCCCCCTCCTGTGATCACTGGAGTGGGAGGAGGGACAGATAGATAGAGAGAGAGAGAGAGAGAGTTGCCTCCAGCTCTCACAGTCATTTGCACCTAATTACACAGCAATCATTAAAATGCTAATACA
>NW_027468630.1:7678474-7933474 GCF_046254945.1 Alosa pseudoharengus | reverse complement strand
TCAGAATGCTCAAAATAAACGTTAATCAACAGAAAAATGCTGTCAGATTTAACAACCTGGTTGTTCCTGTGCCTTGATTAACTCATAGTTTAGTGGATGGCTGCCAGGAGCCCATCTGGAGATGCTCATTCCATGACCTCATTCATTTATTGACTTCATTAGCCAAAAAAGGTTTTAATGTAATAGTACTCATACATATCGTCTTAATTGTGAGACCATTTCTGAACTCATCTGAATGAAAACACAGTGGAAAAAAACCTGTGGCACAACCTGATCTGTTACAACTTGCTATTGGATACCATTTCCTAATCCCTCTTTCAATAAGGTAAAGGTAATGATGAAGAGGAAAATAATCTGCAAGTCCACAGGACCATATCCCCTTTTCACTGAGGGTCTCTCTCCTGCTGTTTACTGGATATGAAGCCCAATAACTGGCAGTAAGCAGCTGCTACCATTTGATCTGTTTCCCCTGCGGCACTGAGTAATGTTCCCGCTGCACCGAAACTATATGTAGTGTGATGGAGTTTTGGAGTAGCAATTCATTCGCTGTTCATTTTGCTCAGCAGAAAGAGTCCACTGCATTTTACACCGGGGTTCATCTCGATTTCAGCAGAAGGACTCCGTGAAGGAAGGGAAGAAAAAAAAAGAGAGAGAGAGAGAGAGAGAGGGTGAGAGAGAGAGGAGGAGGAGAGGAGATTTTAGTCCACTCTGTGTTCTCTGCGATAATGAATGCTTTGTCAGGGAGAATCCATCAACAGTCACTGTGGGGGAAGGAAATGTCAGGAAAAGTTATGGTTTGTTGGCTTTTAACCCACATGGCTCAGCCTTGCAAAGTAATTGAAGTACAGAAAATGTCATGTTGTTGTACTTCATCTATTTGTATAGCTGTCTAGCGGGATAAATAGAAATATCGTAAGAACACAAGTAGGCTAGGTGCCTTTTTAGCCAGTTGTAAACCATCTTATACAAATGGTCAAACAGGGAAGGGTTGTGTATTTTGAGGTTTTTCATAATTAACAACCGGATAGGTCTCACACTGTTTCCATTGCTATTGGGAATTTAATGTCTGTGTTGGCTGTGTGGACCAACTGAACACGCTGGATGCCTGCACAGACTGTGGTCATTGCATTTTAATCTAAGCCTACTGCTGAAACTGTATACCATGCCAAAAATCAATTGATTCTAAAGCAATATTTATGTAGAACATTAAGCCATGTTCAGTGACATGGACCAATGAGCCACAGTCATTTTTATGTTCATGAATAGCAGTATACAGTGAAGGAATGCTCTGTAATAGGCCTATCACTCTTCCGACATCAGTCAAGTTCCTTAAACGGAACTATCACTGCAAGCCAAAACAACCTTTTTGGAAACCAAAAGAGATATGAAGCCTTTTACATTGCCTATCCACAATGACAAGATAAGAAACTGACAGTATCGACATAAGAGTGACATGACACTGTCACGAACGTGTCATAAACAAGTCATAAATGACATAATGCTTCTGTGCAAATGTGTCATTTGGTTTTTGTCATAACAAGTTAGGGTTAGGATTAGGGTTAGGTTTAGAGTTCATGTGTCATGACAGTGTCATGTGTTCATAGAGTCATGTGTGGACAGATAATACAGAAAAACACATTGAACCAATAGTCATAAGAACATAAAACATAAATAAAAGGAAACCTTCAAAATCAGGGCACACAACACAGACATACATAGGATGAGCAGAAGTACAGGGTTAGGGAACAAGGAAGGCCATAGAGTAAAGATGGGTTTTTAGCCTGGATTTGAAGGCAGAAATGGAGGGAGCAGATCTAATATCCAGGGGGAGCTGGTTCCACAGACGTGGAGCAGCAACTGCAAAGGCGCTATCACCCCTCTGTTTGAGCCAACGTTGGCATGACGTTGTTTACTGAGGTTGGGCCAACGTCATTTTGTGCGGTGGGGTAACGTTGTTATGACGTTGGCATTCGTTGGCATTTCAAAAGAAAATCATTAAACAACCTGCTAAGCACCAGCGTAGGCTACATATTGGACTCATAGCGGAGAGCTATTACTTTTAGATTATCTTTATCATTGCAATATGGCAAGGTTATAACCTAGCATATACAGTGCATACGGAAAGTATTCACAGCACTTCAGACTCATCTTAACCCTTGTGTTACCCTCAAATCTTACCGACATGCTTTATCCTTAGAGTCAATTTGACCCCAGCTAAATAAACCCTCAGAAAATTATTATAATTCATATTGTTACCCAGTTTTGTTGTGACAGGTACTTAACAAGAGTGTAATAACTACTATCAAAAGCTCTACAAAACAATCCCCCCCCCCATACCCCTTTATGAACCTTGGAGCCCTGGCAGGCAATATTGCCCATCCAGTGTCAGCAGCCCAAAGGCTTGCTGTTGCACCTTTTGACTTATATAGTCCTGCCAAAATGACTTATATGTAATATGTACTTGTATATGTAATAATGATAATAAGAATATGCTCTCATACTATTACAATAATAATATCCATAATGTGTCAAATATTCATGTATCTTATGTTTCATACAGCTGGGGTCAAACTGACCCCAAGGAACACCAATGTACAAAATATTTGTACAGGACATTGAAAACATATTATTGTACACATTTCATGCTTACTCTGTTGTACCCTTCAATTGAGGAAAAGGCATGAAACATGAAGCAAAAAAACAAAAGTGAACCATATATTTTATGATGTTAAACGTTGCTTGGGGTCAAATTGAGCCCAAGGATAACAGGAGGGTTAAAATGGATTAAACATTTTTTTTCTCCACCTGTGCCTAAATGAATTCACTGGACATTATTAGGAAAGGCACACATCTCTTTATATAAGGTCTCACAGTTGATGGTGTAGGCCTATATCAGAGTGAAAACCAAGCCATGAGGTCGAGGGAACGGAAGGATCTACAGAAGGATACAATAACATTTCTGCAGCATTGAAAGTGCCCAAGAGCACAGTAGCCTCCATCATTCTCAAATGGAAAAGTGTTGAACAACCAACAGTCTACCTAGATCTGGCCGCTCAGCCAAACTTGAGTAATCTGGGACGAAAGGCCTTGGTCAGACAGGTAACCAAGGACCCAGTGGTCACTATGAATGAGACCCAGTTCCTTTGAGAGTAGTGTAATGAAGGACCAAAGTCCTACCAGAACAGTCATTACCGCCATGTTACTTAATTTACACTAGAAATACTTTAAAAATAATTTTATCTTCAATGTTGAGCTAGGCTACATATGAAAAGTTTAGTGAAATACGTCTTCACATATTCAAAGAAAAAAGATCTAAAACTACTTTTCAGAATAGAATAGATCTTTATTGTCATTGTCACAGGTACAACAAAATTTACAGTGCTCTTCAGTCAGTGCATCATTCATAGAGTCTATATAAAAAATAAAAAAAATAGGCTAATAGATAATACATGCTAGTGTTTCCTAAAAATAGAAACATATAACATCATTAGCAGCATACAGACACACACAGTCATACACACCCAGTCATTGCATAAAAAAATTCCAGAAACAAAAGTGTGCTTTGTTGAACATGGAAAACACATTTTGATGGTGAGAATATGAAAATATATGTAATTTGCTGAATGTAAAAAAAAAAAATAGGCTACTTATGGTTGATGGTTAACATTATTTACAACATAAATGGGTTTAAATGATCTTGTTAGATCCTTTATTTTCAAGAAGGGTTTTGATGGGAATGACATTTTGCAATGCCAGTTGGCAAATAACTATAAATTATTTTAAATCAATTTAAACTCCATCATTTATATCTTTGCATCCAATTATGTACTGTAAGCATTGTCTTGGCATAATTTAAACCAAAATCTTCATTTTTTATTATTTAAAATGTCAGATGGCAAAACAACCCCCAATTGAAGAAGCACCCATACACTGTAGGCTAATTGAAGCACCCATAGATAGGCTACCGGTAGGCCTACATCAATGGCTAAGTTAAAGAAGTTCGTCATTGAGCACGCTAGACCACGAGAAAAGCAAGCATACTGGTATGTGGAAAACATATCAACTGAATAGACTACTAAAGGTAAGCAAGCAGACATGTAGCCTAAGCCTAAAGTTAATGTTAGTAGCTTTTTAATAAACCGGTGACAGACTGACTGGAAACTGCTGTCACAGGTCATACCTAGCCTTATAGCCGCCTGCCTCAAGACAAACAGCGCTAGTGTTAATAGCCTACAAATGCACTATGGTCAGGACCAAAATTTGAAAAATAGCCCTGGATGTGGTAGGCATTTTTGAGGGAAAGTACTTGGGTTGTTTGTATATTTTTTTAGGTGCTGAATCCATTTCTGCTGTAGGCCTATAACAAGCTGTAAAAGTCACTTTAGTCATAAATAATAAAAGAAAATGGCTGCCCAAAATCGTTTTTAAGTCTAGTTGATCAAAACAATATTGTACATTTACAGGTTCTTCAGACATGCAAATGTTGCAAAATATTACAGTTATGAATATATCCTCAGCTCTTTAAAGGAGAATATGAGATGTTAGCCTACCACATCATGCGATGAACTGAACCAATATCATAACAGTTAAATAATTGTATCTTTTAGGTGAGTTCACTCAATGTTAAGTGGCAACACATATAGCCTCAACAGACAACCATGTCTTGTAAACTACTATCAGAGTCATGAACACAAGCTGAAAACCTTGCAGAAGGTGAATAGGCCTACTGACATGTGTCTAGAGTCTAGCTCAAAGAGCTGACAACACAGAGCAGGCAGGTTCCTGGCGAGCTCTTAGTGTTTAGACTGTCTTAGGCACGTCTGACATAGAACTGCAGCAACATGCACTCAAATGGGCTGTGTGAGCTGCATGTGGGGTAAACTGAGGCAAAACTGGGGTAGACAGAGCTACCACACTGGGGCTAAGAGGGGGCGTCATGAGTAACAGTTGCCATTGTAAAAGTGGGTGTGAAAGTGGACAGGCTTGCACACTCTGGGGCAAGAGAGACGTGGAGCTTCACTCTGGCCAGGAGCTTCACTCTGACCAGGGAGACATACAGTATCCTGGTTGATGTCCGCCCTGTGCTCGTCTGACGTTGGCATTCAGGAGCAGGACGCAGCAGCACCCTTGGAGAGCGTGAGCATCATGTTGGGCTGACACTAGGGGCTGAGGCTAGGGAGCCACAGTTTGCTTAGAGGCTGACCTATGCCTGGGCAGCCTACTCTATGCAGAGGGCTGCTCAACTGGGTCCACCTTGCATGGAATTAGCGACTGTAAAGCTGTTGCATCCATCATATAGCTCAGAAAATGCCCGACACGAATAGGCCGTCAGGACAACACCTGAGGCAGGGTTGGGGTGAGAGCTTGGCATGACTGCCCACATGCATAAGGCATAAAAAAAAAAAAGGTTTGGTTCCTGTTGGTTGTCAGTTGAGGCCATGGGTCGGTAGGGAATTTTTTTTTTTTTTTTTTTTTTTTTTTTCCAGTGGCAGTAAGGGATAGGTAGAAAATCAATCCCACCAGGATTTCGCGAGGTTTTTTGAGACTGTTGCGACCTAAAATGCCTGGATGGAAGTTGCGGTGATTTTAGCTGTTTCTTGTGGAGAAATTGCGGGAGGAAGTGAAAATTGCAAAAATAGTTTAAATTTAGGGCAATTAAGGTTAGTAAGACCAAAATCACACTGATAATCTTGATGCTTATTAAAAAGGATAATCAAAGGTAAACAGTAAGGATTACAGAAAATCAAAGTAGGCCTACTTTATTTGTGAAAATGCTTTGACTGAGGTAATTCACAAAGCATTATAGTAGAACTGTCCAAAAAAGACAGTCACCTAAAGAGATGGCATCATGTCATATGTTTCAATACATTCATATATTTTGTAATTCATATTAAGTTCATATCTTTTTAATAATTCATAGTCTGTGGCCTGCATAATTACTAATATCCAAGTAAGTATCTAGTAATTTCATATTGATTTAAACTATTTGACTACACTTCTGTTTAATGTCATTACATTGGTGGTGTACGTCTAATTGACTGCCTGCCCCTTTAAGGACGTGAGAGTAGCCTAATTACATTTCTGAGTGGATTGGAAGGCTTGCATCTCACTGTGTTCGGCTACGAGTGTAAATCACTTTTTGCATAGTGCATTACCATATGTGGATGCAAGTGGGAATGTCTTCTATGTCATTAGTTAAAATAAATGTTAAAAAAAACAACTCGAATGAAATCATTCTTGGATCATAGAAGAGGTAAATGTCTTGCAATTTTATTAATTTTTATGATTTTGGTAGCACTACTCAAACTAAGCCCACAAGCTAGCAAACATAAGCTTGACATAAACATGACATAAGCTAAAAGGACATATCCAGGTAAACGTTTGCCAATGGGTTGCATAGCCTACTCAAATGTCAGTAAAACAAGTAGGCCTTAATTAACTTACTTTCATAGCCTAGGTAGGTTAGCAACACCAGGTTGAGAGATGCAAGTAAGCAGATCGTTAACGTTAGCCTTCTATTTATTGTCATCAAAACTGCAGAGGAACGAACACTTAGGGCAGTCTTTGGTGTCATATGCAGAAGGTGCAGAAGTAAGTGTGCCATCTGGCTCAATATTCTGCGCGAGGGACTGTTGCGGTAGGTGAGATTTCACAGTGAAACTACGATGACAAATTTGCGAAAAAGTTGCGGTGTTTGGACAAAATTGCGAGTGCCTTCGACGAAAACAATCGTCTTCGTGAACTGTGCATAGGCTACTTTGTAACAGAGAGAATATGCTCATCCCTATACATAACGCAAGGGGTAATTAATGTAATTATAGTTCGCCTTTTATTTGTGGATTTATTTAATGTAGCCTAGACTATTTAGTGTTATTTCTTCCCCAAGCTCATAAAATAAATTTGGGTCGCACATAAATTGACAGGGTCGGTCGGAAACCGGAACCCAAGAAAAATTTTTTTTATGCCTAAGCATGGCTTAAAACAAGGAACATATCTGTGCCTGAACTTAGCAAACATTTCTGAAGCAGCCATATATGTCTTGAAATTGTAAACGGCATGGCCCGCAACTGAAAACATTTAGGGCCCTATTATCGTGGTCTAAAATGTGTGGTCACTAGTCAAAGGCTTATTTAAATTTAGTGGGATAACCAGTCCACATTGGGAGTGTTTTCGTTATCAAACGTCGGGCGGATGCCGCAACACGGCGTTCCTATAATTCTTAATCAGTCATGGGTGTGTGTTTTGGGCGTAACATCATTTAAACCAATGATTATGACATCTGTCATTCCCTTTAACAGCAAGCAGTGCAACTTCAAACAGCGCATCGTTTGATAGTCAGCAGCGCATTTGAAGGAATCTGCCTGCACGCAAGACTGTATGAAACAGTTATTCCACTAAATCATGCTTTACTAAAACCTAGCAGAGTAGCTTACACGCATCTGCACTCGTCTATTATTTGAACTCATTGGCAAAGTGAAACTAACTTCACCGTGGTATCATTGTCAACGACAAAACAGTTATATACAGTTACTTTCACTATTGACTGACAATAGGTTACCATCGAAAACATAGCCTGAAAAAGTAAGTAAGTAAGTAAATTTAATTTATAAAGCGCACTAAAACACAGCATAAACTGACCAAAGTGCTGTACAGTGGATAACTAAAAAGACAAATAATACAGAAAAACACATTGGACCAATAGTCATAAAAACATGAATAAAAGGAAACCTTCAATATCAGGGCACACAACACAGAAATACATAGGATGAGCAGGAGTACATGGTTAGGGAACAAGGGCCAACGGATTGGGGGAGGCCAAGGCAGAGGGAATTGCAATAATCCAGCCGTGATGTAATAAAGGCATAAAGGATATAATAAAGGATAACTTTCTCAAGGTCGCTATGAGAGGAAAGATTTGAGGCTGGAGATTCTGAGCTGGTAAAAACTATTTTTGACAACAGAGCTAATCTGTTTGTCAAAGCAGAGTTCGGAGTCGAGGATGACACCCAGGTTTCTGGCATAGGGTTTGACAGATGAGGTGAGGTGACCTAAATTTTGCACTACTGTACAGTGCATCTTGCCTTGGGAGGACCAAAAATGATGACTTCTGTCTTGTCCCTATTTAGCTGGAGGAAGTTGTTAGCCATCCAATTTCTGATGTCTTCAAGACAGACCAGGAGAGATTGTATGGAGTCATTTTAGAGGCAAGTACAGCTGTGAGTCATAGAGGTGAAAAGAGATGTTATGCTTTCTTATAATGTCACCCAATGGGATATACAGGCTGAAGAGCATAGGACCCAAGATGGACCCCTGGGGGACCCTATGAGACGGGAGCAGATGATGAGAACTGGCCAATAGACACAGAGAAAGTCCTATGATTGAGATAGGAGCGGAACCAGAGTAGTGCAGTCTCCCTCCCTAATGCCCACCTGCAGATCAAGGTGGGTGAGGAGTAGGGTTGGGTATCGTTTGAATTTGAACGATTCCGATTCCAATTCCGATTTCTTATTTCGATTCCTAGCGATTCTCGATTCCGATTTTTTTTAAGAGGCTGGGTCAAAAAATGTTTAGGATATTTTAAATGAGCTAGCTAATAGAGGTGGTAGACCCGCGGGTCCCGACGCAAAAGAGTGCGGCGCGGGACAACTTTTGAAAGCTCTTTGCGGGAGCGGGCGGGATGAGAGAGGTGCGTTCGCGGGTGCGGGACAAACCGATGATTCACTGCCAGTGTTGGGAGGGTTACTTTCAAAATGTATTCCGTTACAGAATACAGAATATATGCCCAAAAATGTAATTTGTAACGTATTCCGTTACGTTACTCAATCTGAGTAACGTATTCTGAATACTTAGATTACTTCTGCATTGAATTGCATTTTATAAGTGTAGGAATGCAGCCATCAAATCCTGCTTAGGCCTACTAAACAGTAGCCTGACGAGCCAGACCCACATTAAAATGTAGGGTCTGGGCACTCACCGTTGGCAGTGCTCAGTCCGAGGGGCGGGATAATCGGTTGTCTTTCAAATTCCCTCTGCACGCAAAAGGACAGCGCTATCCCATACATTTTCCCACTAGCTGAGCTAGTTGGCTCAAACTTTTGCCAACTTAAAAAAAGCTTAACTCGTGTCAGGCTGTTCGCCAACAGCAACATCCATTTTCTTTGTTTTCAAGTAGCAGGGAATTCAAGCCAAACCGTTGCAACTCTGCCATCAATCATTATGTTAAGCCCGCCTAACATCTCTACACGATTTGATTGGCCTGATAGAAGTTTAATTTTTCCAGCTCACAAGCCAACGGAGAGTTGCTAGAGGGTGCGTCTAGATTTAGGCTAACTAAACAGGCCTATTCTGGTGTGTTCTTCTGTTCCAAATGGCTGAAGTGTTAGGCCCACATAGGAGAATGTAAAGTCAACTAAGCTACCTGATACAACTTTAAAATAGCAAGGTGACCACTAAAACTACAGCAGGCAACTAGGCTAATTAAAACAAACAAAATAAATAGGCTACTTTAAAGGCGTAGCAAGAAATTATAATTAAGGTGTGCCTGTGAGATTTTTCGGTGGCATCAACCCAGTACAAGTGAGGGGCGCATATGACAGGTGGAACGCAAATGACCTGTAAATGTAATTCTTCAGAGACTGCACCATATAATTCATTTAAAAACGTAAATGTAGATCAAATTAGAAAAAATAATAATCCATAAAGCTATTTTAAGTTAGAATAAAAAACTTAGAATGCAGTGACTATTTTAGAGATTGGTTTTATTGTAGGTCTAAATCAACACGTGAACTAGACTTTGTTTATTGCTTAGCAAACTGTGTAACCGATTGGCCGAAGTAGCCTGAGCTATTAATACTTGGGAAAATATCCTTTGAACAGACATCAGGAACCACGATCAGTGAGGAACAGGAGTTACCTCCACTTACTTTACTCCTAATTTGCTGTGCAAACAGTAATTTCAGGGTCTCCGATGACGCGTCCATAATGCGCGCTGGCTGCGTTTTGAGGCTAGTGCAAGACGGCGGGGCTTGGATTTAAACATGCAAACAATTTCATCATAGATTGCTTTCAGGAGCTTCTGGGAAATGGAGTTGCCTTAATTTATTTAGAGAGTGAATAAACTTATGAAACAGAGAAGTATCGTCATGTAATCCATTGATTTCAACAATGTAACTGTATTCTAAATACCAACTATTTAACTTGTAACTGTATCGGAATACAGTTACTCATAATTTGTATTCTGAATACGTAACGCCGGTACATGTATTCCGTTACTCCCCAACACTGTTCACTGCACTCCCGCAAATTAAATATGTGCGTAAAATTAAATATGGAAATGATTAAAGTACTGTTCATAACTATAGTTCAGCTGGATGTTCTGTTACACTGTAAAAAATAACATTACATCTTACTGCAGTAACACAAGTATACTTTACTTACTATAGGCTGACCTAGTGTTCTTACTAGAGTAACATTAGTAATGTGCCGAACTTGCATCAATGGGGTCTAAAACTTGAGATACACGAGTAAGCTTCACAACTCTGACCTGAGTAAACTGGACTCACGCAGTGCACACGCACACAGTCAGCAGAGGGAGCATTCTGGATTCCACAGCCAACGGTCGGCAGTGTTACGGTGTGGCTGACTTTTGGGATGGGAGTGTAACGCAGCTTCTTGCTCTGTCCGGTAAGTTTACAGTATGTATTAATGTGTCAAATGTTTACAGTATAGGTTGAACTAACAGCATTTGTGCAAAACTGTACATTCGGTTTCATTAACAGCTGGGGTAATGTTAAGTTCAACTTGCTAAGTGGCCGATATATGCGCTAGCTGCTAACAGTTTGCAGCTAACTGATAGCAACTATGCGAGTTAACATTGCCTCAGACCATGCAGAGCAGAAAACAAATATTCTAGGTATTCAAACCCTTTGATATTTTTTGTTATCGAAGTTATGAGGAAGTGGTGGCGCCTGGGGTCTAGAACTAGGCTGTATAAATTTGCCAATAGCAGTTGTCTTCATGAGCTCTTAATGAAGTTTAGTTCTAACGTTTCTCATGAGAAACGCTTGCTAGCATGCTAAGTTGATTCAAAACGTGTAAAGATTAAACTGTGTATGGTTTACGTCGATATTCCTACTGTATTGATAAAACAATTAGGATAATTGGACTCATAACCTTACTGACCGAGAAAGCCATGGTCTTTTATCTAAAGTCTTTCGTTGTGATTTAGCAAGAGGACTTAGGTTGCAGTGTGTGGAATTTAAACGAATGTGCCGTTATTGAGGTGCAAAATGGCGTCATATAATTCAATAGTATGATTGACATTTTAAATTCTATTGTGATAAATGTACTAGGCCTGAAGCAATAGAGAAAAATTTAGTTGCCAAATCATAATATTTTTAGCTTAACAGTATTAATTAGGTCTCTGGAGAAATAATTTAAATGAACATTTAATGTGATAAACTTAATCAGCTGTTTTAGTTAAACATGGCCAATAGATGCATATTGATAATAATTTTGCCCTCTTTTTCTTTTTGCAGTTGGAAAACTGAAAATGCAGAGCAATGAACTGGACATGTAAGTTGTGCTTGTTTGGATGTGAAGTCAGAGGTCAGTTGCTCAAACACTACAGATTGAAACATGGAGGTTACACGGAGGTTACACCAGAATACGACCGAAAAAAACTGCAGAGGGTGGTGAAAACTGGCCAACGCATCACCGGTTCCTCACTCCCCTCCATCAAGACCATCCAGGGCAAGTGATGCTTGCGTAAGGCGTGCAGTATCATCAAAGACTGTTCTCACCTCAACCACAGACTGTTCACCTCACTCCCCTCTGGGAGGCGTTACAGGTCTCTCTGCACCCGAACCAGCAGGTTCAGAGGAAGCTTCTTCCCTGCGGCTGTCACCCTACTGAACTCTAGCTCTGCATCCCAGTGACAACCAACCAACTAAGCCCCCGCCCGATGCCTCCTTGCCTGTGCCTGTTGAGGTGTCCACCATGACCATGGAAACCTTGACGGGGGACACCCACCCCCGCGGACAATTGCACTACTCTATCCCACCCATAGTGTTCTATTTATTTACAAATGTACATACTGTAATTACACTTATACATGGCATTTTCTACTGCTCTTCATACTATTCATCCTGCACATACACATATTTTTACTACTGTTATAATGTTACTGTTTCTGCACTACAGTACTGTTACCACACTGCACATAGCTGTATATATATGTCTATATGGTTCATACCGAATATCCATATTTATTCTGCTAATACACTGCACATATTTATACCTAATTTATATTACTCTAAACCACCTTCTGTAAACCAACTGTATACTACTGTTTACACCGCATATTTCTTATCCTGTCTATGCACCACCTGTCTTTGTATATCACATTGCATTTTTCTGCTTTTTTTGCACTTCTAGTTAGACGCAAACTGCATTTTGTTGTCTTAGTACTTGTACTCTGCAAAATGACAATAAAGTTATCTAATCTAATAGTGCCAACTATTTGTGTACATTCTGCAAGTAAACTTTACTATCCAACATAAAGTACCCTTTACAACTCAAAGTAAGGGTAACTCATTTAACAGTAGTAAATACAACTTTTAAGTAAGCTTTACTCGAGGGCATGAAGTAAACTTTAGTTGGAAGTAAGTAACCAGAACTTTAAAGTCTTAAGTAAGGATAACTTCTTCTAAGTAAGCATTACTTGTAGACATCAAGTAAACATAACTTGGAAGAGAAAAGTTTTGTTTACTTAACTTATTTAAGGCAACGAGTTTCCACCCTTTTTTCAAGTAACCATTACTTATTATTTTTTACAGTGTAGGCAGCATTAAAAAACGGGGTTTAAGCATAACTGACGGATAGCAGGCCTATAGCCTATATTGCCGTTTACGTGGGTTCAATTTGTTCCTGCTGCTCATTGTCAAAACTCAAAAATCGAAAGCATGACAGAGGAAGAGGGCACCAGACTAGGCCTTCAGTTGTTAGCCTACATTCAGAACCAAGAAACTGACATCTGGAGTCTTTCTCAGGTGTTTGTGCTCCTTTCGTGAGACAGAAAGAAAAACTGAATAGGCTATCCCTCCTGCATGCGGGCTTTAGCGGGCGGGAGCGGGACATCATGTTACAGATGCGGGCGGGAGTGGGACTAAAAATGACACATTACTGCGGGAGCGGGCGGAAGCGGGACTGAAGAATCAGTCCCGCGCAGACCTCTACTAGCTAACCAACAGTCTTTCTCAGGGTATCTGCACATTTTCCAACTTTTAAGACCTTTTCAAGACATCTAAATGAAACTTAAGACTATACCACGGCAAAAAGATATATATGACTGTTTATGCAATAGTTTTTTTCCTACTAATTTTAACACCCACCCCATTTTGGATGTCCAAATATACCAAATATATTTTGGCGAAAGAAAAATAATTGTGTGTGAATTACCTTCAAAGCTATAAATGCCCAATTTTAGGGTCTGGGCTGCTTGCTTTTGACGCTGGCTGTACATATTTGGTTTTGCTTACTGCTGAGGCTGACTGTTCTTCACCTGTGTCTGTAGTAGCCTAGGCTACTTGCCAAAGACATGTGCACTGGACTGGATTCCCTTCAATATTTTTTTCAAAGTTAGACTAATATTTACATATTTTAATAAGCCTACTTTATATAATTTACTATGTGCATCTATTGTCCAATATGCAGCACAGCAAATTAAAGTTAATCCACTACTTTACATTTTGCATACCAGTTGTATCTAAACCAACCAAAGCTTGACTGAAACATTGTAAAACCATTGACTTGTTTTAAATTAATTAAGAGACAGGTCCTCCTCGCATGATCCTGCTGAAAACCGCTGGTTTCATCCCAAGCACGCACGTATTATGAACACACGTTTTTTTTATGTAGCCAGTCGCCGACAATCAAAAAATATGGGGTTATAGTTCACAACTTTTGCGAAGTACGCCTAGCCTACTGGGAAACGCTGGCAAGCAAGCTGCTGGCAGATATTACAGGTAGGCTATAACTTAAGACGGATATTTTCTTACCTAGGCTAGGCCAGCAACACACGCTGGAAAGATGCAAACAGATCAACTTAACATAAGGGCCTACAGTATTTCCTCCTGATTGCGAAGCACTGCACATAATTTGACCAGCAGTCTTCGCGTCCATAGTTTGTGAAACGATGCTGCGTCCGAGCAACGATTTTAGATGCCAAGCGCAACTCCCAAAAAGAGAACAAATGAGCGTCCGGCTTGAGGCTGCGCCGGGCGCCGGACAGGGCTTTTAAAATCAATATGTCCGGCCTAAATTCGAACGTATGGCCAACCTATCGTTTTTTCTTTCTCTTGCTCATTCTACCGTAGGCTTCCTCATTCCACGTAGGCTGTATATCTCTCTGGCGTCAGCTAGCCTACACCACGAAAACGTCAGGCATATTATTTTTTACATAGGCCTACTGTATTTCACTTCTTTAACCACACCCGTGAAAAACATCTTCACTCTGCAACCACTACACTTCCTCCCGTAGCCTAATAGCCTAGTCACTTATACAATTGCGTTTTAAATACACGAAACTAGATTGAGACATCACTCGCTCTCTTGCACTTGCTGGCGGTCCCATACGCACATTTAATACCTCTCTTTCGAAAATTCAGTTGTATTTAAGACTTTTTAAGGATCCGCGGGAACCCTGCTTTCTGAATGAAATAGTCTGTCCTTCTCCATGAATTTTAATTCTATGAACTATGCGTTTTTTCTTTGGCGTTCAGCTGTTTCTTCTTACGGTCGGCAGACTGGGAATCGAAACTAGGAATCGAAATTTAAACTTTTGAACGATTCCGGGAAAATCGCAAAGATAGTCCCGGTTCCAACCAATACTCGATATTCGATACCTAAGCCTAGTGAGGAGGATGTTGTGATCAATGGTGTCGAAGGCGGCACTAAGATCCAGTAATATGTAGATGGCATTATCACCTGAATCTAGTGTGAGAAGCAGATCATTGGTTACTTTAAGTAAGGGTTGGACAACCACATGCTTAAAACATGCAGGGACAGTGCCAGATACAAGGCATGAATTTAAAATTATCTGAATGGAGGGGCCAACTGCATCAAAAACATCCTTTATTATGGAGGTGGGAATAGCATCATGGGGTGATGTAGGTCTCATGTGTGATACTAAGTTCCTCAATTGAGTGAAAGAGATGGGCTGATTGGTTCATTGGTTAGAAATAGCTGATACACCTGAGCAATCAGGCGGAGTAAAAGATGAGATGGAAAAAGCAACACTTACCCCAATAATGTTTTCGAATGATGGAATAAAAAACCTTAGGACATTTATCCTGCAGAGGAGTTGCTGCTTACATCTCGTGACAGTGTGTCTTCAGCTATTCATATTTGCCTCTCGCCTAATCACTTTCATCCGTAATTACTCATTTTGAGGTGTATTTCATAATATCTTTATTTCTAATTATGTTTCCCATTGTAATCGTGTAATTTGTAATGTTTTGCATGGATGTGCGCTGTGCGCGTTCATGGATGAGAGAAGAGACTAAACTAAGTTAAGTTATGAAATCAAGCAGTATCTCAAAGCTAACGTTAGAATACTGTTTGGATGTCGACATTAGCATGCTTAGCCTACTTACAGCTGCTTGTCAATTTCGTTGAAGGGCTCATTTTATTGACTCTGACACTGAATGTTTGCAAAATCTCGATGTAAATGGAAAAGTGTTTTCCAAAATTCAAAAGTGCTTGTCCCAAGGAGAAGTACGAACCTTTATTTTAACTATGTAGAAAACGTTATGAATTGCATCCACACATCAGCAGCCTGTAACTGTAACTGTGTTACAATTGCAAGGGTTCCCTCAAACGTCTTAAAGTGACAGGCACTCAATTAGACCTATACACTACCAAGAAGATCTTAATACCCCCCCCCCCCCCCTTGTCCAAGTCAGCTACCGCCACAAATTGAATCCAATTCTGTGGGAAACACTGTCACTGTTGATAATGCGCTCTTGAAATAACATATAAACAACTCATTTCTGTTTTTCTTGGTCAGTGGCGTAATGCATTTTAGGTAGTGTACGATAGTGATTTTTAGACAGTGTGCCAGACCCCTCCTTAGGTTGTTAATTGCCACATCCCTTGGCGCGTTGCTCAAAAAAAGAGACAGACATGGCAAAAAACTCGAGTCTACGATAGGAATAAACTTGCGTTGTGATGATTATAGACTTTAGACTGCGCTTTAGACCACCATGAGACCTAAACCCTGCATAATCCTTCTCAGGGAGCAATAGGAGGTAGGTTTACTGCTGACCCTGTATGACTGGCGAGGTAGGCAACAACCACCTTCTCTACGAGGTAGGTTTATATCCAAAATTATCCTAGTAAAATTTTTGTATCGAAATTTTTGTAATGAAACATTCATTTGAAAGTTTTTGGAAATGTATGCAAATTAGTACACATAGATAATGACTAATTTCCCTATATAAACATAACATTTCAGAAAACTTGCAATACAAAAGTTATTTGTGTTGTTATGTTAGTAACAAACTATGAAAGTTTCATGGTATTAGCTATACGTTAAAAATGTTAACCTATTCACCTGTAGTGTCTCGCCTATGACCAATACACATATTGTTTCAATAACAATTGTGAAAAAATGAGACCCTTATTTCAATGTCATACAGTGGATTCATAAAACATTGAACTTTCAAAATATCATGTATGACAACTTTTGGTAACACTTTACTTGACAAGTAAAGTGTAACCCAACTTTTCCTCAAAAAGGTCTACAGGGTTACATAATTTTGAATTCATGGCCCGGACTACTAGACTAGAGCAACATATTCTTGACACATTTCCGTGCAATGTCACACAGTGAAACTATCCAAAGATACTGTAGCTCCATTAGTTGTCCGTTAATGTTAGACTAGATATTTTAGTAGCCTAATTTGTGTCTTTGTTATGTCAAAGGTGAATGTTGAATGGCATGATGTACTCTGGTGTGTTATAGTTGATCTTCTGTGTCCTGACACATAACCTATTAGCTATTTCAGGCAGCTTCCATTCAAAATGCAATTACTGTCCATGTCCTATGTCACCTCAGCCCAGGCCTACTGTATCTGTTGATAGTGAGATTTGACCCAGATTTTCATTCACCTCTCTCAGCTCTCTGAAGACTGGCGAACACAAAAACCTTAGAAGACCTTGGCCATGACGGACACAGGGTTATTGAATCCAGTCATGGAAAACGTTTTGTTCCTCTGGCGAGTGAACCTTCAGAAGCCCTCTGTCCAAGGTAAGCTACGGTTAGACTACTCCCACCCCACAGTGTAGCAGCAGCAGCTAGCAGCAGCCTCTGCTGTCTTGTTTCTACTGACTGATTAACCTCTTTAGCTGTTCAAGCATGGCTCCTCATGCCCAGCCCGCTCCTCACCATGACGGCGAGGAACAGAAATAACTGTCAGAGGGAGATGGGGTGAGAGCAGACAGATCCATGCCCTTCTCCCTAGCCCTCGGGCTCTGCTTCTCTGAGTGAGTAATGGTAGAATGTGAGAACCTTTATCCCACAGCTATCCACATTCTCTTTGACTCGTATGTAAACTGAAGAATTCTGAAGGTTCACAAGGGTCATGTGATATTTATTTGTCTGCTGAGAGAGAGGGGGGAGAGAGAAAGAGAGTGAGAGAGAGAGAGCAAAATATAGCAGCTATAAATAAAACGGCAAGAATATTGAGAATATGTATCTGATAAAACATTTAAGATACTGTTGGATATACCCTGTCTATGTGGCTGTGACCTGTCATCACACAGATGTCAGTGATCCAGACACCTGTTAGTTTGGATACAGATACACTACAGTGGAGGAGTGCAGTGATTTGATTCAAGAGGTGAGAAAAAAATGAAAGTCTGCAATCTTGGGTAATTGTTCCCAGGAATGACATTGATTAACAACCAGTCAAGCATATAATGACATTGGCTGATGCCATTGTCTGTTGTGCTGCCTCTGTGCCTAGAACACAAAACCCCTTTTAATAGGACTCCTCGTCACCTTTACTGTGGTGAGAAAAGCTTTTTACTACTCTGTGATCAACCAAGGCAGAAACAGCACCATGATGGGTTGCTGTTACCAAATGAATTATCCCTCTAACAGAAGGGGGAGTATGAATTGCATTTCCATAGAAGAGAAGGAATCATTAGGATTAGTGATTATTTTCTATGTCATGCCTGTTTTAATCACCACCACTGTGATCCCAAATCCATTTTCATGTCAATCTCTGGAGGCATAATTTTCTGCATTTCACTGGTGACTTATGCATTACATTACAGAACACTTGAGTGTGTTTGTGTGTGTCTGTGTGTGTGTGTGTGTGTGTGTGTGTGTGTGTGTGTGTGTGTGTGTGTGTGTGTGTGTGTGTGTGTGTGTGTGTGTGTGTCTGTGTGTGTGTGTGTGTGTGTTTTCTCATGCCTCTGTGAGCACATCACCCAAGCAGCATACTTAAGTTTCAAGTAATTGGGTACACTGTATAAACAAAGCACACTATTTCTGCGTTACTGTGACCAACACGTACATTCCCGATCTGTCTGCCTGTCTCTTTGATTACGCAGCTCTGGGGGTCTGTGTGCAGGGGGGGGGACTGTGGTGAGAATGAGTCTCGCTGGCTGTCTCCCACACTGAAAAACAATATTAGCTCAGTGGATCTCTAGAGGCAAGGAACTGCTTGGTAAACAGGGTGACCTAATTTCCAAGGTCCTCCTCCTCGCATCTGCAGTCAAGCCACTGAACTAACACTAAATACATAGTGGGCATTTTTCTGCCCCTTGTCTCGTCCATCTCCTTCCTGTCTGTCCGCCCGTCGAGCCTGTGCAAATACAAATGTCTATTTTGAGGAAGGCCTGACAGTTTATTTGAGTTATGGACGTGCCGATCACACTGGGCCTGCTGCAGGAAATCAATAAAATTGACTGACGACCTCTGAAAGAGGACAGTGATCATTTGTTTGAAAAACATGTAAAGCTTGGACAGGATTGATCACGGCTGCCAGAAATAGTCAAACAAATGGGCGCAGTATAAATGCGTTTGATATATAGAGAAAACATTTATGGCATCGAGCAAAGAGAGCTTTCCAAGAATGAGTGTTGCCTGGTAGATGACTGAAAAAAGACTTATTTTACCGAAGCCAACAGAAAACATATTCAAATGGAAGAACAATTTAACCAAAAAATGCATGTACATTTTTGTTCCCGAGCTGTGAAAGAGCCTATAAATTAAAGCCATTTCCCTGAGTCTTTGTCTGTTTGTGTTTGGCGTGATAGCCGATGCCCTGTGTGTCCATGCCAGAGCGCTCGGGGTCTGCCTGATCGAGACTGGAGACGCGCTCAGCTCTTACACCCAGCCACACTGCAGAGGTGGCGAGTCCCACGAGAGATGCCGCGCCAGTATCGCTTTTGTCTCCAATGAAAATGAGGGGGGTGGGGGGGAATTAAGAGCGAGGTTAATTAAGAATTGGCTTTGAATCTTGAGCGCTAATCACCGGGACTTGCATGAGGGAAGCTTCGCCACCTACAGTCAGTTTGGAGGGGTAAGCTAGAGAGAGGAGTGGGGTTGGGGGGGTGGGGGGGAAGAGAGGGAGTCCACCATACCGGGTGTCACTCGGAGAAGAATGTTGAGAAGCTTATTAAATTGCTGACAACACCTTTATTCTTCTTCGACGCTGCATTAATATGATTAAATTAAGTCAGGGAAACAATACTTTCTCAAAGTTACTCCATGGTTTAATTAGAGGTCACATTGTATAGTGATTATGCGAACAAAATATTACATTCAGCATGCACAATGAAGTTAAATTAAATGCCACACTCATAATTATGCAGATCTTCTATCTACATCTATTTTATGGATGAAGCTATTTAAAGGGCTAATCCTCATCCATTATGGGTGGGTGCACACACATGTATGTGTATGTTTGTATGTGTGTGAGAGTGTGTGTATACACATCTGCGCCTGTGTGTACATTTGCAAGTGTGTGTGAGTGTCTCCATATGCACTGTGTTTCCACTGCGGATGCCGGTAGAGTGCTCTGTGAGTCAGTTTATGATTGCTTGTCAGGTTGAAAGCAGACACAGCATGACTAAAATCAGATATGACTTGTGCAGTGCTTGCAGAAATGACCTTTCGATGTAGAATGCAAGTTAAAGGACAGCGAATTAAAATGGAAAATGTCCCTGTCAATTGCAGAGGCTTCGCTGATCTGATGCAGTAGAATTTTCTTGTTGAAAGCCCATCCGTGTTCAGACTATGTCCAGACAGGTAAAGGCCATGGGAGAAAAACAAAGGCATTTTCTCAGTCCAGCTTCACTCTGACCTGGCTCCTGGCTCCTTGTCTTACCAGCAAACCAGATAGTCAAGCAAGCCAATGGTACCCCCCAGCAATTGACTTGAATTGAATTGACCACCAGCGTCTGTTGGACCACTGACTGACTTGCTGAGTGAGTGTAGGTGTACCACTAATCTTAGAAACTTGCCCTAGCTTCGGCCCGATAATGGAGCTTTCATGGCGGTGAGTATTAGGCACTGAGAGGATGAGACGCCCAGTGTACACTCTTGGCCCTGCTAATAGGGATGACCCCTCTGTCTAATGTCTCTCTCCCTCTGCGGGAGAGAACAGGTGGCCGTGTAATACATGTGACTAATATTCCCATTTGCCTAAGAGGAGCGTGTTTATCGGGTCATATTTCCACCATGTTCCCGGGCCACACTCCTCTGTGTGATGCAAATAAGCCATAGCCTCACGCTGCTTTCATTGTATGATGGAAGATCACAATGGCTTCTTTGTGGGTGTGTGACTGTGACTGTGTGTGTGTGTGTGTGTGTGTGTGTGTGTGTGTGTGTGTGTGTGTGTGTGTGTGTGTGCGTGCGTGTGTGACTACTGATGTGTAAAATTGCGTGTTTGTTTATGGCTTTAGGAGTTTATGAGTGTCCATGTTCTTATGTATGAAAATATAAAATAAATTAATAAATGGTCTATGTATGTAAGAATGTATGTGTGTGTATATACATATATATATATATACACTTCCGGTCAAAAGTTTGGGGTCACTTACTGTAGAAATTTTCATTCCACTCCATTATAGACAGAATACCAGCTGAGATCAGTTGCATTGCTTTTTTAATCAGGCAGCAGATTTTAGATTACATATAGTGCTTACATAATTGCAAAAGGGTTCTCCAATGTTTTCTCAGTTAGCCTTTTAAAATGATATCAGATTAGTAAACAGAATGTACTTTTGGAACATTGAATGAATGGTTGCTGATAATGGGCAATGTAGATATTGCATTAAGGATCAGCCATTTATTTCTACAACAGTCGAGAACTCTTAACAGCTGGTATTCTGTCTATAATGGAGTGGAATGGAAACCTCAAACTTTTGACCGGTAGTGTATATACAGTATACAGTACAGTATATGTTTGTGTGTGTGTATCTGTGTATGTGCACTTTAGTGTGCATCTGTGTTTGTGTGTGTGTGTCTGTTTTGTGTGTGTGTGTGTCTGTTTTGTGTGTGTGTGTGTGTATGTGTTGGTATTTTCTCAGCATCTACCTGAAGAAGCCTGTTGGATTCTACAAGCCTCTGTGCTTCTAATGGCTGCCCATATACAGTATCTGTCTCTGTTGGGCTGGCTGGCTGGCTAGCTGTATTTCCCCCCATAGTGTTGTCTTTCTCTTGCCAGGGTCTGTGTGTATTTTCTCTTGAGCCTATTTCCACGGTAAAAGGAGCCTTTTTATCTTTGCTTTTATCTCGGAGCTCTCTCTCCAGCTGAGCTCTTCGCCGCTGAATCAAACCCTTAATTGACCCATATCTGACTGCTTAAAGCCTAATTAAGCAATGTGTTTGTTGCATTCTGTCTACACTTATATAACTCTCAGTGCAGTTGATATTACTGTCTGTGAACAAAAAAAAAGACCCAAACACACATACACACACACACACGCACACACACACACACACACACACACACACACACACACACACACACACACAAACGCAAGATTAAAAACATGAAGACAACAACCTTAGCTTTTAGCATTCTAACCATAGAGGGAGAGGGGAGCCAAATCCCCTTGATGTTTTCCTGTGTTGTTACCACTGTGTGATGGGACTCTGGGGAGAGGCTCTCAGATCCCTATAGGGATCCCAGCAGGAGCTTGCGGGACTCCAGCAGAGCAGCGCCGGTCGCAGGCTTCAGGAAGGACATTGTCAGCCTGTGTTTAGATCTGAGAGCTCCGAGCTGGTTGCGCGTCCTTCAGCTGCTCTTACCTTACCGTGTGTGTGAGTCTGTGTGTGTGTGTGTTCCTGTGTGTAGAGAGAGAGAGAGTGTATATGTATGCAGTGTATGTAGTTGTATATCTAGCCTATGCATCTGTTTGTGTTCTTGTATGTATGTACAGTATATGTACATATGTAGCTCAGTCACCATACAGGATGTGTTTTTGTAAATGTGTGTGTACATTTGTATTTTCATTTGCATACATTTCTCATTTTAGTTTCAGTGTGTGTGTGTGTATGCGTCTGTCAATGTGTGTGTGTGTGTATGTGTGTGTGTGTCTGTCAATGTGTGTGTGTGTGTGTGTGTGTGTGTGTGCATGCATTTTTCTATATTTCTTACCACCACACACACACACACACCGCCATGCCTCGCCTTCACCCTTTTCTTTCTTAACCAGTTGGAGAGGCGCTGAAGATCTTTATGTAGAACAAACAGCACTGCTCTTATTCTCCCATTCGCTCTCGCCAAAATCTTTCTGCTCTCTGCTCTCTGCATTCTCATCCCAGCGCTCCGGCAGGCAGTCCTAGCCTGCTTTCTGACCGCTCCTCTTTTACACAGCTCTCCGTATTGTGTTCAAGGTGACATGACTGATGTTGAGATCCTGTGATGAGTGATGAGGTTCCTGCTTATGAGGAATTCATATGGCACAGAGAGAGAGAGAGGGAGAGAGAGAGAGATGGAGAGAGGGGGACAGAGAGAGAGAGATGGAGAGAGAATCAAGCTACCCTATTCCACTCTATTCCTCTCTGCCACGAGACCTACGTGCCCGGAATAGGCAATGCCATAGTGCTTGAGACAACCAGTAGGGGGCACTCACACGATACGTGACCAGGAGGGGGAGGCGGGCTGTTCCGCTTAGCTGGCACACAGACATGTTTGCAGTAATTTAGTTCCAGTGCCAATATATAAAGAGGAGCTCTGCTGTTAGCGGAATAGAGAAAGGGAGAGAAAATGAGAGAGGAAGGCAGAGAGAGAGAGAGAGGGGGAAAGGGAGAGAGAGGAAAAACATGCTGCAAAATGAATGTGAATTGCTTCTCTGCTCCCATTTCAACATCAAAGTAATCAAGGAAAACAAGCCTTTTTTAATGGGATGGCTGCAATTAGAGTATTACTGCATTGTCCAGCGCTCTTCTCCTCCTGCTGCTGTTGCCGTGGAGAGTTGAAAACTCCGCTCGCTATCTCCGGTTATCTGCCCTTTGCAGGTTTGCTACACACAAAACCCTCTTCTCCTCTCCTCGGTTTTCTCCTCTCTCTCTCTCTTCTCTTTTGCGTCCTCTCCCTCTGCCAAGACAGACATGGCTGAAACAGAAGGCTTAATTATGGCAATCAGCATAGGCCATAGAGTGATAACTACAGAATATAAGACATTTTCATTATGGCTGCGTACAGCCCAATGTCGCGCTGGTGTGTTATGCCACCGCGTGGGGGCCTGGGCCCTATACGCCCCATGCTGTCCTCTCTGGTGTCGTGTCAAAACAATAGTAAACATTTGGCTGACACTGGAAAGTTTTTGGAGAGGGGCCAGGAAGCAGTGCTAGTTATTGAGCCCTGTCGCTTGTTGTTTTTATTAACAATAGAGTGCAGCAGAACCGATCTGGCAGCTGTGCCATGGCCCCGTGCTTTATGCCTGATTGACAGGAGTGCTTGGAACAGTAAAGCCGTGTGTGCGTGTGTGTGCGTGTGTGTGCGTGTGTGTGTGTATGTGTGTGTGTGTGTGTGTATGTGTGTGTAATAGTGTGTACAAATACTTCATCTACAGCTCATATCAGATACTGCTTGCCACTCTAAGTGAGTGCTAAGTGGAGATTGCTTTTAGCTCAGCAAATGGAGCACCTCGACCATTCTGTTTTTCCATCCGTCTTCTCTCTCTCTCTCCCTCTCTCCCTCCCTTTCTCTTTTTTTCTCTCCCTCTTTTCTCTCTGATGTCAAGCAATCTTTTTATACTCACTTGTCCCCTTTCATATTTTCTTCCCGCTGAGATGGAGGTGACTTGGAGCAGGGTGCTATTACATCCAACAATATTCAGCTCGATTGGAAAAGCACAGGTACAGCCTGTCCAGAGAGCCTGACTGATTACATGGATTTTCCATAGGATCCGACAGCCCTCAAAAGACCAGCTCTAAGTGACTGCATGTGAGGCGTGCCACTCGCACTATCGGAAACGTTCTTTTTAATGCCCACCGGTCGGTGGGCGCCGATCACCGCACTGAAGACAGCTCTCTGTTGTAGGCTACACTGTCACCGGGCACAAACGGCAGAGCATGCGTACATGTTTGTGTGCCGATGTGTGGTGCAAATTGTTCTTCAGGAACGGACTAAACAGCTGTCATTTCAGATCGACCCCCCCCCACCACCCCCACCCAACACCCTCACTCCACCTATTTGTGTGTAATAAACACACTCTTGAGAAAGTCTCTCAGTCTCAGAGAGCCAGGGTTAATGAGACTCCCTCCCCATAGTCTGCAGTCGAGAGTCCAGCCATCAACCCAACCATCAACCCAGCACTGACCTGACTGAGCCAGATCTATATCACAACAACACTCCCATGCAATCCCAAGCACTTGGCCATCATCATGAGACCCTATAGACTGCACTTAAGCAAGGGCTTCAGACGGAGGCACAATGCTGATTGTAGGAATATTGAACTGAGTATTGTAAGGATATTGAACTGAGAGTATTGTAAGGATATTGAACTGAGTATTGTAAGGATGTTGAACTGAGTATTGTAAGGATATTGAACTGAGTATTGTAAGGATGTTGAACTGAGTATTGTAAGGATATTGAACTGAGTATTGTAAGGATGTTGAACTGAGTATTGTAAGGATGTTGAACTGAGTATTGTAAGGCTATTGAACTGAGTATTGTAAGGATTTTGAACTGAGTATTGTAAGGATGTTGAACTGAGTATTGTAAGGATATTGAACTGAGTATTGTAAGGATTTTGAACTGGATATTGAACCACACACATGGAATGGTGGTCATCTGTTGCTGTATAGCTGTTATAGTGCCTTTATCAGCAGCTTATGCAACCCAAAGACATAGAGTAAATGTGACTGTGAGTGTGTCTGAGAGACAGAAGGGGGGGGAGAGAGAGAGTGAGTGAGAGTGAGAGAGAGAGAGAGAAAGAAAGAGAGAGAGAAAGAGAGAGTTGTCCCTCATATGTCTCCTGTCAGTTGGAACACCTGTCTCAGCGGCACCAGTAGGAGCTGTTTGGATTACGCAGCAGGACTCCTCGTTCACACACAGACACACACACACACACCTCCTCCAGCCATTTAGGGACGAGGGATAACAAGGGCCACAGTTTTAATTAACTCTGCTCCCTTAATTAGTTTTACAGCTCAGTATATTTAAAGTGGTGTATCATTTCACTGACATGAACTGCTTTATCAAGCCTGCAAACACCCAAACCACCGACACACCCCTATAGCTACTCTTCTGGTTCTCTGGGTCTCTTGCTGTTTATAAATGGCTGCCATGTTTTGTGACTGACATTATGCTGTCTCATTAAAGACGTCGTGGTCTGCCTGTTGTCACACATCTCCCTTGTGCGATGTTAAACAATGGCCTTGATTTAAAGGGAAAGAATGGACAAGAGAAACCGCAGAGGAATGTGGGCGTACTGTCAGGCCGCGTCTAAATTTATACCGGCGCTCTTTTATCATGCGTTTGCATCGGCCTCCTTTTCCCACTCCCAGAGCAGGGAGACCTCATTAGAACAGGTTAAGGCAACCTACTAATGGTTTCTCTCTGCGCTAATAACGTCAGGTCACCTAATATTACACGCGGCTTGGTGGGTCTCCTCCTGTTATTTATCATGCATTATTAACAGCGGCATATCCTGAAATCACACTCGCACAGCTGCGGTAATGTTCCCAGAGCCCAGGGTTAAGGCATGGCAGCACAGTGGCGGTGTGGTTGCCTGCATTATGCTTTTCTTGGGTACAAAGCAGGAAAAGCCTACTGTGATCATAGCCTCCTGTTTCAGCACTGATTGAAGTGGTGCTGTAAGCTGGTCAGAGGTCACTGATGGCCAAGTTAATGGTACGCTTTCTATAACGTCATTGCACCTTTGTAGACAATGTTCTTTTTAACGGCCACAGTGATATTTGGTGAGGAGAGATCTTATTGCTAGTATATATAAGGCTCCAGGAACCTGCAACTGAACAAACTGGAAAAGAGAAGCACTAATAGAGGCTGTGTGAACAGGACCCAGTTTAATCCCCGCTGCATAGTAACCGGGGCAACAGAGTAGTTAAAGGAAAATTCCGGTATTTAGCACTTTAAGTCCCTTTTCTGGTTTGTTTTGGATGAACTAGAGTAGTGGACAATTTTGACGATTGGTCCTGTCTCGACTTTTCTGAATCTTTTTGAATCGCCTTTGTCTACTCAGAGTGGCTGCCAACAGGCATGCTCAAACATGTCCTAAAACAACCCTTAACATTCGTTTTCGAAACTGTGCAACTCACCGAGTGGTTAGTGGTGTTTGTTGATGTTCCAAAACAAGTAGCGTAGCGAAATACAGTTTCTGTCGTGTTTTATTTGGCATTTTGTAAAATCCCATTGATTTCTGTTGGAAGACTCATTGCACGTTGATATTACTGCTCCACCGTCTATGCTTCAGGTTCAAATATTGAGCGGAAGTTTATACGAGGTTGTGAGGTGTCTGAAAAAATAGTTCCACAATAGCAAATAAGACGGCTGGAAATCATACATTGCGCCGATATATTTTATTTTAATAATCAACGAACACCACTAACCACTCGGTGAGTTGCACAGTTTTGAAAACGAACGTTAAGGGTTGTTTTAGGACATGTTTGAGCATGCCTGTTGGCAGCCACTCTGAGTAGTCAAAGGTGATTCAAAACGAGTCAGAAAAGTCGAGACAGTACCAATCGTCAAAATTTCGGTGTCCACCACTCATCCAAAACAAGTTCATCCAAAACAAACCAGAAAAGGGACTCAAAGTGCTAAATACCGGGATTTTCCTTTAAACTCACACACACACACACACACAGATAGTTTATTGAGTCCCATCATCCCCATAGCCATCAGTCCCCACCATGGTTTCAGTTCTGTTCTCAACCACATTTTCGTCATTTAGCAAAATAATTTCCATTGACCCATCTCGGAGCAACAGTGCTGTTTATTACAGGAGCTACCACAGGTGTATAATTCAGAAGCAATCGCTTTCCAGAGAGTAAACCTTTCCTGTGTCCCACACACACACACACACACACACACACACACACACACACACACACACACATGTAGCCGCCTGCGTTGAACTCTCCTCACACCCAGAGAATCTTGCCTCAGTCACTGCCAGCTTTGCATAGGCGAGCAGGCCTGGCTGATGTGACTTTGCATAATTTGAATAATGCCATTCATGGAAATGTACAGGGGCGATGAAATTTTAATGGGGTTTGGGATAACACAACAGCATCTCATTTACAATCACACTCCTCTCCCTCTCTCTCTCTCTCTCTTTCTCTCTCTCTCTCTCCCTTTCTGTCTCAGCTCCCTGGGTCCTAGCCTACTGTGCGAACATCGCTTATTTCATTATCACATCACCCGTGCTTTTTTTCTAGCCAGAATAGACTTATAATTAAAACGAGTGTCAAATCTGTGAATGACGGGGGGAGCGAAGAGAAGAGAGGAGAAGAGAACGCGCTCACAAAAGTCGGGCTCTGAGTCAGACTGATCTGCCCTTTCCTGGGCTCAGAGGATCGAAGTACAAGTAGAACAGAGGGGCTGGTTTGGGGGGTCTTTGAAATTTCTGTTTGTAAAAGCCAAAATCAATATTTCAGCAGTGAAAAGGAGAGTTGTGCTGGGTTGCATTTTTCATGTGATCTGAATCGGTGAATAATATATTCCGTCATAAAGGTATAATCTGCTGTCTGCTGAACGTGAGACGCACGTTCCCGGTCACTGCGTTCGCACCGAAACACCACATTCTGCTTGTTCTGACACTGCCCAACACTTACCACTTACACCAGATAAAAAAAAAAAGCTCTGCGCAGGCTTCAACAAGGGGCACGGGACTCACTCTCCGGACTAGTGGAATCTGTCTACATCTTTTGAAGGAATTTCAAACAGCTCTCTAGTGGACACTGACCTTGAGATAGTCTTCTAATCCCTGTGACATTTTGTTTGCTCCCGTTTTTTGGTCTGCGCTAAGTCTGAATGATTACGCCTTCCCTGGCAACCCCTACCCCATGCTGGGCTATGTCATCAGTGACCACTTGATGACCATTAACACTGTGTCAAATGCATTTTATAAAGCGGTTCCACATCTTCAGTAGGATCCGCTATCATATTTTCAGACCATTTCTTTTCCCCAGCGCTGGAGTTTTATGGAGTTTTTGCCTACCACTCCCTTCCACGCCACCCCACCCCACTCTGTGCCAGCCCGCCCCAACCCCCAGCCGATGAATCAGGGGTACAAACGCCCTAGCCTCTGTGTTGCCTGAGCCTCCTTGGAGATTACAACACCAATTAGTCTGCTGTTTCCTGACATTCTCCCATCAAAGCTGAGAAGCGCGGGCTTTTATTTTTTCACATCAAAGACTATTATTCTTTCTTTTCTCCCTTCAAATCAACATCTACCCTCAGGATCTGTGAGCTTCTCTCTCTCTCGCTCGCTCACTCACTCTCTCTCTCTCACTCTTTTTTATTCTTTTCTTCTCCCCACCCCAAGTCGGCATCTTCTTTGACTGGGATCATAATAGAACTGGCAATGCAAGCCAAAGACAACAAGGGGAAGAGCTGCCGTTTGCACCCCAGAGATGTCAAATTGTTTATTGTCTTTCCTTTATCTCTCTCTTTCTCTTTGTGTACCGACTCTTATTATTCTGCCACAACATGTGAAGAGGCACAAATCTAAATCCAGCCTCAGCCTGCCTCTCTTTGTATGGCAGGAATATTCTCTGCATCACTCTATATACTGATGTATTGGGGAGAGCTGCTTTAAAAATGCATGATCCATGTGCATAATGTATAATAATGTTTTAAATATAAGATTCTCCCCTTTTTCCTCCTTTGAGACAGAAAGCTGTATGGCTCAGGTTATCAGGTCTATTGATCTCAGCGAGGGTTTGAATTAAAGTACCTGTGGAGGGAGAGAGACAGAGAGAGAGAGCGGAAAAGAAAGGGAATAGGATAGACAGGTAGGAGACATGAGGCTAACAAAACAGCAGTCTTGATGAGGAGAAGCATCTCCCTGCAATCATTTTGACAGAACACTGAGAACTGCAAATACTGCACCCTAGCCATCTGTCGTGCATATAGCAAGGATTTTCACAAATCACATCTGATGAGACCTGCTTTTATTACTATTTTTATCCTTTAAAAGACTACTTAGATGAGACAGATATCGCTTGTTAGATGCAGATTTGTTCAGCGTAGGCACAAATGACACGAGAGTGTCTCCACTCTTTTGAGTCATTCATAGTGAGCTCCGACACACCAAGCTTCTGGCTTTATCGAGAGAGACTCTGGGCTTTTCCCCCTCAACTGAGCTTGAGTCCCCCCATCACCCCTGTCCTCCGCCCCTACATCCTGGCTTGACTATTTATTAACCCAACATGGCTCCTTAAAAGAATTTACACAGAAAAATTAGGTAGTTCGGTGCAAGTGCAGCACTCTAGTTCAGGGGCCTCGCCACTCCTGGACCGGGTCAATAAGCCGTCCTTCACGGGCCAAACTCGCAGGCAGCCTGAAAGAAGCCCGGTCCGACTAATCAAAGAGGGATGGGGTGATGTGTGGTGGGACCATTGATCCACTCCTCCACATAGACTCCCTGTTTGAACCTATGGTTTGAACTCATGAGGCTGGTCTCTCTCTTTCTCTTTCTCTCTCCTTCATTCACTCTCTCTCTCTCACTCTCTCACTCTTTCCTTCGGTCTCTCTCCCTCCCTCTCTCCTGTGGCAGGACACAGGGCTCTGAGGGAGGCCGTGGCCCGAGGTGTGGAACGGGCAGACCTCCATGTGCTGAGGGGTTTTTGACTTTATTCCGCTGCTCTTCCATTTCCTCACCTCCAGAGTGCCTTAGTTGCTGTTGGAAGACTTTTTGGCCCACATTTATAATACATTCCACTTGCACCACCTTTGAGCGCCTTGGATATCCATATCCTACATATTTTTATGTACCAGAATATTTGATATATCGTATACTCTGTATCAGTGGTTGTGGATGCTTGTGGTACAAGTAGTAGACCTTGTGTGCTCTCTTCTTTATTAAAGTGCATCAGGGCGTTTTGGAGAAATGTTGGTAGCAGACCCCTGTATGCATTTCTCAACCTGACCCAGCCAAACGTACCGCCAGGTACGTTTCTGAGGTGCAAACTAGCCAGCGGGGGTGCTAAAGAGAGACGTTTAGACATTGTTTACTACAGTAAGGTCTGGTCAAACTAAATCGTAGCTTACACAAGCTCAGCAGTATTCTTTGGTTACCAAACCAAAGTTTTGAATTAATAGTGCCTATATCTCGCTACGTTTTCACAAGGCACATCCCTGAACTGCCGTCTATGAGTTAGCTCATAGACTTACCTGGTGGTATGTTTGGCTGGGTCTGCGAAAATGTTCCCAGGGGAACGTTTCGCTAATGTGACCAGGTTGGCATTTCCCTACATGTCTACAGTATGTAAACTTATTTTCTTAAAACATCCAGGTAGTAAAACATGTTAGTGACGTGTATTAAAATCAGTGGAATTGAAAAGGAAAAAAGGAACGAGATGTTTTAGTGTTCATCCAAACATTATCATCAGCTGTAAAGGTGTGACCGGAAGGAGAAACTAGACAAGAACTAGACAAAAATCTAGACAAGAAATGACATGATCAGCACTTGACTGAGATGTTAAAAGTCACATGACTACACGAGATGTCTTCCTGTATGAGTTGCATACATGGTGTCAAATAGACCCCAGTGGCTTCTTGGAGAGCATGCTGCAGTGCGCATGTCAGTAATCCTTCATTCGAAGGGTGAACTCGGTGCAACTGCACATTAGCACTGAGTGCTTCAGGGCCAGATCTGACTACACGTTCACTAACACAGTAATGCAGTGTAGACACATGGGCTTATGCTTAGTGCTTAATCCCCATTAATGTTTGGAAGCATCAGTAGCAAGAGCTCAATGCTAAAGCAGAAAGCAATCGAAGGCAATACAAGCTTGCACAAGCTTATCTTATTAAATATGGAAGCTTATTTCAAACACCGGAGAAAAACTAAGGTTTCTCTGTGTGCCTTTGAAGTAGATTTCCTTTAGCCTACTTTTAAAAGACAAATGAACTTGTAGCCTTGCGCTAGCAAATGAAACTCTGTCAGGAAGTGAGCATTTGTATGAAATCAAAAGGTGATTTTCCGGCGTTTTTTTTTTCTTCAGTGGTTTTAAACGACTTGATGAATTTCAGCAGTAGCT
Organism: Alosa pseudoharengus; assembly: GCF_046254945.1. Taxonomy (NCBI): domain Eukaryota; kingdom Metazoa; phylum Chordata; class Actinopteri; order Clupeiformes; family Clupeidae; genus Alosa; species Alosa pseudoharengus. The sequence goes on along the minus strand of NW_027468630.1, from coordinate 7,901,718 downwards.
GAAGAACATGGCTGCACATGCATTCTGTAAATGCATTCTGCTTATAATATAAGTATAATTATATACACTCCATCACACATTGCATTATGCTTACATATGTACACAAAGCTCAGAAGAATATGCTATTGTAAATATAAGCCCGGCTGAAATGGAAAACAAATATACAGCACTATACCTGTTCTGGGTGAAATATATGTTATGACACTACAATGCATGCAATATCATTTGTTGCTCTCTTCTCCTGTCTGCTGTGGTGTCCTATCCTCTGTAAGCTACAAGATCTGCCGATCTGTCGTTAATCACACCCCACTGTAATGCCATGCACTCTCTCTAATAGGCTTTTGATAAACTGCCTCTGTAGTGTGCATAGATACTTCACTGTTGTGAGGGATTACTCACTAGTCTCTGTCAGTTACCTTAGTGGTAATAGACATGTTGTTATATTGCCTGTCAGTGAAACAATGCGGTGGATTCTGTTATACATTTGCTGGCATGAAACATAAATGGGGACTGATTTTCTGGGTTGGCAGAGAGCTTAAGGCAACACAGGATTTGGGTTTGGCTTCATCTTAATTATGCAGTTGTGCTTTGCTCATCCTGGATCCCTGAATGAACGAGTCATACTGTGTTTATTGGAGAGGCAGATATGTATCGTATGTTTTTTTGTGTGCTGCTGAAAGAGGCTTGTGAGATAACAGAGCTAATCCTGTAGTGGGAAGCTACTCAATTATTACAGCTCATATTCTGTATCATTAACCCCTCTATCAGCTGTCATTTATACCATATTTTTCTTTTGCCTGGAAAAATAACAATAAAAAATGTCATACTAATAGCCATTTTATCTTTTGTTTTGTTTCAAGGGTAAGGTGATTAAAGCATTTTCAGACCAAGGGCAGCTGTTTCTCAGTTACTCAGGAAACACACTTTAAAACACACACATAGTCGTATACACACACCACCACACACAAACACACACACACAGAGACAAACACTCACCAAGAGGATAGAAATGTCTAACATTAGGCTACAGAAAACTAAATCCTCCCAAAACTTTCCAGCGCAAGCCCATGGGATGCTGGCCTGGGTCAAGCCACATCTCTGTGCAAGTGTGTGAGAGAATCCACCTTGTTAAGGAAATGGAAGTGTTCGGGGGGGGGGGGGTTGCTTTTCTCTTATGGTGCGGGTCTTTATTAGAAAAGTGTGTTGCACACCGACTGAATACCAATGGGAGGCGGCATTGGCCCTTAAAGGGGCAAGTACACGGAAATTGGGAGACAAACAGTGGCCAATTAGTGGGCCTCCCATTTAGCCGACCATGAATTCATGTCTGATTTAGTCAACAGGGCCACTGTAACTGCCACTCCGAGGCCCTCACCCTCTCCTCCCTTATGGTGCCAATTGAAAAGGATTATTGTGATGCTAAGCATGAAGCTGGAGCTCCAGCATGTTGGTGGGGTGGCAGGGGCTTGGATAATGATTTGGCTGACTGTATTGAGTCTTTTGTTCCCATGCAGACTCAAAAAATGCAGTATGTGTGTTTGTGTTTGTGTGTGTGTGTGTGTGTGTGTGTGTGTGTGTGTGTGTGTGTGTGTGTGTGTGTGTGTGTGTGTGTATGGTGTACATGTGTCTGTTTGTGTCTCTGAGTGAGATATTTATGTGACGAATTTACAAAAAGAAAAAAGAAAAAAAAACTGTGAATGTCTAGCGCCTATAATGCATTTCATATGTCTCAAGCTTTTGAAAATGGCTTCAAATTAACTTGGCTCCACTGCAGCAACAGTTGTGTTTTCTTAATAAGCAGATGGACACTGGCATCCGAAATCACGGCCATCGTTGAGACTTCTATTGAGCAACACAAGTGCCACAGCTGCCTCTTAATAGAGCAATGCTTCAGCCAACACCTGGCCAGCAGGTGCCAAACCTGAAACAAAACTAATGAATGTCTCCTTTGTGGCAGGTAGCGAGGCGTCTCCTCATTACAAAACATGCACTCTCACTCACATTGCCCTCGACATTGTTCTTTTGGGAGTGTTTAGAACCATTCGTGAAAGGGCAAGGAAAAAGTTCTCCGCGATGTACCTCAGCACCTTCTGCCCTCTACTCCCACTAATAAATCAATTCGTGAGCCATCCAGCCATAGCCATAATTACCAATTTGTTGGGGATTTAGAGATCATGTTATGTATGTGTGTGTGTGTGAGTGTGGTGGGGGTGGGGGTAGTAGGGAGGTTTCAATGACAACCTTGTAGTTCATAAAGAGCAATTAGCCTCATCTGACTTTGCTAATTGAGGGAGAAGATTGATGACAGAAGAGAAAGAGAGAGAGAGAGAGAGAGAGAGAGTGAGAGAAAATAAAGCGCTGGAAGATTATGCGTAGGGGTGATGGGAGGGAGGGACACTGCTAAAATGGCTGACCGAGAGACTGTTATCATCAATGCTTAGTAAACACAGAACTAAGTGCCCTGCTACGCTGGCTTTAGCAAATCATTAAATGCGCTTTAAATTCACTGATTTACTTCGCCGCTGTTTGTTCAAGACAATAACAGCACAAAGACGTTCACGTTGTTGAGCTAATAATGATGCAGCACAGATTATGAAATATTTATGTGCGCCGCAAAGCTCTCACTGCTGTCTGGAATTCAGAGCAATGCACCCTTCTTATTCATGGGAGGGAGATTTGTGTCAAGGCCAACAGAACCCTCTATAGCATTAAAAGTGAGGAAGGACACGGTGAAGTTAGCATGGCATATACTGAGTTTTTTTTACCATTATGATGCATTATGTGTAGTATAGTATAATGTATCATAACATAACATAGCATAGCGTAGTATAGTATAGTCACGTTATAGGCGTAGTATAGACCCTTTCAAGAGAGTTCCATTATCAGCATCATAGTTGGCCCCACAAGACTTCCTTTTTAACATTCCATATGTTATCTTAATGCAGAGGAAGTAGATTGGGACCCAAATAGAACGTTCAAGCATTGTTTTTGTTTTTATTGTTGATAGCAAAGATTCTAGAGCGGAGAATCTTTGGTTGAAAGGGTCTATAGTAAATCATGTTACAGGCTAGCGTAAGGATTAACCCCGTGGACTTACCATTGTATAGTTCTTACCATTGTATAGTTCTATCTGCAGCTTTCGGTAGTAGCAGCTTCTAAATATTTTACTGCGGCTAAGCAAATGATATTGCACCACATTTGCAGGTGGATACAGTGTTACCATTAAGGGATGCACCTGGCTGCATTCATATCCTGTGGTATTTAAATGTTGCACCACTTATTAGTGCTACCCCAGTGTCACACACACCCGAAACCCAAAGCTTTATCAGAAGCAGCCTGAAGGCTTACTGTGTGGATTTGTCCTGAAACTAGTGCTTTTCTCTGGGAGGAACAGACTTAACAGGAAGTCATCAGGCCATCGGAGCAGACAATCCTCCGGTGTCCGGACGTTTTTCTTCCTAAACCCACTCGCAGCCACATGCTCTCAGGTCTGCTTAGGAGAAGGACAACTCAGCAACACTGCTTCACTGATGCTGCACATCCTGTGTGCCGAGGGACACTTCCCTTTACTGGACTGGGGCTACTGCTCTACAGAACCAATTGCAATCTGTCTCTCACCTTGTCCAAATCATGTCAGCTGCAAGAGTGTTGAGCATGGAAATCCCTAGAATTGCCGGAATTGCTGCAAAAAAAACCCCTCCCTATTTGAAGGCTATCTTCTCTCCTATATTACCTACGAAAACAACACATTTACCTACTCAGTGGAGTCTTTCAATGGTGCATGGCACAGGTGTCAGAAAATGTAACCAGTTCCCATGTTAAAAAATACACACATTATGTGTTAAATGTCTTATCACTAACATCTGTCACTGCTGTTGTGTAATCTTTGTTTGATGAAGTGACACCATTAGACAGGCAACAGAGAGAACCCAAGTTGCCCTCTCTACTCTACAGATTATTATTTGAGTTTCTAATGGCTCATGTGATCCTTCCAGTGATGGGTCTTTGCTATACTGTAGCTGCAGAGTGCCATTGTTAATTTAAACTAGCCTCACAATATAATACAGTATCTTACTGTACAGAATCCCATATTGTGTTGTATCACAGTGTAGACATGGACTCTGAAATGTAATTCTCTTTGAATGCCTGCAGAAGTGAATTACACAGAGCCACGGTCATGCCAAGCAGAGGGATCCATTTGCATCCATCCATCAGGCAATGCAGGTGAGTTATGGAACACGGGCTTGATCTCAGTCACAACTGACCCCTGCCGCTAAGATCAGATAGTGATGGTGATCAACAAGCCACTCGCAGTGACCCAACGTTTAAATAGCACACTGATATTAAGGGACCACACAAAATCATAGAGATACATGACAACAACAACAACAACAATCTGATAACAATAAGGTATTTGCTTTAAGCCAAAGCAGTACATCAAAGCACCAGAGAACAGGATGCATGTGCCATACTTGACCTATTCTTGTACATCAGAGCTGTTCCTCCCTGCATTAAGGTAATGTGATGAAATTTGTTTAACGTTGTTTGTACACTCCTCAAAGGCCGTTGGCTTATTGCAGCTGAATCCAGTAGATTTCATAGCAAGGCAGTGCTGACAGGAATATTAAGTGAGCCAGTGCTGGCAATATGGAATATAAATGAGGTTATTTTACACTGCAGAGCTCTGCAAACCGACACAAAGACTTCTCTCTTTGTAATAAATCATTCCCACACAGACAGGCTAGTACTCCGAGGGCATTGTTTAATACTATCTGCAAAGAAAGGGGGGGAAGTAAATTGGTTTACATAGCAGAAAAGGTGCTGTGTTTGGTGTGGATGATGTGATGATGAAAGATGGAATATATTTGACTTATCGATGATAATGAACTTGAGGATGGGAATATGTTGCATCTAGGATGCCATGGGACCCAGCAATATGGGGGGGGGGTGTTTCAGGAGAAGTCCCAAGCAAGCAGTAAATGTAGCCGAGTAAGACTTTCTGAAATAGTATTCTTGTCCCTTCCCAACCTTTTCAATAAAACAACATAAAAATGCAATTTACATTCGGCTGGCTCTCTTGACTGCCGCCACCGTGGCAGTGGGGGATATATATTTTGTCAGGGAACGCTGAAAGATGAAAGATGAAGAGGCGTTTTACCCTTCACTAACCTCCTCTCTCCCAGGGCATGGGCTCTGTGATTGTGTGCCTTTTGTGACGATGCCCTCTCCAGCCTCTCCTTTTTCCTCAGACAGCATAGCCACATTCATGAAGGTAAACACCATGCATTTGCTCCGGCATGATCCGTCCGTCGGCCCTAGTAGCCAAGGTCTACAAAGACAGAAAGAAATCAGAAACTCAATTTCCCAATAGCACACTGTATCTCCTCTCACATGTGCTCTGTGCACTAATGTTTTTTTTTTCTTCTGTTTTGTCTGTACGGAAAAGTGGATGACCTTTGACACAATCTCACAGCGTGTCACCAAGTCTAATGTTGTAGCAATTTAGAAGATGAAAACAACCTGTCAAATATAGCCTCCTTTTGGAGCTGCGACATAACTACTCAGAACATTTTCAATCAGTTTGTCAATATCAAAAGCAAATCCAGAGTTACCTTTGTTTTACATGTTACAAGTGAATGATACCTCATTTTTTTTTTATTTGATATGCAAATTGTTCCTCTATCAAATGACCTTCATGTCCTTAGCAATGTATTAGCATGGCCATCAGCATCTAAACAAATTGCATTCAAAACTACCATGAGTTGATACTGTAAAACCCTCATCTCACCATCCACTATTCTAGATATACATTTGCGGCATTCTGAGGACAACTTATTTTATACAACAGAAATGTGAAACAAAATGAAGTGTCACATCTGGAGATCTTTAAAAGGAGAAGCCGTAAAAAAACAATGCAGTACCCTACAAAGTAAGGTCCAGATGTGCACAGCAATATTAGAGCTTAAAGATGAAAACACCTCTGTAATACGGAACTCAAAAACACTGTGGTGTTAAAAGCCTGATCTCACTGATAATGCGTTCTGCATCAGTTGCACTCTGTGATGAACTCTGCCACTGATTCTATACTTAATCTCAGTGTGTAGTAATCTCAGTGTGTAGTAATCTCAGTGTGTAGTAATCTATCAGGGTGCTCCTACCTATTGCCACACTTCATTCTGCCCTGTAATTAATAATGTAGCAACATCACAACCACTTTCCTATAACACACAATTTGTTGCCATTTTGAAATTAAATTGCATAGATATTTCCCTAAGCCTTCCATAATGTAATTTTCCATGAGCAATTATCAGATAGAATCATTCATTCTTGAGGTCACATTTCCTTAAATCACCTGAAATTTCCCAGATCTCTAATTTGTACTGAAACACAAATTGCTAGAATTGTCTGTCTCTGAACATGACTTATGTACTCTCTTTTATACCAAGCCTTGAGTACAGACCTCTTTGAACTTCTCTGAGCTTCTGGTGCAAGGCCAAAGCTCACTGAGAAAGCCAAGGGGGAACATTTCTGTCATGCTGCCAATGTTGATCAATGAGACTGGCTTGCAGAGGCCTTTTGCAAACATTTCTGCACATTAAGAAATGCTTCTGTGCCCAAAACAAAGCTAGCTGTAGCTTTAATGGAATTCTCATCACACCAACGTGATTGTACATGCATGCACGCTATCAAGGGCATTGGGTTCTCCAAGATACCAATGCCTATTAACAATCCAAAGTGGTACATCTACATGCAATTAGGGCTTTGCATTTTTTTCTGTGCAATTAGAATGGCATTATAAAATGGTAAAATCTTTTGGTATTTATGACTGTGTGTAGGATGTCAGAGCTGAGGCAAATGCGGTCCCAGCCTCTGATCATACCATAAATGGCTTTCAGTGCATAATAGAGACACTCATTTTAATAGTGTTTCGCTCACCAAGAACATATGATGGTCGTAAACCTCCATGAAACTTGTTTTTTCCCCCCCTCAAAGCTGTCTGTTGCAAACCTGTTTTTTTTTGTCTTTCTGTTCCCTCGGTTCTCTTTTCCCAGCAGTCACCAAGGCTGAAATATTTAACACAGTATGGAGGGGAAGGCAAATCCTGTAATACCGGGGGGGATTATATTTGCACCATTCTACATGTGGGAAATGAAAGTTGGTATTAAAAGGGCTCTCCCAGTAGAACGTCAGCCGATATCATTACCATCTACACAACAGGGATCCATAGCTCACCTCTCTCGGATCCGAGCCTCCAATATCTTTTTGCAGTGGTCAGTGTTGGACACACATAAGAACACATAAGTAACTGACAATGTCTGCTTATGGCAGACCATATAAAGCATGAAAGATCGTGTTTGTGTTAGTCGTTGTTGTTTAATTAGAACTGTGGGCTACTTTGCGAAACATGAGGCTTGTTTTTCTCTACACTCTCTACTCCCTCTACTCTTTCTACCTTCAATTATCAGCCAATGCTCTGCTTGCTGATAGTGTTCTGTTTATATTAATAGAATGTGTTCCATAGCTGTTAATAGACTGGGTCTTTTAGATTTTGTTACACAGATATTTAGATGTCTTTTTAAATTTGTGTAAAACAGATTCATTCGGGGTTAAACAGCAGAATCATTCCTGCATAACATGACACGTAAGTAATATTTTGTTCAGTTTTTTTTTATTGCAAGAGTGGTTCTAAGAGGATCAATATGAAAACGGCCCCATCTTTCATACAAGGCAAATCTTTAGCGCAATTCAAAGCTATATCTTTTGAAAAAGGGAATAAAACCTTTAATTTAGTCTGCAATAAAACCAAAGGGGCTTAGTGAAACTGATTCTTTCCAGGACATTAATCATAAAAATTTAATGGATATCAAATATTTAATACAGTAGAATGTACAACTTGTATTACTATGGCTTTTTTTGAATCGATCATGTAGGGAAAATCCATAATTAAAATTATGCTAGCAGGGGTGAATCATTAAGATTTCTCTCCCCCTCCCCCTCCCCTTTAGAAAATGAAATATACACCCTGCCAGTGATGTATAGGCTATTAGAGTTAGGGATAAATTATTGCAGTTCTTATAAAAATGACTGCTTAATTATACTGGATATATTAAGCGCATGCAATATAGCTTGTGCCGCTGAGCACAAAATTTGCCTTTTAAAGTAATCATAATTACAAAATGTCCCACCGTTGACCATGAAAAGCTTTTACATGTCATACTGTAATACACTTATCCAGCTTTATGTGCCCATACATGGGAACCACATCAGATAAATAATTAAAATAAGTAAAATGTTACGAAACAACTCTGTTCGGTATACAGCCCTAACATATTCATGTACAGTATTATGCACTGGCAGAATGCCAGAAATTACACTACTTGTCTTTTCAACATATAAACAGTATGCTATGCTGCAACATACAGTATATATATACTATATATATTATAGTTCTTTACCTTGGAGAACATTGTGCAGCCTCATTGAGACATCTTTACATATATGTGTTGTTTATATTTTACTGCCACTATGGATACTGTAGGAGGTCATCTAGTTATTTATCAACCTCCTGGTTGTGTAATAAATGCTTCTGCGGTATTTTTTACAGTATATGGTAGTAACGAGTTAAGTTACCCACATGAGTAAAAAAGTACTTTTCCGAGGAACAACAACTTTCTATATTCCTTTATCAAAACTGTACTTCTACTCTCACTCAAGTACATTTTTGAGCTAGTAATCTACTCTTTACTCCGCTACATTTTCAATTGCCTTTCCTTAGATTATTATCGGAGGAGAAAGTATCTCGAGGGAGAAAAGCGCACCCTTGCCTCGGTGCACAACGGCATGGGAGAAAAGAAGCAGGGCTTCAGAATGCATTGTTACGTTGCCCCACGATTATAAAAGTAATGACTGGCCTATGTAGAGTCAGACATGTTGTAGCCTACCTACACAGAAGTAGATGTTGTATACAGCGGGAAAATAAGTATTGAACACGTCAACATTTTTTTCAGTGAGTATACTTCCAGTGAGGCTATTCGCATGAATCCACACATATATAAAAATCCAAACACTAATGTCTAAAAGTAGTGTTATGACTAAAAAAGTGGAATGGCACAGGGAAAAAGTATTGAACACGCTAAGAAAAAGCAGTACACACAGTGGCGGTTCTAGACTCAATTACTCCCTGGGCGAGATCCCCCCGAGCGACCCCTCCCCCCCCCCCCAACAACAAAACAATCTTTTTTTTCAAACAGTCATTTTTTTTATTGCGACATTTTAAATGTAATTTTTAAAGCAACATTAGGCAATTCTGCACAAACAAGCAGATGGCAAACAATGAGATGGCAAAATACTGCTTACAGCATTGCCATTTCACACAGTTAATTAAATGTGCAGGAATCATAGGTCTGCATTCATAACATTATGAGATGTGAGTTGTTTAGAAGAAAGTCAAGGTGTGACTGATTTTAGCCCACTAATAGACTGTTGTAGGCTATATACAGTGGATCCCCATTCATCCCCCCTTTCCCGTTTCATTAAGGAGACCCAGAGGTGAACTGTCCCCCGCAAACCCCTCCCTTCGCCCCTTCCTCTGCACAGTGCAGTGCAGTAGGCCTACCTTCTGAGCAACAGGGGCGCCAATTCCCTAATTCCTCACACAAGTGATGGATAATAGAAAATCGTTTTGCGACGTTTATTCTTCTTCTTCTTTTTTTTTTTTTTTTTTAAGCGCTCGTGCCACCCCCTACAAGATGCCGCCCCGGGCCACCGCCCGGTTCGCCCGTACCTAAAACCGCCACTGAGTACACAAACGCAAGGAATGGCAAGGAACAAACTGGAATCTATAAGTAGTTAGAGAAATGATCCCTCCTACTGTATCTGTGCAAATTGATATAAGCTGGTTTAGTACATACTGGTGGGCTATAAAAAGGTTTTTTGTTAACAAGGTGTCAAGAAACATTTCATGATGGGTAAAAGCAAAGAGCTCTCCCAAGATCTTTGCAACCTTATTGTTGCAAAACATATCAATGGAACTGGTTACAGATGCACTTCAAAACTTCAGAATCATCCAGCAAGCAGTATTGGAGCCATTATCTGCAAGTGGAAGGAACATCACTACATCATCAACTGGCCATGCACAGGATCTCCTTGCATGATTTCTGACCAGGAAGTCAGAAGGATAGTCAGAAGAGTAGCCCAAGAGCCAAGGACCACTCTGAGAACGCTCCAGAAAGATTTGTAGGCAGCAGGTACAATTGTTACAGAGAAAATCATAGGTAATGCACTCCACTGCCATGGCCTCTATGCATGCTCATCCAGCATGATTCTATTGCTGAAGAAAAACATGTCGAAGCTCGTTGAAAGTTTGCTACACAACATTTGAACAATCCTATGAAATACTGAGAGAATGTATTCTGGTTAAAAATGTAACTTTTCGGATGTCATACTACACACCATATTTGGAGGAGAAATGGCACTGTGCATCACACTAAAAATACCAACAATGAGGTTTGGAGGTGGTGGCATTATGGTGTGGGCTGTTTTTCTCATCTCATGGTACTAGCAGACTTCATACAGTTGAAGGAATGATGAATGGAGTCATTTTGTTCTGGGAGAATCTTTACATCCACCAGGATGATGAGGATGAGACATGGCTAGACTTTCCAGCAGGACAATGATCCAAAGCATTCAGCAAAGGAAACTCAATTGGTTTCAGAGAAAGGAAATCAAGGCCCTGACTTCAATTCAGTTGAACAGTTTTGGAAGTTAACTAAAGATCAGGATTCACAAGAGGGACCCCTGAAATCTTCAATATAAAGGACTATCTGTTTAAAAGAATGGGCCAAACTCACACCAGAATACTGTGACTGATTAGTTTCATCATACAGGAAATGCCTTGAAGCTGTCATTACGAATAAAGGCTTTTCCACAAAGTATTTAAGACATTTCAGCAGGCGTGTTCAATACTTTTTTCCTGTGTCATTCCACTTTATTGCACATAATTCGACCTATGGACTTTAATGTTTGGATTTTTTTTGAATATGGGTGGATTATCTGAGGTAATACTAATGTCTGGTTAATGTTAATTTCATGCAAATAGCCTCATTGGAAGTATACTTACTGAAAAAAATGTTGACATGTTCAATACTTATTTTCCCCGCTGTATATCTAAGCCTAACAGCTCAGTTAAGGCAATGACTTTTTTTGGCTGAGAAAGAAAGATAGCCTACTCTGTCGCTCTGTCCAAGTGGACATGCCTAGACTATATGAGGCCTAAATATAGGCCTACCCATAATATAGCCATTGTTTTTAGGTTACATTGTCTTCAGACTTAAGTATAAGTATATATACTCTTTTAATCCCTGAATTTATCCCAATCCGTGAATTAGTGAAACACACTCAGCACACACTAATCCCGGCGCCGTGAGCTGCCTGCAACAACAGCAGCGCTCGGGGAGCAGTGAGGGGTTGCCATGCTCAAGGGCACTTCAGCCGTGCCTACTGGTCGGGGTTCAAACCGGCAACCCTCCGGTTACAAGTCCGAAGCGCTAACCAGTAGGCCACGGCTGCCCCTAAGTTCTAACTTAGCAACACAAAGCAGAAGAATCAGCTGGCAATGGATTGGAAGTGACTGCTTTTCAATCCGTAGCCACTGAATGCTTATTCTGGCTATGACAAGATAGCCTACAGAAGTGTGTACAACTAGATGTACCGCAGAGCGGTACAAAATATGACCGCCGCCCAGTCCAGCACATTTTTTCCACAAAAATAAATCACGCTGAAAGGCCTATATGATTCTAACTGTCTCACTAAATTGCATTATCCACACTCAATTCTCACTGATATCTGCTAGACAACAAGTACCAAAACATGATTAGTTCATAGATTTCACATGTAAAATTAATTTTATACAACCCCACCTCCATCTTGCCTGTTCATAATTCTGAGAAATTCTTGAATTGTGTGCATGTACATGTTTATGTTATGCGTGTGTGTGTGTGTGTGCGTGCTTGTGTGTGTGCCTGCGTATGTGCCTGTGCATGCAAGCGTACATATGTCTACTGTGTGAGTATGTGTCATACGTATGATTACTGTGAATGTATGTGTGTGTGTGTGTGTGTGTGTGTGTGTGTCTGTTTGTGCACATGTGTGCACATGAAATGGGTTAACATGACCCCTGGAGGCAAACATACGGAAAAAAATGGTCATCCTAGGCCCTACAGTTCTCAAGATATTCACAGAGAACTGTGTCTGCCCTACCCTTCTTTCGGGGGGTCCAGTCCAGCGGGGGGGCTACAGATCAAAACGAAAAATTACGGTTCCATGCTATCCATGTGGGGGTACATGCCCACCAAGTTTTGTGTACCCCGGTCTTTCAGTGTCCCGGGAATCCTTGTTGGTGTACGTCACTAAATGTACACATAAATTATTTTATTGTAAGGCCCCCCATGAACGAAAGTACACAAAACTTGGCATGCATTCGGAGGGTGTCATAATGATCCTACACTTTTAATTTCGTGCAGTTTTGACCTTGTCAGCCAGAGATATTGTGATGAAAACACCTAATTTTTTGCTTTTTCATTTTTAACTAGGTGGCGCTATACATAAAATAAGTGGTAATGGGATGGGTTGACATGCCCCCTTAAGACCAACATACATAAAAAAGGTGGACCTCCTAGGCCCTACGGTTATCGAGATATTCACAGAAAATTAGGTCTCCGGCCACCTACAGGCCAGTTGGTGTATAGTAACATAAATTAATTTATTGTGTGGCCCCCCATTATCGGAATTCCACGAAACTTGGCGTGCATACAGAGGGTGTCAAAATGATCCTACACTTCCAATTTTGTACAGTTTTGACTTTGTTAGGTCACAGATACCTTCAATTACAACACCTCATTTTGACTTTTTTGTGTTTAACTAGGTGGCGCTATACATGATTTTTTAGACGCTATTGTAAAGCAATTTACAAAAGATTCACTGAACAAAAATGCTGATGTGGTACATGAAAATTTAGCTAAAAATGTGGAGAATGCAATGCAATCAAGCATTTTGGACGATATATTGTCACAAGCTGGCAGAATAGGCAACAGGCCGATGTGCGTTTTATTTGGAGACTGTTTTGCGAGACAGAGACTGAGTTTGCTGCTGATATTCTGGGGATAGGCTACAACATAGCCAATGTACGACTTTAGCCTTTTAATATATTTGCTGCATTAGATCAGTCTTTCTAGAACAGGCAAGGGCTTTCTAGCCTCACGTCAGCAGCGCTGCATCACCCATAGCCTATTAAAACAACCAGCGGATGGTGGGCGGGTGTGGTTTCGAAAATTGGTCAAAAAACTTTGGTGCTGATGGATAAGTTTTGCTATGCAGTTATGGTTGAAATAATAGCCCATCAGCGCATCTCTAGTGTGTGTGCCTCTCTCTCGCTCAGAGGGGAGGGAGAGGCTGAGGGTCGATCCAGCATAGATTCTAAACTCTGTGGTGGATAGGATCTACAATTAGGTGTTAACAATACTACTACGCTAGTACAACTACACATTGTAGTTCTCCGGTTTATTCGCTTGGAAAATCGCCACGTTTCATGTTGCGTGGCCGTAGCATTTCTATCAACTACTAGTGCAACTGTATTTAAGTCGGGAAAACGTGGATGTTTCTGATTACTTCAACGCTTAGTTACCGTCAAAGCCCGCTAGCATAGCAACATGCTAACACAGTCCAGCCGAGCACCAGAGCGTTGGAGTGCACGTACCGACACGGGAGTGGTATGACTCAACTCGTGAAAGTTAAGGTAAGAACATATATTACTACTGACATTGGGTGGCGTGTTCCTTTAAAGTACTGGTATATTAAATAAAATATATTTACGCTCAACAGGCATAAAGGATACTTTTGTATCCCTTTAAAGGGCCATCAAAAATATAAAAATGTAAAAAAAGTAACTTTTTACTTATTAACAAAGTAAAAACTTTTTTACTTTTACTTGAGTAGATTTCTCAGATGGGAATATTTACTTTTACTCAAGTATTTTTTTAATGGAGTAAGTGTAATTTTACTTGAGTATAGATTTTCAGTACCTCTACCCACCGCTGGCAGCATGTTATGTCTCTACGACAGTAGTTTTACGACATTACCGTGTTTTGTGTGATCTGATGACGTGTTGGCTAGGATGACTTGAATTAAACTGCATTGAGTTTTCCTACTTCTGTGTTTTAGTACAAACACACACACACACATTGGTGACGAGGATGGAGCTTTCACCACCCGCACCTTTTCTCACACTCCCAGGCGAGCCTCCTGTCTCTTGGACTTGCTGGCTGGACTTTTTTGAAACTTATATCACAACACTGAGACTTGAAGAAGCTAGCGATGCTTGGCAGAGAGCTCTTCTCATTCATTGCTTAGGCACCGAAGGACTACGCATATACTGTACAGCACTCTCTGCCAAGCAAAGAAATATAAAGACTGTGTCAAACTACTAGAAACTCACTTCACTGAATAGCTGTAGCATGTCCTAAATCTTCAGCAGGGTTGGAGAAAAGAAATATTGTACATCTTCCATCTCTCTCTCTCTTTCTCTCTCTCTCTCTGTGTCTCTCATTCCTTGTCTGTTTCTTTCTAACAAATTCTCTCCTGAACGCTGTCATATGCTGACTGATAAGCCCGGCTCATGGACATCCTACGGAATCTCTATCTCCCATCTGCCTATAGGAGCAGCCGTGGCCTACTGGTTAGCGCTTTGGACTTGTAACCAGAAGGTTGCCGGTTCGAACCCCAACCAGTAAGCACGGCTGAAGTGCCCTTGAGCAAGGCACCTAACCCCTCACTGCTCCCCGAGCGCCACTGTTGTTGCAGGCAGCTCACTGCGCCGGGCTGAGTGTGTTTCACTAATTCACGGATTGGGATAAATGCAGAGACCAAATTTCCCTCACGGGATCAAAATAGTATATATACTTATACTTAAACTATTTTTGTCGCCATCCTCCCGTGTAATACTTATCCCTAAATGTGGGTGGGGGTAAATCCTCTGTTGGTCCGTATTGTGGTGGGCTCACTAACTGACCCATGACCCTTTTAGACCTTTGAGCACCCAGGACACGGGTTGAATGACCTCAATCAGTTTCCATCTTATAATGGGTCAGATTAGAAGCGGATCAACAGCATAAATATACCTCTTGAACAGATTAAAACCATGATGTACACAGGCCTGACCTTTTGTATATGTTTGTGTTCGTTTGACGTATGGATAGAAATCCCTACACTTCATCCGTGTAAAGGTCAGGTAATGGATGACACAGATCAGCCTTTGACTACAAATGACATTTTCCCCCCTCCCCTGGATTACTGTACATAGGCATGATATAACCCCACAGTGGTATTTTCACAATTGCAATACAAGGAAAGGAGACAGAACTGTCATACTGTATCTGGATATATTTCATAGACAAAAGCATCTCGTAGATACTTTAACTATAGTTGCCAGAACTATCTTAAATATATTCAAATGAATGCTATGACACATTTTAATTAGATGACACAGTGATGATCTCTAACCAATTGAATTGAACAACCGACTCCTGAATGATTAAAAACAATGCTTCACACTCTGTATTGCCATCTGTCTCTCTGAAATGAATGACTGAGAAAATATGTTGAAACATTTTTGAAACCAGATGCCTTTTTACATTTATCAAAACACTCAATTAAAAAAAATGTTGTCCAGAAAATCTGTGCTGGCCAAATACGAGCCATAAGGTTGCCTAAGCTTTCTCGAAATCCTTTGAATATACTGTATAAATGTGTTATTAGAAGTCTACATTAGGGAAAGCAGACTCTTGACTTCCGACATTTAGGATAAAAACATACGGACTGTCATGAGACTTCATGTCATGCTATGTGTGAGTGGTATTGTATCCTGTCTACATTACTAATCGTATTAAAGCACTCTAGGGAAGTGTGCATGTAGAGTGCAGTCTGTTCACTTAGTGCCTCTACTCTGTGATCCCCTCATACCAGAGACGTGCGTAACATGTTATTGTTAAGGGAATGTGGATTGGTGACCTTTTGACCGGCTAAAGTGGAGTGAGATTTGTTGATCCAAACAAAGTTTTATACATTTGATATAAAGGCCTTTGACATCCTAAAGATTCAAGGAAATAACTCAAGACGGTTTACATTTCATCACCGTACTAAGCTATAGGCTACTACAGTACCAAAGGCTATGCTAACTTAGTGCTCTTTCATACACAGTTTTACAATTAATTCACAAGACCCCTTCTGGAGCTTTAAGCTTCCATGATCACTGAGACTATGAAGAAACTGTCAGCTTCTTAAATCACTTGAGCAGACCACCGCTCACCTGCACATTCTCTCTCTCTCTCTCTCTCCATCTCTCCCTCTCTGTCTCTCTTTCCTTGCTGTGGGAACGGTGAAGGGAGCTTATTTCAGGAGTATCCCCTCATTTATCTACAAATGCCTTCACCCATATCTGTGGCTTTGTTCCCACTTTGATCCCTCAGTGTTCTGCCAGAGGCCAGAGCACTTCAAACAGAGTGGCTAGAGTG
Source organism: Alosa pseudoharengus (assembly GCF_046254945.1). NCBI lineage: Eukaryota > Metazoa > Chordata > Actinopteri > Clupeiformes > Clupeidae > Alosa > Alosa pseudoharengus. Next base: position 7,885,153 of record NW_027468630.1, on the reverse strand, counting down.
AGGTAGGGCCCCCTTTCATATACCAAGCTATTTTTGTCTCTCTGTGTGATTGATTTAATAAGAGAGATCAATACTTTTAAATAATGTATCATATATCCCAACTCGCTCTGTGTGCCAGTGGTTCAAGGAGCACAGCGTCAGAACTGGTTCTGCACTTGAAAGAGTGAAGGTATTCACAATAATGAGAGTGGATGGATTCCCTCTGAACATGCAGTATAGTGAACCTGAATAATTTATCAAGACTTTAAAGGTCTTATGTATGTGCATGACGAAATTATTAATCAGTTGCCTGCACTGAATGTGTCCTGACTATATCATAGTAGCCTTTATAAAGTAAAAAGACAGTGGGCATTGGATACAGCTAAAATAACGCTTTCTCTTTCACTAGCTTTAGAGGAAATAGAGCAGTTAAGTTTGAGCTGCCGCTGCTAAGCTAGCTCAGTGATTATCGTGGTGAATTTTATCAGCTATATTCAAGTGCTCTTAACCTACTTCTGGGTCTGGCATATTTCCTGTGCAATAGGGTGTAGGTGTCCTTTCTAAAGCTTAGCCTTAAATAAAGAAAGATGCTCTTTTACAACTACCAGCATACTCATTTGTTAGGCAAATGTGTTGCCTAACGTCAGTCAGGAAGGTTTTGTTAGGTTAGTACTGTAGGTACGTGCTATCATGCTAACCTGGAATTAACCTCTGTGTCTGCAATCCAAAATAAAGCACTTGGCATTGTGCGTATATTCTTATGACAGTTCCTTACTACTGCTGAAATGACAATGTAGAAAAATGTCAGAACTGCAGGTTTCTCAATAATTCAGTGGAAGAAATTTAGTTGGAGTAATAAAGAGTCTGTCTACTATCATAGCCTTATATGCATCAATTAAAATGTCAGACTAAACATAGAATAATGAATCACACCATTGCTCAATACTGCATCAGTCAACACCCTATCAGTGAAACATGTTTTAAGTCATTCCCTGATAAACTGCAGATAACAAGTACAAACTACTACACACATTACTGAACAGTAATCTCAAAAAAAATGAACATTAGTGGCCAACAGAATTCGACTCCTTCTTTGCATGGCTTGTTCAAACCAGGAATAAACAGCAACAGAACTTGGTTACAAAACATTGTGCTGTTTCCCCCCAGCACCTGCTTAGGCAAATGCTCAGTAATCTTACCAGAATCTTGTCCAACAGCCAGTCAAACACAGGCTGTGAGCCACAAAATGAATGCTGATCCAAATGAGTTCAGTACAGGATTGCTGTGACGGTACTGTATGTGTTGTTTTCAGATTATCTCCTTTTATTAGCATTTCATATGCAATGTTTTACTAAGCATAGATTGTAGTAGAAACACTTAGATGATCCTAATTCTAAATTCGTATAGCGTTACACCTATCCTGTATTGTTTGTATTAGGCTACATACAAGAGATTGGTATCATACAGAGTTTGCCAAGTTTGGACATGCACTCCATATACATAATTAAAGCCTTCAAAGCTTTGGTGGGGCGTTAGAGCATCAGGATAAAGAAGGATCGGCTTGCCTCGCAACGAAAGCAACTCCGCAGAACGGCCTGCAGTCCGGACAGGAGCAGCAAAGCTTCACTGATTCTCCAGACCTCTCTGAATCATTTATGGCTGTTTATTCAACACGGTTCCTTTGACAATGTGTACTGGCCGGCCCCACCGTTTAGGAGACTTGCGTCACCACAAGACGTGGAGCTGAAGATGTGCTCCCTCAACAAGAGTCGGAAGTTGGCCTTTTACATTAGTAATGAAACGCTACAAACAGACTATCAAGAAATACTAACGGTATAATGGTACACAGGGATGATCGTAAAGAGCATGTGATTGATACGTGCACTTCTCTTTATGAAATATATCCTATATGGGGTGCTTATATGACTTATATAGCCTACATTTTCTGAGACATTTTCCAGCTGCCCTTGTTTGACACTACCACCACTACAGACCATGAAAGAAGAGGTTTTCTTTAAAGAAATGTCAACCCCAGCCCCCACTGGGAATATAAAATGGCATATGCGTGATGGATAAACAACACAAATATTTTGACTACATTCTCCCTTATAGGCTATGTCGTGCGGTATGGCATTTGGTGAGTTCGACTGCAGGTTCTTGGAGAGTGGTAGATGAGAGTTGATATGGTGGCTGCAAAATAGCGTTGTGACAACAGCTGGCCTCTATGATGCTCCTCCCTTGTGGCCACAAATAATTTGATATGTATGAAAAGTGGGAGCTGTTCAACTACAAGGGCAGAGAAAACAGAACAAAAATAGTATTGGCTCTACCTGTGCGTAACGTCACACATGCAGTCATTAGGTTAGCGCCTAGTAATCACCCACTCATGCCGTGTGCTCATCAGAGGAGTCCCAGGGATTCTGTTATCTGCGAGTGAGCTCACTTGCAGTTGGACAAGCTCTGGAAATTGCGCCATAAAACAAAAGGAATACCCAATAAAACAAGGGTGCAACTGGCATTTACAGCATAAAACTGAAGGATTACTATGAAAGTGTACGGTAAACATGCTGTTATGTCCACAATCTAATACCAACAGCAACCTTGTGGCTTTGCCGTCGCAGGGCTTTAGAAGCAGAGTCCATATATTAATATATGATAGGCTGGTAGGATGAGACACTATTCAATAAAACAAAATTATATGTTAAAAAATCCATGAATGCGACCCCTCACAACATAATTCAAGAGCAGTGTGAAGAAAAATATGTTGAATTTGTTTCAGCTGTGTGTGTTTGTGTGTGTGTCTACGTTTGTTTATGTGTGTGTGTGTGTGTGTGTGTACGTTTGTGTCTCTGTGTCTGTGTGTGTGTGTTTGTGCACGAAAGAAAGTGTGTCCTTTTGTGTGTGTGTGTGTAATGGTTCTACACCAGTGGAGTCATCTGTCTTCATTGAGCTCCTGACTTGATGAGGCAACCTGAAAGGTAATTAAGTTTGAAATGTTGCATTGGTTGCACGGCTGAAGCTTTGAGAGAATAATAAGCTACAAGAAGAAAAAAGGTGGAAAAAAACTCCTGCAATCTCTAAGTTATGGCCTGTCATTTCACATTGTCTGCCTTGTGGTTTTCTCTGTCATGTGCTCTTACTTCACATTCTATTTGATCCATGAATAGTCTAAAAGGATTAAGACTAGGTTTTACATCATCTGAAGACAAATAATACCAGGAGATAGCTAACATCTGCAAAATCATTTTGTGCAAACCTATGAAAAATGTGTAGTCTTCCCTGTTCTTGTGCATTTTAAATGAACGTAAATAAAGCTTCAAACGATGAAAAAAAAAAATCTTTCAGAACTCATGTCTTTCATGCATTCAATATGCACATTTTTTTGTAGAGTACCCCAAACGGCCAGTGAGATAGACAGATTACTTCAACCAGCAGCTGTTGTTGTTCAGGCAGTGCAGTCAGGAGTGATTTTATTCCTCCTGATGGAACTAGGTTACCGGTACTCACTATGTCTGCAGATCATGGTAACAGCCTATATCCTGATTGTTTATGTTGTGATATCAGAATATAGTGTGAAGACCTGCCTGCAACCATATGTCAGTATTGCCATAATGTGCACAATCGGGTGGTAAACAGATATATATGTTTGTAGCTTGATCTCAATGGCATGTTTGAGTCCTCTAGGAAAAAAATCCTGTTCAATGGAAAGTCACAAACAACTATTACTGTGTTTTTTATGCTGTCTGGTTTGTGCCTCTGTGAAGAAAGGGAAGTATTATTCTTGAGCTTGTATTGAAATGCTCCGTACAGGAAATTAATTAGACAATTACTTATTTAAATTAGCGGTTGAAAATCCAGCTACATAAACATACCAAATATGAACATCTTAGCTGGGGATAATCAGAATTAAAAACATAAAGCAGTTCTCATAAGAAACTGACAATATCTATAATGCAAACTGAAAGTAGTAACTGCTGTCAGTACAGCTATGTGACTGTCTTCTATTTCTGGCTGCAAATATGTGAATACCCCTTAGAGAGCTAGGCAACATTGCATAGTGTATTCCACATCAGTGAACACTGTTCACAACAAACAAGTAATTGCAACTAAATGACCCATGTCACCCTTGAGCAGGAGACATATTTTACTTTGCATAATTCAAATGGATATAAATTATTTAACACAAGCAAACAACGGCAATGAATTCTTTGCTACATTTTTTGTTAGCAGGCTATTACAGGTAGCCTTCTCTCATTGGTTGTTTTGCTGTGAGCACTTTGGCTGACAAACACACACACACACACACACACACAGACACAAATAAACGGGGAAAAACCATGTCTCATAATTATAGCTTTGTAATAGAAAAAACAAGCCAGCATTCAATGATTTAATGTGCAACTGTACATGCATAAATAAATTGTCCTCTAAACATATTCATGAACTTGTTCCCCCCTAACGATCTAATGAACATGGCTTGCTTTTAAAACCTCCCATTTGTAAGTGTTGTGGTTGAAATGGAATCGCAATGCGTTTGCGTGTTACATGAGTGATGTTGTATTAAAGCCGAGGCCTCAATCTATTCAAGGGCCTCTGCTGCCCTATCTCCACAATTGAGTTAGTTCTGTGCAATCGGTGTCTATTCAGGAGCTGAGAAATTGAGTTTCAAGCCTGCAGCAGTACCAGTCTTGTGGAATGGGCAGAGCAGTGAAGGAGAGAGTGAAAGAAAGAGAGAGAAGGACACATACACACTCTCTCTCTCTCTCTCTCTCTCTCTCTCACACACACACACAATCACACACAAACACCCACCCATACACACACACACTCACAAACACACACACACACTCACACACACACACTCACACACAAACACCCACACACAATTCAGTGAAAGAAAATGAGTCAAGGTGTATCTCCATACTCTCATGGCCATGCTGCAAAGAGCAAAGTGGTGGCGTCCTTGAAGCTTAGATGGGAGAAATTCTGCAAAGATTAAAGAAAGGCCTTGAACTCCCCACACGGAGACAATGATCTGGAAATGGTGTTAATTGTCTCATGAAAACGAGGCAATGTCCAAATGGTTACTCTGATACCTATCCTTTAACCTTCTCGCTGATTATAGGATTCTGTTGTAATGATATTTCATTTCCCCATCTTTTCAAGGACTGATCGCTGGCAGAAAGTCACTTTCACCTACCCGCAATTACAAACCATAGGACAGAAAATTACATACCAGGCTGAGTTCTATTCTCATCAGCTTCTATCTATTTGCAGCCATCATGGCAGTATTTACCTGCTCATTTGCAACGGCTGATTTTGATTGAATTCTGGGTTTTAACCACCAGACCTTTCTTCTGGTGTCTCACGTGTTCTATACGAGTTGCTATGTTTGCCATTAGTGCAATCTTGTCATTACTATGTTCAATTATGTGTGCCTTTGTCTTTGACTAGATGAACCATCCACAAGAACAGGGAAGGTCCACAGCTTATCTCTGGAGAAACAAATGCCACACTAACACAGATAACAATATTGACTAGGTCCACACCTTTATGTATGATATAGGATTATATTTGGTATATATTTTGAAATATATTTAGAAGGTGCATAGACCTTGATGCAAACTGACTCTTATTTGTGACTCCTAAAATCCAGCAAAACAAATGACAGTAAAGCAAATTGCATAGATTTGTTATTCTCCTCTAATAGAAAGGACAGACAGACCAGAAAGCAGGCAACCCCAAAAAAGATTTGGTCATTATTTCTGAAATGCACAGCCATACATCATATGGCAATGATTCCAAATGCTGTATGCCATCAGCCAGTTCAGATGTTTCAACTGATTTGTGTAATGACTCGTTGGATATTGGACAGAGCACAATGCATGGCAATCACATCCTCTCAACTAAACAGCTTATTCATACGAGTGCACACAGAAAAACATTGAACCTTTAGGACCTGATTAAATGTCCACGATTGCTTATGTTGATAATCTTGGGAGTATAATCGCCAGTGGTTTAGGCCTAATATATGTGAGCATCAATATTTTCCATACATGCAGTAATTGAGTGAAGGATTTGTTTGGCACGGGGAATGGCTGTTGGCAGCCCTCCACACTCATTTGAAGGGAACAGGCTTGTGGATTTTCTTTCCAGATAGAACTGTTTTTCAAATCTATTGCTTTAGAATAAACAAAAGAAGCACTGATGAATCAATCAATGAACCAATAAAAGAATATCAGTCAGAGAACATAGACTATATCTCTGAAACAGAAATTAATTTAAATGCCTTGAGCTAGCAGGCTGACTCAGAATAACCATTATAGTTTGTGTATACATTTAAATTGGCATAAGGTATAGGGTGTCGGGTATAGGGCCTCGAGTGCAGCAAAGGTGCAGCATTATGTCAACAGTACCTGTGTTTGGGTAATCAGAGACTTTTTAAAAACACATCCAGTGCACATGAAAAGGGTGCACAGTGCAGTGCACAGTTTTATGCTATAACTTTTATCCTTCTTTTGGCAAAGACTTCCAACGATAGAAAATAATAGCATCTGACGTCTAGGCGAGATAGGTCACTTTGTAAGAGGTGTGTGAGGATACTCTGGCCACCCAGTGGGCAGTGTGCAGGGGCTCTGTCCATTTTATATGGTTGTCTCAGCGCTGCAGTACTTCATTACTTTCCAGGCAGCTAGATGCACCAGCAACTTGTTTGCACTTTATTTGCTTGTGTGGACTCAGGGAAAAGTGTTTGTGTTTGTGTGTGTGTGTGTGTGTGTTTATTTATTGCCTGGCAGTTAAGGGATTTGTTTATGCAGTGTCTTTGATAGCCTATTTCCCCGTGAGATATGCCTGAATTTGGCCCACGAGACAAAGCACTAACCTCCTACCTTCGGATGAGGGTAAAGAGAGATATTTCCATATCTGCTGGAAGTTTATAGTGGTTGTTTTCCTCTGCTCCAGTTCCAACCCTTAGGGTACGGTGAAGGAGAAACCGTAGATCATAATGTTGCAGGGAGAAATCGTGACATTTTCCTAATGGTCTTACAAGAGAAAGTAGACAGGAGTAGCCATAAACATGCCCAGGCATAAACAAATCTGTATGAATATGAATAAATGACACAAATAAAGTGTATGGGTCAATGCATGTGTGTATGATCAAAACAAAGCATAACTTGATAAAACATGAACTAAAGCACATGTATTATGTGGGAAAAAAATACTTTTCTGAATTGTCCATGGTGTCTCCCAGACTGGCTGATTTTGAAGATTATCAGCCACCCTTTTGTGAGAGCTGCCGCGGTTGAGCTTTTTTTTTTTTTTGATATCTCATGCAAATGCATTCAGCTGTGCTGAGTCAGTCAGACTCGGCTGGAATTAAAGGGCAAGTCATTAGAAATGAAGGAGTTGGAGCCGACGCGGCTGCAAACTTTTTTTTATTCCAACTCAAACACTACCACTTCTCTCAGGCAGCCTCCATGTCATCCTCTCTGTGTTATTGTTTTCCCTCCTCCTCTTCTGGTGTGTAGAGCGTTGCTGCATGTAAATAATTTAGGAAGTGTGGTGGGTGAGGGTGATGTTCAAGGTTTTGTTATGGCTGACTGATGGGCTTCTCTCTGAATGAAAAAAGGTCCTGCTCTATCACTTTGTAGTGATATGTTTCACTGCTTTAACAGAATTTATGAGTGGGTTTGTACCAGGAGGAGACCTTGTGTATCTGATTTGAGCGAATACACACAGAATTCTTGTTAGACATACTGAGTACATGATGTTTAGTTCTTCTTATCCAGTACTGAATGTACAGTACTTCTTTATTTGAATCAGCCAGTGGTGTGTTTGTTGTTTTGCTGAATATTTGCTACTACAATAAATATACACAGACTCTATTCAACACAAATCACAAGACAGAAATCTAATAATGGTCATGTATGCAAAGTGTCAAGTATCGAGATCACATAAATATCGAATTTCTGTTGTGATTGGATTATTTAAATTGTTTTTTTTTTTCTTAGGTGTGTCTCCTTGCAGCTGTCTCTCTATTATCCTATCCTATCATTACCTTTGCTGTCTCTGTGTTACAAGGCTACTAACCAAACATGCATTTCATTGTCTACTGTAGTCATGATTCCCTAAAACTCTTACCACCATTCAAATGATACTCACACATTGGGTGGTGTAAGTATGATGTGGATGAGCAAATGTAGGTGTCTATGCACGATCCTAAATATGTCAAGATGCCGCTATGTCCAGACTCACATTCTGTAGATACCTTGTACACATGGTATTTATGTATTAAGATGCCCTAGTCCACTCTCTGGTTGTTCATATATGTTAGTCCTGCTTATGTAAAGCCTTTAAGTCTATATGATCTATATATTTGCTTTGGACTCTTTCTTCTCTGCATGATATCCTAGTAACAAGAGAGTTCAAGTAGCTCTGGCAGCGACTACAAAACCCAGGATGTTGTATCACCCATGCTAGCATGCTATCCCACAAGGGAGCTCAACATTGCGCTGAATTATTGAGTGGCTTCACTGTTTTATCACAGCTGGACTATGGACAGTGTGGAAGAGCCACCTGGACAAGCTTGAACCTGTCGTCTGGCCCTGGAGGCAACAGTACCATTGGATATGGCTGGTCTTTAAAAAGGTCATCTGCTCATTTTCAGAGTTCACTCTCTGCCTAGCCCGTGTCATATGACAGTCAGTGCTGACTGCTTTTCCAGGTTGAAACAAACACACACACACACACACACAGACACACACACACACACACACACACACACACTTAAGCTGAACTGTGTGACAGGTGTCACCACATACTGTAGCTGGGTTTGCTACCAGTAACCAGTAGTCGAGTATTACTAATCTACAAACAATGGGGCTTAGCGCTTAATGCCCAGGAAATAGAGCTAGCAACAGGAGCTTATAAAGTCTATATCAGTAAGATTTGTTGGTAAGGAGAAAGCAGGAAGTAAGTGGCTAGCATATGGGGATAGAAGTAAGTTGTACAAGGTTGGTATAAATAACAGATGAGAGAAAGGAAAGTCAGAGTTAATTATGTAGAAATATTAGTACCATGGAACATGTTATACTTAAGCTATATGGCATTAGTGACTACTGCTGAACCAGGCGTGGGTGTATCCTTACCAACACCACATGTGTTCCATATTGCCTTTATACACCAGTTCTACACCATCTAATTTAGTTTAAAGACATCAAATTGTATTTTATATCGTCTATAAAAAATAATTCCAATCTCTGTTTTAGTGTCTCCTATTGTCAAGCAATGCAGAATATCACTTGAGAGCCTACAGTAGTTCAGTGAGAGAGACTGTGTACAAAATAATTTGAATAGCCTACTTGCTTGTATATATATCACATACCAAACTGAACATTCACTCCTCTTCCGTTACTCTGAAGTAAGTATTGAGTATTTTCTTTCTAAATAACTTTCTTTCTAAATAACTGTCAAATGTGACGTTATGAAATCACTATCGCGCTGAGTTAATGGAATGTTCACTTCGGACAATTCAATAGCTGTAGCCTAGTTTTATGATGCCGTCCTGAAAGGCAATTAACAAAGGCAATGAGGTCGATAAAAAACAGTTTAGAAATTCAGCCATAACTCCACTCCAGTTGGTTAGATTGGTTGGTTGTATTGTACCCAGGTCAGTGCCCATTGGAAATGTCAAGGATGTGAACAGATACCATTGGAGATTTGCCAGACCATGAATATGGTAAAAAGCAGTAGCCTAACTGTATGTCTGGCAGCTGCCATGGTAGGCTAGCATTAGCAGATACACTTTAGCATAAAGCACCATAACATTTAGTCCCAGCATGGCAGCCTTATCAAAAGTGAAACAGCCGACCACCAGGGGCAGTGTTAGGTGGAACTGGTTTGGTTTTCCCCCCGGGCAGCAGGGCAGCAATAATTTCACATTATTTCACACAATATCAGCCTTGTTTCCTTCGGTAACCAAACCATTTTCTTAGGTCAAATGGGTCTCATCTACCATGGCATATGATAACTGCTGGGCTTAGACCTGGAGTCAGCCTGATTCTTATTCTGAGTCTTAGGATGGAAACTTGTGTAAATCCATGTTGTACTGTCCCTATAGTCTTCTTGGGTGCTGCCTCTGTTGGGAAGAAATTAGTTTTTACTAATGTTAGTTTAATTTACAATGCTTCTGTGTTGTGGTGAAATGTTGTGCTGTGGTCAGATATTGTTCAGTGGCTAGGGTTGTTCTTCTGCAACATTATGGTGTGTGCCACCGCACTTTAACAGGCAGGCATGGGCAGAGATTGACATGTTACAGCCAAGGACAGAAATAAAATTAGACACACACATCTTTCTTGCCTTAGTCTATTTGGAAATGTGTCTGTTGACTTTAGTCATAGTCATAGCCAAACATCCTTTACTGATTATGCAAATTCTACATATGCTTTCATATCCCTTACCGAGATATACAGTATCAATCGAATACATTACATTCTAGTATATTATATATTTCTAACAAAAACAATGTCAACATTTTCAATGATATTTAGCATACTGTAAAGTTCTGTTCAAGGTGGGATATAAATTATGGAATAATTATTATGATTAGTGTCAGGTCTTTGTTCTTTGATGACCACCATTGCCACAATAACTACTTTCAGGGTATCCACAAGCTTAATGACATTAATACAAGCAAATGCATTAATGCGTAATGATAATTTTATGCAAGTTCACTACCATCTGTGTCTTTTACTTTAAAAAGCCATTGTAAACCATGCACTTTCTTACTTGGTGTAGATAGATAGATAGATAGACAGATATATAGATAGATAGATAGATAGATAGATAGATAGATAGATAGATACTTTATTGATCCCCAAGGGGAAATTCAAGTGTGTAAACACACTGAAAAATATTTATCAGCCGTCATAAATACCAATACCGATATATCGGCAAAAAGCTAATATCTCTATGATAAGCTAATATCTCTATGCTAAGCTACTTATCGGTCTGGCTCTATACAGTATGCAACACAGTAGTTGGAATGCATGCCAGTCTACATGCTGTAAATCCAGTCTGTAAGTCCAGTCACTTTTGCTACAGTGGTTCATGCAAGACTTAAAAAGCTGCTTCACACAATTAAAATTGTGCATTTTGATTAATTAATTGATTGACTGACAAGAGTAGACCAAATAATAACACATCCTCTAATACAGCCATATGGATTTTTGAGTAAAATCTAATTCTGTTGTGCTTGATTATGAGCATGTGGTGTTTTGTTTTTAATTAGCACAGGGTGGATGTGTGTGATAGCGGAGGCAGTGGCAGGGGGATTTGTCTGATTAGGATAATAAGTGTTCTAAATTACATTTTGGTGCAGTGTGTCCGACAGGTGTAGTGGCAAGATAGGGGAGGGGAAGGTGCTGTTGGCCACTGCAGCTGTGTTTACTGTCTTTGTGTGGAACAAAGGGCCCTGTCATATCCACCATGATTGATGCCTCCACCAGAGAATAGTTAGGAGCGTATTTACATGAATCCCTCACGGGGGGTGAGTTGGTGAGTTGCCTACATGGAGCATGCACACACACACACACACACACACACACACACACACACACACACACACACATTTTCTCTCCCTCTCTCTCTTTTTCTGACGCACACACACAGACACAGACACACACACACACACACATTTTTTCTCTCTCTCTCTCTCTCACACACACACACACACACACACACACACAGTGCCATGTTCATACAACACCCCCCCCTCGTCCTGCCTCCTATTAGCCGTTACTTTCACAGGTCTCGATCAGCACTCTCACACCAGCACACATCTTGCTAAAAACACTACCAACGCCGTAATAACCTTTCTGTCTATCCTCTGTGTGATTAGACCAGTGTGCTATTGCACCCCCTGCGATTCCCTCTGCTGTAAGACTTGCCGTCCGCTTCCATCAGCATTCCCCTGAAAATCCCTCACACCATTTGACCCGCTCTATTCACCCTGCCTTTATTTTACGTATGCATTTTTTAGCACATCACATCAACAAAAAGATAGGAGGCCCTGAATGTGTTAGCAAAGAAATTCCACCCGTGCATACAAAGGATGTTTAAGTTCATGCATGGCAAAATAACGTTATCACACCAGCATGCTGATTATGCATAGAGAGCCAGGTAAAACAAATAGGCTTTCCTGAGTATTCATATGAGTGTTTGGGATCACAGCAGGCCTCCCTGCACACATCAACCAGACACAAAAAGAGAGAGAGAGAGAGAGAGAGAGAGCAAGAGAGAGAGAGAAATGTTGAAAGGGCTAATATAGCTTTGTGTTGATTTGAAAACCAATGAGGGAGAGGAGCCTCTCAGGCTGAAGGGTTCAGAGACTCATTTCACCCCCTCCTCCTTCCTCGAGTGCTATACACCCACAGTGCCCCCTCCCCCCACATCTGATCTATTCCTCATACATTTTAAACGGCTGACAAATGAGAGAGGGGGGGGGGCGATATTGCTGTCATGTTGACATGCAAAAAATCAAGTGTGCGTACACATTGCACCGAAAAGAAAACCTGCTCGCACAAAGCAAACAATGGCAAATTCAAGTTCAGTGCGTGGATACAGTGTGCCTTTTGACTAGGCCAGGGTGAAAACACATTAACGAGATCTCGACTCTCGATCTCGCCACCTCTTTTTAAACAGTGGTAAATCCCGACTATAAAGGGGCATTCATTCCGATTTAATGGTTGCCAACCCGCAGAGGAAATGTGATTCATACGGTATGGTGCACAGTTAAAACAGAACATTCCCTCTCTTCCTCGCTGTAACATGCTGGCCCAGGCCAGTTTCCCATGCCTATAATTAGATGGAGCATCGGAGAGCCCATGAGCCCAAGGTAAATCAATGTCTCAATGTGCACTGTGCAACGACACGGCTTGAAAAAAAATGGGTCGAGGATTATTAAAAACTACATGTATGCAGGCCGCTCACCAAGCAGCTCATCTGAAGTAGGTTTAGAAACTTCTATAAAGATCCATCACAAATAAAATGGAGTGTGTTTGTATTTTTTTTTTTTTTTTGTGGATGCGTTTTGACCTTTCAGTCGTGTGATTGGACAGAGGCTCTGTCAGTCATGTTTTAAGCCCTCCCTCTTTGAGGCAGGCAACGATTTCCCTTGAGGCCAGAGCAGGATGTTAATCAGTGTAACTACTGACAGACAGATTATTTGGAGGGAAGCATTGTGTGCACATCTGGGTTTGCCACAAACTCAAATATTGATGTGTACACTTATATGCAGCTATTCAAAGCAGGCTTCCACATTTCCTCCACTCTGTTCACTAGTGAATGGGACAAAACAAGATGAGAACAATATGAGCATGAGTGACACTATTGTCACACTATATAATATTCATGTAGTATAATATAAATCAAGTTATCATGCAATGGTATGGCTTATACCATTCTAGAAAGTATGCTTAATGGCAGTTCTTGGAAAAATGATACAGGGTGATATTGTAACATCCTCATTAGGGTATACCTATCATATATGTCTACATTTTGTATAATATGACAAATACTAATTTCAAATCATCATACAACGTTAAAGTAATGTATACAGTAAAAAGGAAGCTAAATAGCAGTTGAAACGAAAATGGTACAGGGTATCATTGGAACACACCCGTTAGAACATGACATGCTATAGGTTGATGTGCTTGTTCAAAATTAACCTGAACCTGACCCGGTGCTTGTGTAGAGACAGTTTGGAGGCGGATGTTGAATTAGAGGTAAAGTCCCGTCTCAGGAGAGGAATTTGCTCTGTTTAAACAATACTGTGGCTAAACGTGTGAGGTGTGCCTGGGCCGCACTCATCAGCCGGCTAAGGGTGCAGTTTATGGAGAATAAAAATACTTTAATTGCCGCTTTCTCCTTGACTTCAACCCCCCTCCGTCTCTGGAGTAATCAATATGCATTAAATCTCATCTCATTTTATGAATATTAGTGGAGCAGTGAAAGGGCTGAGGAACAAAAAGACACCTAGCACACAGCCTTCATGATTGTTGTGATTAAAATTGTGTGTGGGGGGAGGGGGGGAGTTTTTTTTTTAATTGGAATGTTATCCTTTTTTTTTTTGTTCCCCTTCACTGCCAAGATGACTTATGTTTGACAGATAAATAGTGACTTCATATGCACTGATTAAAACATAACAAGTTTCCCTGACACATTTTTCTGTGAGTCATCACAAGCTTAAAGTATCCTCCATAAATTAACCATCACAGATGGCCTTGCCAATTTTCTTTCTTCTTTATGGACATGAATACTGTATGAGCAGGTCCTTCTCCTACTCCTGGAGCACAGGGAGGAAGAATGAATCAGTGATTAAAAGAAGAATAATGGAATTGTAATAGAAATTAGGTTTTGGACACTCATAATCTGCCCGGGCTTCTTTGTTCAAATACAAGTGCTCGGGGCTTCAATTTCCATTTTGAATAATGAGACAGTAAAATTGAAGTGCGGGGCAGAAGGGCTGAGAGTGAGGCAGTCACATGGCCATCTGAGCCGCCACCTCACTCCGGCCTTGTTTTGGGGAATATTAAATATTCATCTCATATTTCTCACCCCGGCACAATCAGAGCCCATTTCAGACGCCGCGCCAGGTGACACTGCGTTATCGCCGCCAAAGTGGCAGTTGATGTTTGTTATTATCGTTATTATTAGGAAACCCATTTGCTGCTGTCTGTCCATTCTCACTCTCTTCCTGTGTATGTGTGTGTGTGTGTGTGTGTGTGTGTGTGTGATAGGCGTGCCACCTTGGGTTCAGATAACCCCAAAAAACATGAGCAATCTGTATTCACTCACATGTTGTGGCATGCTGCTCTTCCTGCTGCTCCCCTGCTTTGTGTGTGTGTGTGTGTGTGTGTGTGTGTGTGTGTGTGCGTGTATGTATGTATATGTGTGTGTGTGTGTTGTCTCTAGTTTGCATTTGCATCCCCTTCCTTCATGTGTGAGGCATCAGTCATTTTATATGATCTTACACCAAGGTCTCTTGTTAGAGGGGGGAGCTTATGTTCTCTGCGGGGGGGATGGGTGGAGATACAGTGATCTGATAATAACAATAGGGTGGAATAAGTCAGTGGCGTAGTCAGCTCCAGACACCAGAGAGACTTCTGGAAGACAGGCAGAAAGAGAGGGAAGGAAAAAGAAATAAAAGAAATAGAGTATTTGGGGTTTCATGACAGGCAAAGGTGCTCAGTAACTGAGTCACTCTCTGATAACTGAGTTATTTATTAATGACTGAGTGTTTAAGAAATCTAAATCGAACATGATGATTGATCATCTACCTTGGGATATTGATCTTTACATATCTTTATATGAAATAATTCACTTTGTAGCTACAGTTTATTAATTTGGGGCAAATATTGATTGTTGACATATGACTACACATTCGCTGATTAAATATTAAATCATTATTGAGTCAGTATGTTTGTCTCACAATAAACAACAATAAATGCCTCTCACATTTGAATACAGGCTAATTTAACCACATTGATTGACCTAGTGCATAAACTGATTTTTTTTTAAATATTGTGCTACCATTTTGCAATATGATGGATAAAGTGAGACAGGAGTATATGAGTTCCACCTCCCCTCTGTCATGCACACACATACTCAATAGGGTACTGTCGGTTTTTTATCCACCAAACAGTAATATATAAGGGATAATGGCCGCCGAGGTGTCCCAAGACCATCCCACTTATCCTCGGTTGCCACTATGTATACAAGCAATAGTCATGCCTTTATAGCACGCAAAGGAAACAAGCAGTTCAGTTTAAAGGTACCCTTTGCAAGATCTTTACTTTAATATAACAGTTTCAAAGTCATTTTGATGGTAAACAAACTCGTAGTAGAGCGAATCATGCTGCTAGCAAAGCAGGAGGGGCCCAGCAATGCAACCAGCAATGCAACTTCGGAGTCGCCTACCCGAATCCACGTCGCTAGAATCACAAATTGCTTTACGGCATGACGTCACACACATCAACAAGATATAAGAAGCAGCTAGCACGCTAGCACGCTAGCACGGTATTTCAGATGTGAATGATAGGAGAGGTGGGTGGTGAAGGGAACGAAGAAAGCGATTTCGGAAGAGACGAGGAAGAGGAAAAGAGAAAGCCAACCTCGGTCAGGCTTTCAGTCATTAAATACAAATACTCCACGACTCTGGGGGGAGCTTGTTAACAAAATGTATGCAAAACTGCAAAGTATACCTTTAATAGAAGCCAACTTGTTCAGTTTGTTGTACTGCTTTCTTTGGTCCTGAGTCCTGACAGTGATAAAGGTAAAAAGTATCTTTGATAACAGTGCTAAAGTATCTTTGATAACAGTGGGTAGTTGGCTTGCTTACAGTTGATTCCATTGTTGCGAAGTCTGATTCCTAGTTCAACCGACGTTTACTATGGTTGTTGTTGTTACCATTCAAAATAGCATTAATATGGAATGGTGATTAAACTTTTTTTTTTACCAGATCTACTTCATAGGTGTCCCTATATACAAAATGAATAGCCACCCCACCAGCCAACAAGAAAAGAGAATTTCATGCCTCCAATGGATAATGAGTACTTAAATTGTATAATGTTAATGTTTACAGCATTTTTATATCTAGTACATACAGTTAGTCAATGAGGTATGTGGGCCTGTGTAGTTTTTTTTTTTTTTTTGCGGATACATTGATTTGACGTTTTCCATTGGCTGCTATGACAGTGCTTTTGGTGCATTGTGAGTTGGGGCTTTGGCCATTGGCTTGATGGACAGTGGTGCTGAAACACTGGCAGGCGGGATAGCTTGACCTGCAGCGTGTAAGGGCCGGCGTGTGTATGCGGAGGAGAGCTTATGAGGGAGCAGCAGGATTCCACTCCCCCATCTCTGACACCCCGTTCCACATCCACGTCAATCTCAGCGCTCTGAAGGACAGCAGTGAGATGGGCTGCTGTTGCCGCTGCTACTCATTCCAGCACAGCTACAAATGGTCTGCTGGCCGACACGATGTGCGGACGCAGGTTCCTGCCTGGGCTCGGTTAGAGAGAAGTTGGCTCGTGTCACTATCTGTTACTGTTCATGAGAGAGTGTCAGCACAAGAGTTAAAGGCAGGTGTGTGCCGTGTCGCTCCCTGAGGAGATTTGCTAAAAGAAGAACCTCAACAAAGCCCACAGGATAAGGGGTTAAGGGGCTACCTTTGAGTGGTTTTCATTTTGCTTTGAGAGGCTATGTTTGAGTGGTATTCATTTTGCTTTGATGTGAAAACACATGAAACAAGCTATTACACTTCATTGATATTCACTGTGTATTCACATACTACATGTGGTTGAGGCACAACAGTATTTCAATGTAATATTTAGTATTCAACAGTATTTCAATATCCACAATAGTGGGTGAAAATAATAAGTATAGGTTATAAGCTCTAATGCTCAGAATTAGAGTCACATTGCTGGACTGTATATGATATATGCACATAATTGCTTATACCATATCATTACACACTGGGCCCCCTATTTTCCATCCTGGCGCATGGCGGAAAACCCGTTTTCCACCTGGCACTAACTATTTTGCTATTTTACACGTCTTTAATTTTACACGTTTTTAAACAATACGTCAGGAGGTGTGGCGATGAACAACCTAGAGAGTGGTCCGGCGCGTTGTCTAAAAATCGCTATCGTACACAACCTGAAATGCATTGCGCCACTGACCAAGAGAAACCAGGGGCCCGTTGCACAAAACTAGGATAAGGGATTAAGCCGGGATATCTTGGTTATCCTGGCTCAATTTATCCGTGATCCAGTTGCACAAAAGCGGGATAGGGGGCAGCAGGATATGTTATGGTATAAGTTACCATGGCGATTTATTTTGTGGTGCTAGCCTGCTCCAGACCAGGCTAAGTTCCAGGATCTATTTAATCTCATCCCTTATCTCAGTCAGCAGTCACCACAAACGGAAACCAATAATTTTTCCATTTACACATTGTTATCACATATACCTAGACCCACTGTCATTATTTAAACGTTTGTGATCATTAAATAACTTTTACATACTCGCCGACCTGCATATGCGACAATGTGACGTCACGGGAGTGCCCAACCATTTCACGCGTGGTGGTCGCGGAACTAGTTGCAATATTCTCCTTAACAGAGGTGTTGCTGTTTGTTACTTCACACCGTAGAAGAAGCAACGAAGCCCCTCTAGTTGCCATGGTGAATCAGTGAATCTGTGATCGGTGGCGGGGTCTATTTGAGGGAGCCGTGAGCGCGCACTTATCCAGGATAGGTTTCACCTGGCTTGATAAATCCGTGTCTGCTCATCCTGGCTTGCTCTTTGTGCAACCAATTAAGCCTGTACGGTCGTGTTTTAGATTCATTGAGCGCAGCTCATCCCGGATGTCTTAATTCTGCTTTTGTGCAATAGGCCCCTTGTCAGAAGTCTATGGTGAGTTGTTTATATGTTATTTTAGGAGCACATTGTCAACGGTTATACTATGCTAGGTTTTATTAAAGTATGGTTTAATGGAATGACTGTTCTATACACAAACAGACTCCTTCAAATGCGCCGCTGACTCAAAATACCGATGCATTCTTTGACGTCGCGCTTCGCGATGTTAAAGGGAATGACAGATGTCATTCTCATTGGTTTAAATGATGTTACAGCCCAAACACACCCATGACTTGTTACACCATCCACCCGACGTTTGATAACAAGAACACTCCCAATCCTACTAAATTTGATTAAGCTTTTGACTAGTGACCATGCGCTTTAGACTGTCATAATAAGTCCCTCGGTCTATATATCCACGAATTCATAGTCGGAATAATTTATTCACCGGGACAATGGTTTCCTCTTTTTTCATGATGCCCAGCTTTGCTAGAATAGAATATAAATAAAAGTAATTGAATAAAAACATAGACTATTTGTTTTCAGGAACACAATGTGCAAAAGCCATTACTAAATCTGAAAAGGAACACATAGGTAATTCAGCCATAAATAGTACAAATCAAAGGTCTCTGTGCCATTGTCTCCTTTCCAGCCCATGCATCAATAGAATAGATCTTTAATCCATGTGTACCTCAGAGAACAAGGCAAAATGAACCCATTTCATGCTTGTATAACCAGTCTCATTAGTGCAATTAGGGGCCCTCTTCTGGCTAAAATAACCATTGGACTCTTTTTACAATAACACACTAAAATGCCATGCAAATATGAAGGCCGCCGAGAGAGAGCGAGATGGAGAGAGCGAGATGGAGAGAGAGAGAGAGAGAGAGAGGGAGAGAGAGAGAGATGGAGAGGAGGGTGGAGATGGAGATGGGGAGAGCAGAACCGCAGTCTTGAGTGCAGCCACACGGCTTTGATGCCACTGGCATGGCATGATACAAGTTGTGTTCTTTGGCACACAGACACCACCAGCTTTTATAAAAATTCCCCCCTCTGAAAATGTTTTGTTAATCACAACCTCGAAAAAACCCAAGCCCGTCTATTTACTTTGCCTCTGGCTTTGAAATACAGTGAACTTTTGTGGCTTTTTCTTTGTTGTGTAAACACGCCTAATACGTCAAGTTTGCTTTGATTAGAAAAGTGAATCATTGTCAGCACTTGAGTTATGAGAAGAGAGAGTGCAGGAGAAAGTGAAAGAGAGAGAGAGAGAATGGACAGTGAGGGTGTCCATTTTGAAAAAGAAAAACAAAAAAAATGTGTCTAAAAGAGTGGATATAGTCTGTGAGTCTGCACACACAGTCCTGAGAGAAACTTAGTGTATCAAATAACCTGCTCTCACTCTCCTTGGCTGGAATCCAGGTGTGTGAGGTATGCTATGCTCAGTGGCCCAGGCTGTTGCCAAGCAGACCTACTTTAACAAGACATGCAGCTAAACCTTGGAAGCCCGAGCAGAGTATACATTGCATTTATTCAAATCTGCCGTTTCTGAGTTAAAGGGGTTGATTAGGTAAACAGTTGTGACCTTTATGAAATTGCAATTAGGGATTTTCAAAAATACCTTTGTGTACTGTGTGATCTTATGTACTGCTCATAAAATCATGTAGACGCAACGTTTTTTATGTGAGATGGTCACACCCCTCAATAGCAATATAATAACAGATATGACAAAACAGTAATGTTGTTTTAACAGCTGTTTTATGTCCAGATAACAGATTCTGCATTCTGTGTGGCATATGTGAGATGGCCATCTGAGCTAACACTGGTGCACAGTGCATAATCTCAGAGATCGAGACGCACGATTGATAAGCAAGGAAAAGCTGTGTGGATGTTGACAGTGGAAAAACATTCCTCCCTCCTCCACAGCCCATTCCCCCCCAACCCCCCCCGTCCCCTTGTTTTTTCCCCCGCCCACTTCCATTCCCCTATGGTTAATTGAACAGAATAGTTCAGTGGCACAATTAATTGTGATGTGGGGAGATGATGTATGACTCTGACACAGTATTGTGTGCAATAACAAGAGAGATTTATTCACAAGCTGGCAGCAGACCCCCCTTTCCCGACTAAATTAATATACTTTTTCAGATTCAAATTATGAAAGAAAATAGGGAGGAAATTGTGTCAGATACACACACACACACAGAGGGAATCAATGTTGCTCTGGTAGGGTAAATTGCAAATGTAAAACGGCATGAATGAATCATACTAATGGCACGGCTGACACCTGGACTCAATATTGCGATTTCAAACCCTCCAAAGATTGATTATATAACCTACACTTTATTTACTCTGCGGAAAAGGATGGGAATGCGTTGCCCTGCAGTGTGCTGGAGCAGCATAGAGCCGGTGCAGAGGAAATAAGAAAATAAAACAAGCACATTTGTTGAGTTAATGTGCAGTATCTGAGAATAGGGTGAAGACAAAGGAGAACATGGTGTGTGTGTGTGTGTGTGTGTGTGTGTGTGTGTGTGTGTGTGTGTGTGTGTGTGTGTGTTTGTGTGTGTGTGTGTGTCTCTGTCTGTGTGTGTGTGTGTATGCGTGTGTTTATGTGTGTGTGTGTGTGTGTGTGTGTGTGACTTAGTAACACTTTATTTGTCCCAGAAGGGCAATTATTTTGCAGAGGTAGCATGCAAGGTTACACACACACACACATAAACACACACACACACACACATGCTTCCACAAGATAAGTCAAAACACAGAATTAAAATAAGTCGAAGCACAGAATTAAAAATAATAAATAGAAAGAGAAGTGTATGGGGCAGAGGGTTATCTCCGTGTCCTAGAGTTCAGTAACTGAACAGCAGATGGTATGAAGGAGTGTTTGTATCTGTTGGTTCGGGCTAATGGATATTTAAGACGGGACCCAGAGGGTAAGATCAGAGGGTGTGTGTGTGTGTGTGTGTGTGTGTTTTCTCAACTGTGTGAATAATGTACCAAGTCTTTCTAAAGCTCCCTAAAGACACAAGGCTCCTCTTTTAAGTTTGCTCAACAGTGAAACAGGTGTGAAGTGGAAGTGTTTGCACACTGAGAGATCAGGTCCGGTAACTTTTCACAAAGCCCGGATCTGCCATTAGCACATGTAATTTATGTTAACAGAAAGCTGATTGATGCTTGTCTGCAGTGTGCAATAATCATTATGATCACAAGCACACCTGGGGTGACGGCATTGTGGAATGAGAGGCTAAGAGAGAGACATAGAGACAGAGGAAGAGAGAAGGAGAGAGTGAGAGAGAGAGAGAGAGAGAGAGAAAGAGGTGGATAAAGCAGGTGTTGCTCAGGCGTCATTGAAACAGGCGAGAAGCGATGCATTATCCCCACATTGTGTGTGTGTAGGCGAGTGGAGCGCGTGGCACCGCACGTGAATGGTGACACTTGTGAGAAACAGTTTCGCCAGAACACCAATTCTGTGGCTGACACTTCAGCGTAAATGCTTTCAATTTGAGAGGGGAACATAAGGCATAACTAAGCAGCGCATAATAAAATCCAAGCTCGTGAGGAACACAAATGTGTTGATTGCTCGACAGAATAATGAAGCACTTTTTCCTTTTTTGCTTTTCATCTGTGTGTGATCTCAAATTACTTTCCTCCCCCCGCGGATGTCACTCAATCCTTAACTGCTAACAGCACCTTGCCCAGGAGTGTGTCTGCTTCATTCAGAACCAGCGCAGGATCTCTGCCAGTTTCTGTCATTGTTGCACAAATGAAACAAATCTCCTCTGTTCTGAAAATGAGCTGGACATGGAAAGGATGATGTTACCTCCTCTAGAAAATAAAAAAAAATAGCCCTTGGTCCAAACTCAGCCTCAGCCTCAGCTTGTGTGAAACTGGTTCTTCTGTTTTAAGCAGCAGCCCTGGCTGGGCTTTACCCAGAGATGGGGACACAAGGTTCCAAAAATTCAATCTAGCAAGTGGGAGGAGTTAAAAAAACTGCCCAGAACCCCCACCACCACCCGACACACACACACACACACACACACACACACACACACACACACATCTAATGTATCAGTAATGTTTCAGTGAACTCCGAGGAGATTATGTCACTCTAATGCAACAGTAGAGAGCCATTTATGAAAACAGTTAACCACAGTTGGCTGCAGGGATTTGCTCACAAAGCAGTCCAAACCCCTCAGCCACGAGTAAACAGATGTGAAATGGAATTCCAAATGAGTACCTGTCAGCACTATTTGCCCCTAAAATTATACTGCACTTCTGTTGATTGAAAAAGTGATTAGCGGGCATCTGTAAAATACTAATTATAGAACAATACCGTACATCTAGAAGCCATGACCGTAGCTTGGAAAGTGGTTGCACACTTGTATGGGAGGGAAATATATATGTGCTGTATTACATACATGTATAAGGCCAGGAAGAGGTGCTGATGTTTGACTCCATCTGTTCCCAATGCATAAAACATCAGTCACAGTGTTGCATCCAATCCTACAGTGTGCGACATGACAAGCATGATAGAAACTCCAGTTCGCTTTTGAAACCTTGGAAGATGAAATGCCGAGCTCCAGTCCTTGGCCCTAACAATACAACTGCAGGAGCTTTTGAAAGCAGGTGGTGTTGTTGTTTTGCCAAAAAAGAAAAAGAAAAAAGAAAAGATGTTTTTTAGAGTTTTACAGATTGCTTGTTGGTGCTGCATGCATACTGTACCATGCGTGGTGTTCTGGAATGATAGCTCTGTGTCCTGCTGGGGAAAAAACAAGTGGGAAACGTCTGTGCCGTCAGCAACTCTTATGAAAATCACTAACCAAGCAGAGTTTCATCAGCAAAGGTCAAAATTGCATGTGTGTGCGTGTGTGTGTATGTGTGTGTGTGTATGTGTGTCCGTGTGTGTGCGCGTGTGTGTGTGTGTGTGTATGTGTGTATGTGTGTGCGTGTGTGTGTGTGTGTGTGTGTGTGTGTGTGTGTGTGTGTGTGTATGTGTGTGTGTGTGTGTGTGTTTACTATACAGTTGGCCATTTTTACCTGCCCATAATCAGTGTACACTGTGTTTGTATGTGTGAGTGCATTTCTGAAATATGTTACATTTTAAACAGCTGATGTTCAAAAAGGCAAGTAAACTAAATAATTCAGTCATATGCACATGAAATGATAATATGCAATCTAGCCTTTTCTCATGATTCAAGACTCTAGTGACCCCAAAATAGGCATTTCCTGTCCCAATGTACAATCCTGTGTTTTGATGCAGCGTGTGCTGGTGGGGACTGCTCATCTAGTCTCCCTGTCATTTGCACGCCACTATCAGAGCGTATCAGATCTTCTCCGGTCGGAGCGCATCATTATGAGGTGACGCGATCCCCTGCTTTTAATCAAGCCCTGGTGAA
This sequence comes from Alosa pseudoharengus, assembly GCF_046254945.1. Classification (NCBI taxonomy): domain Eukaryota; kingdom Metazoa; phylum Chordata; class Actinopteri; order Clupeiformes; family Clupeidae; genus Alosa; species Alosa pseudoharengus. The sequence goes on along the minus strand of NW_027468630.1, from coordinate 7,861,370 downwards.
ACCACAGATGAGATGGTGTCAGTGTCACATCCTGCTGGTCCAAACACCCTCACCCCCTCATCCACACCCCTGTCCCTACCTCCATCTAAAAGCCTCCACCCAACCCCATCCTACCACAGCCCCTGTGTCCTGTCTCAAGCTTGCTCACCTCCCCGTTCATTTGGCAGGGGAGTTCAGAGCTGGGGACGGGTGCCATTTTGAACAGAGTTTTATTGGAGATTAATGAGCTGATGCTTTGTGCAGCTCTTACTTATCCCCTGGCTGAGAGACCGCGCAGCCAATCACGCACACAAAAGCCGCTGCAAAGGCGACAGCCGGCCTCCATTGAAGTGCTACTCATCGGCTGGACTTTCAATTTCCCTCTGCCACAGATTACGGTAATTGTGAATCAAGCTGAATAATAAACTTTACCATGTTTTCACAAGGTTGTGAGGCATATCAATTAACACGCAGGATACACTGAATGGATGACAGAGTTTAATTAGCTCTGATTGTTTGCCAGAGAAATGCCATTAGAAGGATTTTTTATATGTGTTGATGGATCATGTTTTTCTCCAAATGGAATGTGAGAATTTGCCTTCTCGTTATTAATAAAAAAAACACAAAATGACACATTGATACTGCATAAAGCATTCTGAATCTGAGGAGTAGTGTACATGGAACATGCTTCATTTATGCAATTGTCTGCTTTCCTCATTCCATTCACACTTTGTCCTTCATCTTGCAAAGGAAGACGGGGGGGGGGGGGGAGAGAAAAAACGCGATAATCATCTTATCTTGGCAGTGCACAGCTAGCCTTTCATCAGGACTTTTGAGACCAGAGGAAATGGTTTAGCAGTGAAATGGTATTTCAGTCATGGTTGGGAAAAGAAACAGATGAGTGAAAAGAGTGACAAAATATGAAAGAGAGTCAGATAGAGGGAGGGAGCGAGTGAGTGAAGAAGGGAAAGATAAAGTGAGAGTGAGACAGCATAGATACACTCCCTAGCTCTGTGCGCCCTAGCCAAACAGAACCAGTGCCCATGATGAATTTCACAGGGCGCCCCAGACCCCTTACACACTCACTGTGCACATGTACCATACTGTACAACCACCAACTCCTCTCTCTACTGCTGTGTTATTAGCATAGCCCTGACGTGTCCCTGGTGAAAGCACACTCACATGTACAGTGGACTCCCATCCATCCTCACATATATACACACACGCACACGCACGCACACAGTCACATGTAGAGCACATCTATGCATGCACACGTTCATTCACTCAGTCATGCTTGCTCACGTTCACATGTGTACTGTTTAACATATGCATGCACAGACATATGCAGACACACACACACACACACACACACAAACTTGGCCGAGTGAGTATAGACGTTTGGCCATAATCTATCCCTGGCTTCCGGCCTTGTTTTTAAGCAGCCGCTGCTGAGGTTTGGAGTTTGGAGCCATGGCGATGAGAGCTGGGAGAGATATGGATGAGGGGCGATGGCGGTGATGATAAGGTAATGATGCCATTGATTAGGGGCATAATTGGCAAGGGGAGCCGAAACTGGTGCTAATATAAACACTGCTCGCTTGTAATTTCATGCATGGCGGAGATCAAAGAGTTGTCTTGCGCTAAAATGATTTAGATACAGTTGTCATTGGCAGCTGCTGGGTAATCATATTGCTCCCGTTGTCAGCTGACGGACCCTGATGAGCAGGCTAGCGGCTGAAATCATTATTAGATCCCCATTGTGATAAATATTATTTATTGCTGTCAAGCGACATTAATGTTTAATTCAACGGTGGAGAATGGGCACCGGCGTCACTCGCCGGCCCTGCTGCTTACGGACAGTTAGGACAAAAAGGGGAGGGGTGCTCTGTGTGTGTGTGTGTGTGTGTGTGTGTGTGTGTGTGTGTGTGTGTGTGTGTGTGTGTGTGTGTGTGTGTGTGTGTGTGTGTGTGTGTGTGTGTGTGTGTGTGTGTGTGTGTGTGTGTGTGTGTGTGTGTGTGGGTCTGTGTGTGTGTGCGTGTGTGTGTGTGTGTGCGTGCGTGCGTGCGTGTGTGTGTGTGTGTCTGTACACCACCATCCAGATGAACTTCAGGGCCCAGAGAGAGAGGAGAGGGGTGCACGGATAATGGCGTTCATTTGCATGTGTTTTAAAAGGGTAATGAAGTAATATGATGTTTATCTTCTCTGAAGAGTTTAATTTCTGCTGGCCTGCGCCCAGAAGGCCTGTGACACAATGCAGTATGGGATAGCTGGGGGGACGGGTGGGGTATTGGGGTATTTGGGGAGGGGGTATGTGTGAAAGGAGCAGATGCCAGGCTCTGTGAGCTGGTAAGGTGGGGGGGGGGGAGAGGGGAGGGGCATGAGTTCCATTTGGGAGGACTCGATGAAGAGGACAAGAAGGGGGAGGAGTGGGGGGCAGGGCTTCATGTGCAATGATTTATTCATTAAACTGGCTAACCAGCACCAGGGCCTTGTTTGTTTGTTGACCCTCAGTGGTGAGCGTGTGTGCGAGAGACATTTATATCTCTCCTAATCAATCGATCAAGGCCTCTTTCCCCCATTATCCCCGACTGGAATTGTTTCACTTCAAAAAAGCAGCAGGATTCCAATTAGTTTCAAGAACTCTGTGTCTCCTCCCATCGGCTCCCTTCTGAAGCATATTCTCTGCACTCTACAATATACATATATTCAGCAATCTGTGTACTTCTCTTTTTTCTCAAAAAAAAAGAGATTTCTCTGAACCTTGAAGCAGTTTCTTTTATCTTCTAAGGCAGAGGAGAAGAGAAGAGTTTCTCATGCCCATGAGGAACATGTTCCTGAAATAAGAGGATGATGCAGAAGGGGTCAAGTGCTAATCTATTTTTCCCTAAGTAAAGCCCCCATTTATTATGTAACACAGTGCATTTGTATGCAGGCCACAGACCCCTGGTGCAGAAACATTTTCAGAGAGATCCACTTATAAATACTCCCATTTATTTGTACCTCTCTGGCTCGTCTCCTCTTTAAACCTAGTGGAAAACACTAATGGCTAACCTTGAGGAATCATGTATTTTTCTTCGTCCTTTACACAAAGAAATGAGTAGATGAGAAGTAAAAAAAGAATTAATATTGACCCCCACCACCCCCTCCCCACACACACATTCTCAACTCCCTTCTCTTTCTCTCTTTGTCCCAATGAACCATCAAATATTTGCTTTGGTAATGAACAGGATCCCTGACTTCATAGAAACCTTACCCTTGAGCTCGACAGGAATTTCAATTTGAAACCTTATCTGGGGTGCAATCGCATGAGAATGAAGGGCTCTTAAAACAAGTTTTCTCCTTCAAAGTACTTTTCCAGTCCTTTTTGGTGCACAGCGGTCTGTTAAAAAACGACAGCATTTCTCCCCACACTTTTTTTATTTTACATTACCAGTTCAGTAACAAAATATGTAAAAAGTGTCAAGTTATTCTCCTTGTGGCCATTTATAAAAACGCCACTACAAGTACAGGAAATATAACGATCCAGCATGAAAAACAGCATCGCTGTTGGTTCCTGCTCACATACAAAAGGGACACGGCTAATCATTATTCCAGATGATTATAATTGCACTGAGGCAGTGGAGCGTCAGTTAAGCATCTCTTTAGCGATACGAGGGAAGTGCAGCAGTGCCTGAAGAGGGGTGAGCCACTGCCTGAGCTCATTTCCCAACCTCCTCTCCGCACGATAAAGGGAGGTTGACATCATCTCGAGCAGCCCAGGCCCATTTGTAACCAGGTTACCAGCTATCTTTCATCTGTAATTGAGAGCATGCAGCTCGAGTCAGAAGTGTATCAACAATATAAAATGTTGTTAGGCTTCCATCAGGCAGGCTCTGAGGGGAATTAATAGCTATCATCTGAGTGGGAAAGAGACCTGAGACAGAGGACAATAGGCTTTTAGTGACAGTGAGGGATGGACATTGTGACTATTATTATTCCTGCGAGTGAGTGAGTGAGTGAATGAGTGAATGTGTGTGCTTGTGAGTCAGTGAGAGAGAACGAGTGTGCAAATATGGTGTGCTTTTCATGTACATAGTGTAAAGGTTTTTGAACACTGCAGTGTAGAGAATGTTTTTTCCTCCCAAAAAAATCTGAATTTGTAAATCAAAATTTGAAAAATGGAATCTGTCACACTACACTACACCTAAAGAAAACACTGTTGAACTCAACCCGCTGGCCACATGTCTGTCATGTATGTGGATGTGTTATGTGTGTGTGTGTGTGTGTGTGTGTGTGTATGCGTGTGTGTGTGTGTGTGTGTCTGTGTGACAGTGTGGATGACTGTATGTGTGCATATGTGTGTGTGTGTGTGTGTGTGTGCTTGCTCGCATCTTCTCAGATTCCCAGCCCAGCTTGACACAACATCCCGCCGCTGACCTTGGACAGCGATCGCCAGACACTCACTCGGCTGGCATGCGAGAGGGTACACGCAGCCGATACATGATAGAAACACACTTCCCCCGCATGTCAGGTCATTTGCCCCCACCCTCCGCACCCCCCTCCCATCCCCTCCCCACCTCCACCGCCTCATCACTCCCTTCCTGAAATGGATGTGCCAGCAGAGTGGTAGAAAACACAGTTCCTGACATACATCCGATCCTGTCATAAGACCGACCTGATTAAAACTCAAGTGTCAGGACTCTCCTCGCCGTGGCAACGTAGACCTCCGCCCGCCATTACATCTTGCAAAACGATTTGATGCAGGCCTGCGATAACGCTCTCTGATGAAAGCCGGTCATGTTTTATTAGGTTCAGTAGTAAAAGAGACCGTCAAATGCTCTCAAGTGTGTGTGTGTGTGTGTGTGTGTGTGTGTGTTTGCCATGCCATATGCTCAGTCATGGGGCCAAAGGCAGAATTAAAATGACAAAAAGTGTTCTAGAAGCTTGCACAAAGAATCCAACTCCCAAAACAGATTCAGGGAGGAAATCGTTTTTCGAGTTGTTTTCACAAGTTTATGAACATAAATGGTTTGCTTTTATGGTGCTCGGCTGCAAGAGCGCTCTGCATAGTAAGCAGAGCGGCCCAGGGGGCCGTTGAAAGAGATACATATACATACTAAACTATCTTCAAGCACAGCTACACGCTTTTCATCACTTAGAGAGGAGTCACATAGCAAATAGACCAAAATGTCCTTTCATGCGAAGAAATGAGTTTGGCTACTTCCTACACACAAAGAAAGAAAAGCACAAATAAAGGAGATGGAAAGAGAAAGAACGAGAGGGGATCAAGGCCAGTAATGTTTTCCTTTTGCGACCACTGGCTGACATCCAGTGGCATGTTCAAATGCAAAGTCATTTGCAGTGATGGGGAAGTGTGTGTGTGTCTGTGTGTGTGTAATGGGGGGGGGGGTGACCACTTCCTATTATTTCACAGTAGCATTGTGAAAATGGATTAAAATGTAAGTGATGTAGAAATTGCAGGCGTCTGAGGGAGAGTGCGTCTGTGCCTGGGGCACTAAGCAGTTCTGATATAATGGGAATTTTCAGTCCTGCCTTGTTTGCCTGGAAGCTGAACAACTCCAGTGCTCTGCTTGTGTGTGCTCTAATTACAGTCAAGATTAGAGCAGGCAAATTAAACTGCTACCAGCCACTGTTTGTAATTGCTACAAGCAAATGTTTGTAATTATGAACAGATTGCTTTACTGTCGATAATTAAAACAACAACAGAACTTACTTAATGACTGTCTGGAGATGGCACTCTCAAATTGACAAAGTAACCACAGAAAATTATTTTTTCCCTATTGCTGCCTGTCTTTATTCTTTTTTCTCTCTTGCAGTCTATTTTTCTTTGAAAATGCCTTTCTTTCATTCTTTTTTTCAATTTATCTATCTATCTATCTATCTATCTATCTATCTATCTATCTATCTGTCTGTCTGTTTTGGTCAGCTCTTGTTTCTTGGTGCTATTTTTCCATGCGCCCACATTGCAGATCAATATCCGTGGGGACAGCCTCTTTTGTCCCCATGCAGCTGAGCCTGTAGAGGCTCATGATGTTTATTTAGCCACTGCGATCTCTCTCAGCACCCAAGTACAACGTGTCCAGAGCTTGTCCCGCCGCGGCCGAGTTTGGTCATTGTGCTGTGAGAAGGAGGACCACTGCATTAAGCCCTCGATAATTTTAGCTCCCTTACCATGCTTACTAAGCCACCAGCAGCTGCCTGATATTTAATATAAGCCACATATGACACACGCTTTAAGACGCAAGCGCACATAGTGAATGTAAAACTAGACCTGGAGGCCTAGGAAGCCTTTCTTTATGTCCCTCCAAAAGCAAAACCACTTTCTTTCAGACTCAACATTGTTAGTGCTATTAAACCCATTCTCTTCATAGTCTCATGAGATTGGTTGTTGGTTGGAGGAAATCTGGAACATGCTCCCCAAGGGCATATATGGGCAATGATCCATGACAAAAGTGCAGGAAAAATCCTCTATCCTTGGCTAAATCTCATCACCGCAGCATGGACAGAGTTTATGTAGCATTCATTGTATCTTCGCATCTTCATGGTATAGCTTTTCTAAGCATGGCTGGTCATTTGAAATTTGGGCCTGCATTTTGACGTGCTCACGTTTGTTTGTGTGTAGATAGATAGATAGATAGATAGATAGATACTTTATTGATCCCCAGGGGAAATTCAAGGTCTCAGTAGCGTACAGACAACACACACACATTCACTAACAGCAGAAAAAGTAATTAAAAGTATATAATATAAAAACACAACTAAGCAATAAGGACAGTAGAAGATAAAGAATACACTAAATATACTAAAATACAAATTATACTTAATCTAAATCAATTCTAAAAACAGTGTCCACATAGTGGTGATTAATCAATCAAGAGGCGTTTGCAATGACTGAGGCAGGGACTGAGCCTGTGATTCTCTGTGCATAGTAAGGTAAGGTAAGGTGCTCTGTGTAAGTGAGTTTCACGGTGATAGTGCAATGGTGATAGTGGTCATGGTGATAGTGCAAGTGAGTAAGTCCAACAGTGCAAGAATAAGTCTATATATCTATATATATAACTATTATAAGAAAAGGTATAAGTGTGGCCACAGTTCGGCTGTGGCATGGAGGGAGGGGTTATGCATATGTGCTAATGTGCTAATATAGCACACAAACAGTGAGGCAGAAAGACAGTGGTAAAAAGTGGCTAGTGGACAGACAGTATCCAAACATGGAGGGGGTGAAGAGGCAGACAGACTATGCAGAGAAGTCTATCTCTCCTCTTCCCTTAAGTGAAGCATTGAACAGTTCAATGGTCCTGGGGACAAATGACTTCCTCAGTCTGTCTGTTGTGCAAGGCAGTGAGCGAAGTCTCCAGCTGATCAGGCTCTTCTGCTTAACAATAGTGCTGTGGAGTGGGTGACACTCGTTGTCCAAGATGTTGACCAGTTTGATGGTAATTTTGATACCATAGATTTAATAGAGACCCAGTCAGACCAATAGTATGAAAAATCAGGAACAGAGTTTATTACAATGATGCGCATCAAGGGAGAGACAGCATGACTTCACCTAAAGATCCATCAGCTGCTCTAACTAGACAAGGAAATAGTTAGAGTTTAAGTATCCTTCCAGGCTGACGGGAGATGGCGTCGGTCATCCCATCTCACGTGGACTACACTGAATCAGACCCTGATTAGTGGCAGCCTGGCAATCCGGAGCAGATAGCTACTGACGCAGCCATGCAGAACAGTAAAACACTGCAAAGTCATAATGTTCCTGCTTATCTCTAAACACAGTCACACAGAGATATACACAGGGACAGTACAGATATCATACAGTCATTACATAGAATCATACTTTTAATATCAAAGTGACCCACTAATGAGAAATGCAGAACATTAAACCACATATTGGAATATTGGACATAATGCAGAACATTAAACCATATATTGGAATATTGGACATAATGTTCTATTCCACTTTCTCTCAAGTTTGTTCAGGGTCCTTTTGTCAGATATTGAAGTGATGCACTTCAGTTCAGCTCCCACTACAGAGCCAGCTTTCCTTACCAGCCTGTCAATTCGCCCCGCATCCTTCTTCTATTTGCTTCCTCCTCAGCATACCACTGCATAGAAGAGGACGCTGGCAACAACAGACTGGTAGAACATCCTGAGGAGCTTGCTGCACACATTGAAGGACCGCAGCCTCCTCAGGAAGTACAGCCTGCTCTGCCCTTTCTTGTAGAGTGCATCAGTGTTGGCTGACCAGTCCAGTTTATTGTCCAGGTGGAGACCCAGATACTTGTAGGTGCTTACCACCTCCACATTGACCCCATCAATGGGGACTGGTAGCAGAGTGGGCTTAGACCTGCGGAAATCCACCACCATCTCCTTGGTCTTTGAGTGTTGAGTTGAAGATGATTGAGTTTGCACCATTGCACAAAGTCCTCCACCAGGCTCCTGTACTCCTCCTCCTGCCCGTTCCTGATACACCCCACAATTGCAGTATCGTCAGAAAACTTCTGTGTGTGGCTTGACTCGGTGTTGTAGCAGAAGTCAGATGTGTACAGGGTGAACAGGACTGGAGAGAGCACAGTTCCCTGTGGCGCTCCGGTGCTGCTGATCACAGTGTCAGAGAGACAGTTCTTCAGTCTGACGAACTGTGGTCGCTCGGTCAGGTAATCTGTAATCCAGGTTACCAGGTGAGCGTCCACACCCATCTGCAAGAGCTTGTCTCCCAGTCTGAGGGGTTGGATGGTGTTAAAAGCACTTGAGAAATCAAAGAACATGATGGAGTTAATGTAGCCTTCCAAGTGTATGATCACTTTCAGGACTTCAGTCTGAGATAAAGAGAGGAACAAGTGGACAGAACTGCTGGATGCCCATGTCTTCATCCTGGTGAACTAACTGTGGATATTGCTTTCTTCTGAGAGAGAGAGAAAGAGAGAGAGAAGGAGAAGAGGGTTCTTTGCGTAGAAGGTTATTTTCTTGACGGTTGTGAAGGTGGCATTTTGCATTCCACTGCTCAAATACATCTCTCAGTCAAATTTCCAAGCTCAAACATAGACACACAAACACACACACACACACACACACACACACACACACACACAGACACAAACACAAACGTTCACACAACTCAAGATGATATGGATCAATATGCATCTTCTTTCCATAAAGCACTATTTGTTATCTTGGATGAAATGCAGCCAGCCTTGACACTGTGTATAAAACGGTTTGCTCTCGTTGCGTGGAAAAGCGCAAGTATAGGGTGTGGCGGCTGAGCCAACCTGAGCGGTAGCCATGCCGACGCACCCGACGCTCTCTCTCTCCATCTCTCCTGCGCCTCCTATCCTCTGATCGCATTCTATTTCCTCCCGTATTCATTATCCTTACTCTCACCCTGCTGTCTGTTGGATTTTTATGTTCTAATAAGGCAGTCTTGATGCGATAACAGATGGCGCTTCATTTCGCACAGACAGCCCTTAGCTGCAGAGAAGAGGAGAGAGAGAGAGGGAGAGGGAGAGAGAGAGAGAGAGAGGGAGAGAGAGGGAGGGAGAAAGACAGAAAAAAAGAAAGAGTGTGCCATGAGTTGTGATGTGTTTGATTTTATTAGAGATGAGATTTAACGCATACATGCTACATTACTGCAACAGCACTACCATCCCTCATCTGCAGCAGAAAATGAAACTGTGATGAAATGTAATATAGTCCCCCTCAGGCGAAACTGAAGGGACTGGGAATTGCAGCACAATAAATCTAATGGATATTACTGCACTCAGCTCTCTCTCTCTCTCTAGGCACACACACACACACACATGTGCAGTACACACACACATGTAGACACACACAGACATGGATCCAGACACACACACACACACGTGCACACACACACACGTGCGCACACACACACACACACACAAAGGCATTGTGTCCCTGTCAGAAATAAATTTACATTTGTTGCTGTATGACCTGCTCTTGCTTCCATGAAATCCACTTATATTTACCATCTGATTCATTTGAGGTATTTTTTTAATGGATTTCAGGGACTTGGTCTCAACTTCAAAGCTAAATGGGGTCCATGCCTTTCTCTGCCTCCAAATGTGTTCTAAAAGCACAACAATTTAAGAACATGGGGACAACACCTATAATTCATTACCTAAACCATGTAAGAATAAATTGTTCCTTTTTCCCCCAGTCAAGACTGACAAACTGAATAAGGATGCTCTGCCCAGAACACATTGTGTCTGTCCTACTGTAGGCTTTGTTGTCGTGTCCCTCTTGAGATGAAGTAGGCTTTTAATGCTAGGATGAGAATTCATTTTTGTTTGAGATGAACACTCCTGGTTTCTGCTCTGATTGATGAGAACAATGGCTTAATGTCAAAACCCTCAGTATAGATGTAATTTACTCCATTGATTTTGTAAGTTAGCCTTTTTACCGTCCCTGTCATATTGTAGGAACAAACATGATTTGAATGATTATTTGTGCATAGATCACAAAACAAACAAACAAAACAAAAATGGGTTGGTATTGGTTGTAAGCCTCCTTTCCATCTGATGTAAACCACTTGTGAAGTGATTATTTTTCCTTGATTTCTAGAATGTATTATAACAAAGATCTGTGAAGGACACACAGAGGGAGTGGCTGATATTTTATGCAAAACTTCAACACATTGATTGCACTACAGTTTCGGCTACTTACAAAGACGTCCAGAGGCAGATGGGTTAACTTCTTCCCCTTTGCATTGCAAACCATTTTTTAATGGTTTTGTTGTGTGGTAATTAAAGGGTCTCATCTGGAATAGCACTATTCTGTGACACTGAACACAGTGTTATTTCGCCTAACAACAATAACAACCAACAAACAACCAACCACTAGCACCTAGTTATTTGATGGTTGGTAATGCCCTCAGATAAAGACACAGGCCAGCCTGTTCAATGGATTTACTCTGGTATACTTCTATTTTGAAATGACATCTCTCATAAAACCGTGAGACTATTGACTCTATACTTCAAAAGCCCCAATTCACACACAGCACACTGACCACAACATGGCCACCGTAGGCTCCAGGGCCCCTGGGACACCAGCACGTGGGCACACAAGACAGAAGGTCCAAGAGCTCCTCTCAAACGGCAACCAATCATTTTTGTGGTATCCTCTCTGTATCTGACATATGTGTTCACTGTTACTAAACATTTCCTGTAAAAAAGCGACTGTAAGTTATTGGCAGATATTGGCCAGTAACGCAGCTCTTTTATAGTATTTTATTGCCATAGTAACAAGAGGCAGACTGTGTGAACAAATAAGTTGTATATTATCTCCCAGTAAATTACCAGAAAAAAGGCAAAAGTAAGTCACTGCAATATCAATGTTTTTGAATGTATGAGTACTTCTACTGAAAAAAAAGCAGCAGTATATTACTGGCAGCAATTAGCCAGTGAATTACTATAATGTTTTTTTAGCGTGATCTACCGTTTCCTTATGTGATGTACAGAAAGGCTGGGATTATTGGACTTCAAACAATTACACCCCCCAGTTCTTTGTCAGTGCACTCACCTCAGGAACATGACACTTGTAGTGCACAGGTGATCAATCCCAGTTTTGGGGGGTATACAGCACAGTTTATTCACAACAAAGCTTATTCCATTTGTTAGTCTGGCAAATTCCAGTTTCTTCCAGTAGCAGCAACTAGAATCCATGCATTTCCACTGAATTATTTTTGGAATCTGATCCCTTATAAGTTCTCAATGTCTCGTTTTAAATGTCAGGGCCTTCGGTAGTATACCAATGAAGTGTGGAGATACATTGAGCCTCGTAAATGGTGTAAAACAGTGATTTATTTGCACGGCTAGCCCGATGCCGAAGCACCACCATTGAACAAGCTGTTGGTAGCATCGGCTAACTAGCACCAGATTTTGGAGTGCAGGGGACAAGCCGAGATGGGCTATGAGACATACGTTCACACTCGGTATGATGTTTCAACACACTTTAGGTCAATATCACACCGGAATTCTCCTTTAACTGCGAGTAAATCCCGTTTGCAGCCGTAGAAGAAACGCAGGACAGATTAAACATTCTGGTTTTCTCCGAGTGCAACGATGATAGACAGACATCATTTGGACAAAATATAGAGCATATTAACCTCCGTTGCTCAGCCAAATGCCTTCCTGTTACGTCCTGTTATCACAGAGTTACAGGCGATAAACGATTTTTGATTAGTTTACTTCATTAGGGACTGTTCGTTATTTATTTAAGGGGCTACCGGAGGAGTTTTGGGAGCATTAGTCAAAAAAAAGGTGACCCTCCCTCGCCAGCAAGAAATTTTTCTATGACCCTCAAATGATTATGAAAAAACGCATGACCCTCCCCTTCAATTTATTGATGCTTTCTGTAGGCTACTGGGTCAATTTGGGAGCTTGCATGCTACCACTCCTTTCTTAAAATGCCTTGAAAAGGCTGTCGTTTGCACAATTTCATAAATAATCACCAGGACCGAAACATATCCTACCTGTCAACTTTTTCCGGGTTTATCACGTACTGTATTTTAACTTTTTTCCCCGTCTTAGGAGGAGCTGCAGGGCCGTCCCAAGGGGGTGCGAGGCCCTGTGTGAACTTGACAGGTGCGAGGCCCTTTTCACCCTTTTCTTGCATGAAATCATGCGATAGCCTATTGACGGTGCATTTTAATAGTAGGCAAAAGGCTACACCAGCTTGTCTTTAAGAGGAGAAATTGTATAGCCTATAACATTAGCTGAGTCACATATTTGGCCATAAGCCGTTTATCATAGGCTATCACAAAACCAAACTACAAAGGTGAACACTTTAATAGGGGGAATTAATTGGGCATGAATCATGCTGAACGCTATTTGTCAATGAGTTGAAACACACATGACATTCAAACTATTGATACATTGTGCACTATGGAAACTAGTTTGTAGGCTACCATTGGACAAATAAATGACATTGACTCGCCATATCCTGACTCAGAAAAAAAACATCTTCTTGCTTTTTACCACAAACTCAGCAATGAAATCATAGGCCAGCTTGCAGGTAGCCTACGTCTTTTTCATTTCATAGAAGGGTGGATGGTTGCAACCGCGAGGACGGCAATGAGTTGTTAACTCATTGAATGCCAAGCTGTTTTCGGAAGCTTTGTCCTAGAGTGCCAGCAATTTAGACCATCGTTGATGATTTTTGTATAGCCACAGCATATTCTGTGTTATAGCTATGAACACATACAATGGCTCGTTTGAAAGGTGAGACTTTAAGCTCTCAGTGGGTGCAAACCGTGTATTTCTACACGCTTCTGTTCCTGAGAAATCGCAAGAGAAAACAGTGGCTAGTTTTAGTTGTCTGTTTTCACTCAATGAGTTAACAGACATGAACCAAGACATATAGCCCAGCAGCAATCTATCTAAAATAACACATACTTGAAGTACCATTCATGATATGTTGTCAAATATTGAAGTCGTGGGAAGTTTACATAATTTAAGCTGTAGGATGTTTCATTCGTCCCCCTTAAATAACTCTTGAACGGGCCCCAGCTGTGGCGCAACTGGCTGGGGCACCTGCACCGTATGCCGGTGACCCGGGTTCGATTCCCGCCCCGTGGTCCTTTCCGGATCCCACCCCGACTCTCACTCCCACTCACTTCCTGTCATTCTCCACTGTCCTATCAAATTAAAGGCATAAAAAAGCCCCCAAAAAAAACTCTTGAACGGTTTTGTTCAGAGCTATACATGCAACTGCTTTCGACAAAGGACAGATGTATGTTGCTAGTGACAAAATATTAACTTTCAGTGTTTTACGATGTCTTTGTCATGGGTAAGTGTTTTTCCCCATGCATTTATTCTAGGCTACTGTCAGTGACTGCCGCGAGAGAAGCGGGTTCTGTGTTGCATTCATTTCAGTGACTGACGCGAGAGAAGCGGGGTCTTTGTTGTGTTGCGTTGCAATAATTTATTTTCATTGGGCATGCCCTGCCGTGCCGTCCACAGCTCTTCAGTTCCGACAAAGCCGAAATTACTCATTTTGAAACAATGAGTGCAGGCCGCGTTTGTATGGTTATATTGCTATACCATGATAGTTTCCAAACTTCAGTAGTCTGGACTAAGGTGGTTAATGTCATTTAGTAGCACGTGAAGGGCACACCTGCACATACAGTAACAGAGACTTAATGATGGACTACCTTAGTTTAATCCGTGAAATCTGTTTTTCTCAGGGTCATCACGTTAATTCATTGGTTCATATAGACTGACCTTGTAAATTAACCACTGCTTTGAATTAACGTTTAACACATGTCATTTAAATGTGCTGGTGAAACAGTTTTGTACTCTATTGTTATTTATCCCCTATTCACCCACACTGTCAATTCTGTGGCGCAGTACGTTAAGGCCGGCTGATGACAGCCGCCGTTACGCAGCAGTTATCAGTCCCCTGTCCAAGAGTTTGTATCTGGGTTAAGCGTAGTTAGCTTTTGGGAAACGCACCCCTGATGTCTGATGTGTGATCAGTGGAATATGGGGAGGGAAGTGGCAGTGTTTTTTTGCGCGTCTGCAGAAGTCAGCCATGAATGTAATTCTGCAGCATAAAGCAGATGTATTTGTTTATTGTACAGAAAAATAAAAATGACATGTCAAGCAGTCAATTGAAGTATAGCAAATTATTTTACGAAACCAAAACGTGGGTCATAGTTGTCTAAGCCTCTATTGCGTAGCCTGTTAAAAACGTCGCCAGATAGTATTAAAACGCCAACAACATTGTTTTCTGCAGAAGCCTACCCAAGGCTACAGATTAAAGGACAATTCCGGCGCAAAATGAACCTAGGGGTTAATAACACATGTGTACCGAGTTCGACCGTTCGCTGGGATTTGTTTTCATGCTAGTCGAATGTGACCAGTTTTATTGCAAACCGCTTATTAGCGTTAACGCTAGCCTTCGGGGCACACGTACAGAGAAAGACATCGCTATTTCTATACCATTAACAAGGCTCAAAATAGCCCCACACTTACACAGTAGCATAATGAGGGTCTCTACATGTAAACCGAAGCATTGAGAACTTTGTAAGTGTACAGGCAGTTTATTAAAAAGAAACACATTACCGTTGACGTCTGGTTCACATACAGGCAGGCGCCTTGGTTACAACTGGGATGTGAAGTGAATCTCGGGTGAAACGTTGTTGCAGAAGGACTGTGCAAAAGAGAAGCACTGAACGCAACAGGAGACATAAGAGATGTCAGGTTATTTGAACGAATTTGAAGACATCAAGGATGAACCCTTATTGGACGTCCTTATCTTTTCGAGTCGGAATACCAACGAAGAGCTGCGGGAGCTCCGTGAAAGGGCTATGAGAGAGAGCTAGAAGCTGTAGTCAATACCACACACAGGCGGCGGCGATCCATAGGCTACCAGAGGGACATGGATCCACTAAGTAAGTAGCCTACACTACACAAGTTATGTTACATCGGAGCTATTATTTCTGATAGGCCTATATTGAGCAAATTACGTTTGATTTTAGTTCACATCGCCTGCCTGTATATGTGAACCAGACGTGAACGGTAATGTGTTTCTTTTTAATAAACTGCCTGTACACTTACAAAGTTCTCAATGCTTCGGTTTACATGTAGAGACCCTCATTATGCTACTGTGTAAGTGTGGTGCTATTTTGAGCCTTGTTAGTGGTATAGAAATAGTGATTTATTTCTACTGTACGTGTGCCCCGAAGGCTAGCGTTAACCGCTAATAAGCGGTTTGCAATAAAACTGGTCACATTCGACTAGCATGAAAACAAATCCCAGCGAACGGTCGAACTCGGTACACATGTGTTATTAACCCCTAGGTTCATTTTGCGCCGGAATTGTCCTTTAATTCTGAACAGTTATTTCTCTACTGGCTCAATTATCACACAAGACACTGTTTTGATTTGCGTAGTTGCGTTACCCCCAACACTGACAATAATGTAGACAACAAATTAAGATATTTTTTCGTTTTGTGGAGCGGCACCGGTAGGCTATCAAAAGCAGATTTCGATTTTCGTTACCACCGTGTAGTCAAGCCTTAAAGGAATTATCCGGAGTAAAATGCACTTTAGATCAATTTACGGATGATTGGGAGTACATACGTTGAGTTGACATCAAAATCATGTCATTCGGATGTGTTTTGAGAAAGTTCGATTTTACCGTTTTTAGTCAAAACTCGTTAGCCTGGAAGTGACCAGGGCATGTCATTTAGCCGCTACAAAACGCTATTTTTATACCTCTTCTACAGTTCCAAACAACATTACACTTACGTGGTAGTGAGTAGAGGGTCCCTAAAGCCAAACCAAAGTATCCTGAGGTCTTTATGTGGTCGGATAGAGAGTCCAGAATGAATTTCATCAAGCCAGTACCTTTCTGGAAATGTTGCTGCTGCAGCTGGCATCTTTAGGGGAAAGTCCGTAGAAGTCGATTGCATCACGTAGTTGCACGACATCACGTCACGTGACATTTCAAAATTCCAACCTGTTAGTAAGCTAGGGTTTGCTGTTGCATACAACTTCATTTTAATTTCGAAAGAAATACTGGACTATGTTTTTTTTTTTTGTTTTTTTTTAAACGGCGACGAAATTGTGAATTTCCAGAGCGTGTTACTCCACACTCGGCAATCGACTCCTACGGATTTGTTCAAGTCAGAGTTGTTCCTGGACCAACATTCTAAAGACGGTCCTGGACCAACAACTCTTTAACCAATCACAGCCTTGTGATGTCATCAATGTGAGTCTTCTGCTTCTCCCATTGCCATTTTGAAATTTCCCTCCAGAAACAACCAGTGGATCACCAACTTGTATCTCAATAAAGGTAGGTCCTTGCATATTTGTGTGTAAAATAGTTGTAAAATAAAGTAATTCCGAGTGGAATCTGAATATATGCACCTTAGATTTTTTTTTATTTTCGTTTTAGTTGACTTGGTTCCATGTTTGTCTAATGTTAGCTGCCAGGCTAGGGACCATACATTTACTGTAATACATTAGCTTCCTAATAATTCAGTGGCTATGCATCTTTTAAATAACTTATTTCGAAGGGATACAGTAGTTGAAGTAGCTTTGAAGCTCATTTAGCAATCTTGGTGCCGCTGTTATTATGTTAGAGGCTAGGCTAGGGAACATAAATGTATGCCAACATTGTAATGACGGTCCTGGACAAACATGACAATGACGGTCCTAGACCAACATTGTAAAGACGGTCCTGGACAAACATGACAATGTGGGTCCTGGACCACATTGTAATGACGGTCCTGGACAAACATGACAATGTCGGTCTTGGACCAACATTGTAAAGACGGTCCTGGACAAACATGACAATGTGGGTCCTGGACCAACATTGTAAAGACGGTCTTGGACAAACATGACAATGTGGGTCCTGGACCAACATTGTAAAGACGGTCCTGGACCAACATTGTAATGACGGTCCTGGACAAACATGACAATGTCGGTCCTGGACCAACATTATAAAGACGGTCCTGGACAAACATGACAATTAACATTGGCGCTTCACATAGTTGCATGCTGCACCTACCTATTAGCAAGCTAATTTGGTAGCATAAATTTATGTTCCCTAGCCTAGCCTCTAACATAATAACAGCGGCACCAAGATTGCTAAATGAGCTTCAAAGCTACTTCAACTACTGTATCCCTTCGAAATAAGTTATTTAAAAGATGCATAGCCACTGAATTACCTATTAGGAAGCTAATGTATTACAGTTAATGTATGGTCCCTATCCTGGCAGCTAACATTAGACAAACATGGAACCAAGTCAACTAAAACGAAAATAAAAAAAATCTAAGGTGCATATATTCAGATTCCACTCGGAATTACTTTATTTTACAACTATTTTACACACAAATATGCAAGGACCTACCTTTATTGAGATACAAGTTGGTGATCCACTGGTTGTTTCTGGAGGGAAATTTCAAAATGGCAATGGGAGAAGCAGAAGACTCACATTGATGACATCACAAGGCTGTGATTGGTTAAAGAGTTGTTGGTCCAGGATCGTCTATAGAATGTTGGTCCAGGAACAACTCTTACTTGAACAAATCACGGTCACCGCGAAATGACATGCCCTGGTCACTTCCAGGCTAACGAGTTTTGACTAAAAACGGTAAAATCGAACTTTCTCAAAACACATCCGAATGACATGATTTTGATGTCAACTCAACGTATGTACTCCCAATCATCCGTAAATTGATCTAAAGTGCATTTTACTCCGGATAATTCCTTTAAGCCATACCCAAGTAGCCTAAATCGAGGTAATGTTTAATTATGCATGATTTATTTTTTTATTGAATTCGTAGGCTGGGATTCCTCTCGGCAACAATTATGTTTAATGGTAGCCTCCTGCTTTTTCAGAAGGGGCAGCGGGCAGGCTGACAGAGCGAGGCACAGTGGCTGAAAGTGGTACTAAAGCTTCACGCAGCTTCACGCCACGTAATGCGCAACTGAAGAGGCAATTTGAAAGCAACGGCCACTGTATAATAACCACACTCAAGGCTATGTTGATGGACAACACGGTGGTCTGTTCACAGAAATTAATGGTCGAGGTTGTAAAACGGCCCCGACGCGAAGCGGAATTTCTGTGAACAGACCACCGTGGAGTCCATTATCCCGCTTATTCCACTGTTGCCACTTGCGTTTTGTTCATTTCCTGTTACAATTTAAACGTTTTGATCGCTAAAACTTTCTTGTTTGTAGAACTACTTTCTTCCGACACATATCAACTAATTTCTCAACTTGCAGGACAAACTGCCGTTACTAGTTCTAAATGGATGGTTGCTACGGCCAAAGGCCAGTCGTTAGTTATATCTCTCCAGTTGTCAAGCGGGCGTATCCCAAGATTCTGATGAACTTTAGCTTTGAAACATCGCTATTTTACTTAGCCTGCTGTCATCCATCTAGCAAAAAGCCACCTTCGTCATATGCTACAATGTTGCTATGTTCTAAACGTCTGCATTTTACAGCTTGGATGCAACGTGACAGTTCATTTAAACTTCACAACGAGTTCGGCAAATTAAAGAAGCCCTATGCAAGTCTGGTTATTCCTTCGCTGTTTCTGGGTTTTCGCCTGATTTGGGCTCGCATTTTTCATGACATAGCTCCCCCTGCAGCTTCGGTAGCAAGTGACTGCTACGCTAAACCCCCACTAGCTAACGAGCTAGCCATCAAGAAACCAAGCTAAACACATACAGGGCTCACAATAAAACGGTCGAGCAAACACATTGTTCAAGAGACTATCAAACCACATTACAAAAACGAAGTTCACCCAAGGGTAGGCTACTTACAATTTCAGCAGCAACAAAGCCAAGTCGGAGTCCGTTTTGCAGTCTTCTTAGAAACTACAATCTGACTACATTTTCGAGGCCTTCCGCCGGGTCACATCCGGATTTCTTCGGTCCGGGACCAGAAAGTTGCATATTCGTTTTTTCCGCGGAGAAGCACTAGGGGGAGACGAAGCACCCACCAAACGACCCAAAAAGTGTTGTAGAACCATCAGAACGACTCTCAACCTGCATAATCATTTTTGCTAAAATTGTTGCATAGGGCTTCTTTAATATACAAGTGTGATAACGGCCAAAAAAATGGATCTACTTCATAGGTGTGCAAATACAGTTTTTCTCAGTCGCTTTGGTGCTTTTTTCAGATCAGAATGAAAATTCTCATAACTATTAGTTCAACCTCCACAACATTTAGTCATTTGTGCACATCAGAGTAGCAAATTCTCCTTCCTCTGAACAAATTGCAAATGCTTTTGGACATGTATCAGTTGCTTTCATACAATTCTCTGCTGTTTTTTAACATTATCATTTGCTTATGTCATGTCAGTCAGTCATAGTCGTTCCCTATAAAACTAATAGTCTTCATTGATTGAGTCATTACATACAAAAATGGTGAACTAGTTATCAAATTCTGTCAAAATGCTGTAGAATTGCAAAGAGCATACAGTAAAAATGTACGTATTCAGTGTCTTGTACTCACTTTCTCCCCTAACTACAACAATGTGTAACTTTACTGTAGTTTTCAAATGGCTGTACAAGAACTGTATAGTGCTGTCTTGAGCATGTTCAGGTAGCGTCACCGAGTTCTGACCTTTTTTTTGCATTGGAAAACACTGAGAGAACTGTCATAATGAAAACATGACAAAGTCATTTGACTATCTTGTTCATAAACGATGGTGTCAAGACTTCTCATTTTGATGACACTGACAATGTCATTGACATGAATACGTGCTTTTGAGGAATGGACTATCCATTTTGAGCAAGTGACACACTTTTGCAGGTCATCCACTAGGTTTTGCAGTTTGCACCAATTGTTTTGAGAAATGCACTTACTGCTGTGCAAATGTTAATAGTGATGTGAGAATAGCACCAAATCGACTGAGAAAAACTGTAACATACGGTTAATGGTCGTTCTAAATTACGTATGTTACGTCCCTTGTCTAGGGCTTAGGGAAATAACAAAGAGCAATAACAGGCAGACAAAAGATGTCAAATTAATTACATTTATTAATAACAAAAATAGAATAACTTAGGAAACTAAGGCTCAATTTTAAGATTAACGAAAAAGTACGGCAAACACAGGAAAAATCACCACGAAAAACAACTCTGGCCCGAGGCTGGGCCCAAAGGGTGGCGCGGAGTGGCGTGGCAGGCGTCTCAAAGAAAGTCGGAAGAGCGCGCCCCTGCTAACGTCATGGCTGAACTTTTAAAGGGCCAGCGGCCCGAAACATCCACTGGCTGTGATTGGTCAATTAAGCTGCACCGGCAATCAGCAAACTGGCAAAGAGGCAATCTGCAACACAAGAATGAACAAGGGAGCCACAAGGAACAGATATTTTACATATATATACGACCACAGGGTTGTAACACATAGGACAATGGGAAATTCAACCAAGCAGTGGAATAAATATGGGTAAGGCTATTTGTACCCCTGGTACAATTAGCAGTGCTATTTGTACCCTGGTGCAATTAGAAATGTATTCTATTCGTACCCCGGTGCACACAGCAATGTGTCCTATTAGTACCCCGTCTGGTACAAATATCAATGTATGCTATTCTTCCCCCGGTGCACACAGCAATGTGTTCTATTAATACCCCGTCTGGTACAAATATCAGTGTATGCTATTTGCACCCCTGTGCATTTATTCTGGCATATTGATCACACAATATAATAATAAAAAAAACAAGCAACATGTTTTTTTGTTGTTACGTAACAGGGTGTGAATAGCTCAGCTGTGTACAGTAATAGACACTCTGAATAAGGTATTCTGTTTGCATCAATGTATAGTTAGAAGTGGATGCTATTCGTACCCTGGTGTATATAGTACTGTATGTAGGGCTGAATCGATTAATCGAGTTACTCGAATAACTCGATTACAAAAATTACTCGAGGCAAAAACCCTGCCTCGAAGCCTCGTTAAATTCCTATGACGCACACTATACACGCAGGGATTGGATTGTACCACACGGACCGTTGTTCAGGAAGCACACCACTAGCGCGTGAATCATGATACATTCTGAATTTAGCTGGCGCGATGGCGGAGTCAAGATGTCCATAAATGGCAGAGAATGTCTAAAGTTTTCAAGTAAAGTTTTGGGATCTTTACATACTCAAAAAGGAAAAGAACACAAGCATCTGAACCGAAAACATCCACTCCATGCTGTTTCACCAAGCGTCAATAAAGTAGGCTATCTAGCCTATCTGCGTAGCCTATAGCCTACAATGATGTTGGCTGATTTTAATCACATGCTGTATTTGTAGCGATGTTGTGATATAATGTTTAGCTTTGATGTTTTTAAGTAGTAAACGTATTCATGTTCAATTGCAAGACAGTATGCCTAAAAAAGAACCCCTTCCTGTACACACATGCATGCACCCTCATCTTCCCTCACGCACCGCACGCCTGCACACACACACACAAACACACACACAGGTTGCTAGGTTACCATAGCAAATAGGCTCACCCCAGAAATTATTTTTTAAGTAGCCTAATGGTAAAATTATTTGTTAGTAGCCTAATGGTAGGCTATTTTTTAGTAGCCTAATGGTAAAAATATTTGTTAGTAGCCTAATGGTAAATGCTGCAGAAATGTGTAGAAATCTACATAAAACAGATATTTACTTTGATGTCAGGTCTAGATTACAGCATGAAACTTGTTGTGCATATTAATACATTACAATGCTTTCCCTCTTCTCCCTCCCAGCACTTCACAACATAGTATGGACAGCTTTGTTCGCCCAGCTAAGTCATGCACAAGAGGCTGCAATTTTACAGACCGCATTTTGAACATTATTTAATTGTTGGCACTGGAACTTATAAACACTAAATGGGTAAATTGCAATAAATGGGCTTAGTTTTGGAGCCAAATGTTGGAGTTAGAATAAATACCTCTGTGCCAATTGCTTGATCATTTTACAGCCATGTCATTTTCGTTATGCATTATTTGTTTTGGTTGTTTAAAAATGCAAAAAAAATGTATCCGATTAATCGATTAATCGATCGATAAAGTGCTAGATTAATCTATTACAAAAAGAATCGATAGCTGCAGCCCTAACTGTATGCTATTTACACCCTGGTGCATGAACTAGCTAATTGTTGCAATCAAAACTTCCGTTTGAGAACCGATTTCTTGTTCAAATTGCGCGCCTTCTCTCCAGAGATGTTGGTACACATGCACACTCACTCTGCCAAAACGCATCAAACAGGAATCAAACCCCGGTCTCCCACATGCTAATCCATGTCTGTGACCACTGCACTATCTTCTTCCACAAGTAGATTGTGTTTGCAGGTAAACTTATAGTTTATAGGCCTGAACGTCATATTCACAAAATTTCTGTTAACTAACAAACTGACGGTTATATGTGTTCACTGAAAATAAAACACAACTTTTCAATCTAAAACTTAATCTGAACAGATATTAGTGCCGAAACCTTTCAGAATTCTTCACTTTCTGCTGACGAAAAAATGAATGTCCGCCATGTTTTTTTGTGTATGTGAGCAACGTCTTTTTGTTGTTATGTCACAGAGTGTGAATAGCTCAGCTGTGTGGCCAAGGCTATTTGTACCAGGGGTGTAAATAGACACTCCGAATACATACATATATATATATATATATATATTATATATATATATATATGTATATATATATATATATATGTGTATATATACTGTACATATATATGTATATATACTGTACATGGATTTTATATGTTACAAATCCATGAGAAAATGTTGGAATAATGGCATTCTGTAGCTCAACAGGTAGGCTAGTTGCTAAAGCGCTGTTTTAGCAGTACCAAGGTCATGGGTATGACTCCTGAGAGATGCATAATGATAAACCCTGTAAGCTACTTGTAGTTTCCCTGTGTTAAATAAAACAGACTGCTAAGCTTATAAATCTTACATACCCTACACCTGTAAATACAGCGGCACCTGACCAGTTTGATCTCCTCATGTACTGTGCTTATACAGCATACATCATTTACATTATGGCATGGAAAACGGCAATCCTTGGCTCTGCCATAATCAGACATACATCTTAATATGCATTGCTCACCAGTTTATAGAGACACACTTTTGCAGGGTGCTGAATTGTCATTTTTGCAATTACATTTGCTTATAAAGCACTAAATTGACATGAGCCCAGGACATTTTTTCACAGTAAAAAGTTGTATTTTCCTACAGTATAATTATGGGGTACAGTATGATATGGTTTCATTTAAGTAATGCACTACAAAATCAGTCTACAATAACATCCTATAGAAAACACAGTAAAAAAAGTGTAGATTTCACACAAATTCCCAAAAGTATTGTGCTATTTTGCACAGTAGACATTATGTGCACAACTTTGTTTTCCCAACAAGGGCCCATTTTGTGTGGTGCTACAGTGGTATATAGCCCCATAATAACCTCCATGCACCAAAGCACATGAATGGACCTCTCCATCCCTCCAGTCATTGTCATTGTAGTGGTAATCTAAATGCCATCCCATCTGCTGTGGCAGGCTTGCAATATCTCTCTGTTATGTTTGGTGTAAAGAGGAACAACAGTACCCTATGTTGGTGAATTCCCTCATGAGTAGCTCGACATTTTTTGTCATTAGTAATGGTGTAGGTCAAAATCAGTTTCTTTTTTTATCCCCAAGAATCTGTTTGTTTTGTTTGAAGTGCTTTCTGAGGTTCATCAGATGGGGTCTAAGTTGTAAGCACAACACATGAACTCCCAATAGATACAAACTGCTATGTACAAAGGTATTTTTCTCTTATAATTAAGACATTACATTAGTTCAGAGCACTGCTTTTTTCAAAATTCTGCAAGTTCATCATGCTCTGCTATTCTCTATTTACAGACTGACAGTCACTTTGTGTTTTGAAAATCAGTGAAAAGCTTGAAATTCTTGAAAAGCCCACTTTTGTCCTCCCTTGCCCACTTTGTATCCTATGCTCAGTTATTAGTGTAACTACTGCTATACTCATTTTCTTATCTTATGACCATAAAGATATAACCTTAATTCATGTCATGATGCTATTGTATAGGCCTATTCTGTTGTTAATATTTACACCCAGGGATGTAATGGTAAAATAAGAGGTGGGTAAACTATGAATTCTGCAATCTCGGTGAGGTGGACTGCGCCATGCGGTATCAGATTTTTTAAAAAGGCATTCAGAACATGTTTGATGATGGTGAAGGTTATTGTACAATGTTTATAACAATACCAGTGGTATTAAATGGTTCCTAGAGTGTTGATGAGTGTGCATATCGGGAATATAGGATAATATTGGATAATACAGTGTGATATTTGAATGTTAAAAGTGAATAAACTCTTTTGAGAGGTGGATAAACTGTGTTTACTTGCGTTTAGCCTCCACTACATCCCTGTTTACGCCATCTCACTGACTGATGAGCTGAGCATTTGGACATGGCACATTTATCTAGTTACAGGTTTGTTGAGGTGTATGTGGCATCGTTTAAAATGAGTGCGACCCAAACCTTCATATGTTTTGTCTGTGTGGCCCTTGTGGACTGTTTGAAAATGACTTCCAGTAAAAAAAAAAACATGAATGGTTGGAAGATGGTTACGTTGTTGGTGCAACACAAAACAGGGCTTATGCATCTTAAAGGTGCCATTTGTAATGTCCGGCAAAAAATAAATTCATACTCCACATTCCATAAAAGATGGGGGCAGTATGCCTCCAGAAAGTTAGTTGGTTTACCCTAGAGTAACAACCGAGACACGTGTATTGCAGTTGCAGGCTGGTGGTTATGTTGCCTGCATACCGCCTCCCATGGCCGAAACTGGTATTATGACACCTGTCGGGCTGTGGCTAGAAATTTAGCATGCTATTTCAGGTTGATTTTTTTAATGACATCATCTCCCTTATTTCTTCTCATTCTTTTGATGCGTGTAGCTCATTTTTTGGATATTTTTACCTCAATTCTTACACATGGCACCTTTAACTTGCAGGATTATGGCTGGAGACAATCTGCCCATCTATTGTCTTACAAGAACTTTTCCACACACAGCATTATTTAATTAAGTATTATTCTACCCTTTTATACTGCTTTCAGTGAATACACTGGCATTTATTTATTTTCCACTATTATTTGTCAGGGCAAGTTTGCTCAGTAAGTATAAAAAGATGTCAGACTGTTACATCAGCTCTGATCTAATGGAGAGCTCAGATTTCAAGTTGTCTGCATTTCATTTCGATTTGGCCTGATCTCCCCCTCTTCCCTCCAATAAATTAACTATCGTCTCGGCTTCTACACCAGCCCACCTGAGCCTATAACTAGCCAGACTGGTTCTTATTAGGACTGCAGCACAATATACAGACATACAACAAGACACACTCAAAGGGAAGTGGTTGCACTACATAGGGCCTAGATGATTTTAAGCTAACTTTATCTCCAAACAGCACAGCTGCATTGCGAGTTCCTCAGTGCAGAGGTCGGAGTCTGATTAAATTATCATCAGCGGTACAATCTGATGCCCACGTGGCTCAGTCCTCTCTCCAGCCCAGTGGCTCTCTGATGTTGACATGCACTGAGATGGGAGCCTCAAACTTAATAGACCTTGCACTGAAGATTTTTATCTTGAGTGGCTCTCGTTTGGAAGAAAACGTATATGGCAATGAGTAAATGGATGCATTATGCTGCACACTTGAAAACAGTTTCTTCTGC
This sequence comes from Alosa pseudoharengus, assembly GCF_046254945.1. Classification (NCBI taxonomy): domain Eukaryota; kingdom Metazoa; phylum Chordata; class Actinopteri; order Clupeiformes; family Clupeidae; genus Alosa; species Alosa pseudoharengus. The sequence goes on along the minus strand of NW_027468630.1, from coordinate 7,835,198 downwards.
ACGCCTCTGCATATATTATTACAAAACTACATCAATTTATACAATTGTTCTTGATGGAAAATGGATTTGATCATGTCACTAAACATGTTGAGGGTATTCATGCTAGCCACTGCAATTCACAGATCATTTTGAGTTATATTATCTCCTATGTATTACATGTTTTTACTTCACTGAATCCTAGGTGCAACTACTCAACAAAAAAGTCATCTGCATTAGTGTAGACTATCCACTCATAGAGAACGCATGGCCTTGGTGCTGTTTAGACCTTTGTCTATTTCAATTGTAGTGCAAAGTAGAGTAGTACTGTAGTGAAGAGGCTCCTGGGTTTGACAGTTATATATATATATAGTATAGTATATAGTATATATACTTTTTTGATCCCGTGAGGGAAATTTGGTCTCTGCATTTAACCCAATCGGTGAATTAGTGAAACACACTCAGCACACAGTGAGGTGAAGCACACACTAATCCCGGCGCAGTGAGCTGCCTGCTTCAACGGCGGCGCTCGGGGAGCAGTGAGGGGTTAGGTGCCTTGCTCAAGGGCACTTCAGCCGCAGCCCACTGGTCGGGGCTCGAACCGGCAACCCTCCGGTTACAAGTCCAGAGGGCTAACCAGTGGGCCACGGCTGCCCCACGGCTGACAGTTGAGAAGAACTCTCTTTAGTCCAAAATTCCACACTTCTTTAAACAGTGAACAATTGCTTGTTGGTTTCTAAAAATGTTCACACGACCCCTTCATCATTCACTGTAGTCCTCTGATGTTGACTTGAGCTTTGACACAGACTGAAGTATGAACTGCCCTGAAAGATTTGACCTTTTGCCTTTGCAATTCACTGTGGCTCACAAATTGCTGAGTAGGAGTAAGAGAATTTAGTGGCACTGTTTTGGAAAAATTACTTACTGCTGATTTTTGGTGTCTTACAAGAGACCACATGCTATTAAAGATTCCCGACTGGTGTCGTCATGGGCTGAACTAAAAGGTTCTCTCACTTAGAAAATACCAAGCTCCATTGGACCATGAAACATGCTGGATTAGTTTGACTGATCTTGAGACTTTATTGTCCGTCTGATGGAGAGAATTGTTACACTGCAACCAATCTGGAGGTTTAGAATGTTTTACAGTGAGTGGTATGTTCACAAAGCAGTGAGTCTTTACAGATGTCAAACACAGATTAATAGCGTAGTACACACACACACACACACACACACACACACACACACACACACACACACACACACACACACACACACGCACACAGACACAGTTCCAGTTGAAGTTAATGGATACATCTCAATTACAGTGTATTCCAGCAAAGTGGATGCGAAGCACTGGGGAATTATTAAACCGGAGAGAAGGAGATCAATTCCTGTCTACTGCTGCGCCATCAGCCTTGAGTGTACAGAGCTCAAGCACACACGGCTGATGGTCATATTTAGCTTGCACTAGCTCTTGTCACCTCTGCTTTGCCTTTCCTGATACCAGGCTAATTAGCTAGAGGGAAAAACAGTACCCATACAGATGCAGCCCCCAGTCCTCCTATAAATATGCCATTTACAGGGTCCACACAAGGCGGAAAAACACCTCAACTTGTTCCAGTTTATGTGATGCACATTGCCATGGCAACACCATTTGATAGATCCCATTGTTGTGGAAAAAAAGAAAGTGTTCAATATCTGCTGGTTTTAAAAGGCCTAGTCTTTGATCACTGCACAAGGCCAATGCCGAAGATGTTTAAAATAGGACCTTGGGACAATGTTTCGATGACAAAGGTCCAGAGAAATCTATTTTCTCAGTGTTAGTGTGCTCGACAAAGAGCAGGCATCTTTCTTTGGTCTCTGGCTCCATCTGATTTCTGGAACACTTCAAACACGATCTTATTAGCACAGTAGCACATTTGCATTGAGACAGACATCAGTGCATATTGGGTAATTCACGCTTAAATCTAAGATAAATGGTCTGATATAAAAACTAAAGTTTCAAAGTGATTGTGCTGAACCGTTATACCGTAAGCTAGGACTGACATGTGCATCCCCTTCAACCCAGGGCTGTAATTTTCCAGAGCATTCCATTTCATATCCTTGACAAAATTAGTTGACATGTTTGATTATCGATCTGGATAATAAATGGGCATTAAAGACCCAGAAAATGAACTGGCTTCCCAATCAATTATCTTTTCAACGGTAAACTATAAAGGAATTGCGAGTTGGGGCTTAATGTCTTTTGTGATTTGATGAGATTCTGTCTGCGAGCCAACTGAAATCGATATAGCCATGGCAGATTTAACCTCTCTATTGCTATGAGTGAGCTGAATATCTGTTATGAGCCAGAGAACTTGTCTTAAGGCGGACATAAATTGGACAGTGTAGCGTCTTATGTGCAAATAGATTGATAGACCATCATGCAGCATAAAGGGGAAAATGATCTCTTCTCCATGTATGGCTCAGGGGTACTTACAAGGGAGTCATAATTGAATTCACTGCTGGATGGTGTTGGAATCAATCAATGATGTGTGATTGGTGAATATACATACTCCCTTTATGGCTGAGTATATAAATCAAAGTCTCTATTTGTCAAGTACCTACACACTGTCAAAAGGTCTCATTAGCTTTAGGTTTTTCCTGGGGCTGCAAAAAGGGAATGTTTTAAGGCTTAGGATACCGAGTAACTATTGAAACAATTCCTTGTAAAATAATGAAATGCCTCCTGAGCCAGAGATGCCTGACAGAAATCCTGAAATGAGGGACAACACTCAGGTGTTTTCAAAACCTTGATGCCTTTGTGACTGATGCAATTGTCTGCTGTTAGTGAGGTTAAGGTGTCTTAAGTTGTTTCTTCTTTTATTTATGCCACATTTTACCCACCATGTATGTCACGGCCAAAGATCTGTGTGTTATATAAAAGTGCTACAATAATCCTATAGACAAAACAAAAACATTCAGTTTAACATTCATAATTTAGCTTCACTATAGCATGATCAAATGGATTATCAGGGAGTGTGATGTTAGTGTACATGGATACACAAATGTATAGTATCTACATGGATTAGCAACATACCTCCAGTTCAGAGGTTCTCAATTCAACTAAATCATCTCAACTCGTTGCACAGTAAGCTCTTTATCCAGTTCATATATGTACAGTCGAGCGTAATCTTCAATATGGTGAGGTAGCAGATGACCAACACAGAGGGACGGACGGCAGCTGAACACTGCTCACAAAATTGTAAAGATGTAACAATAGGAAGTGTTGTTTTAGTGAACCTGTTTATATGGACCAGGTTGCATGTTGTACCTATAGTGAATGAGCATGTTAAAATGCTAAAGGATTTTTTGAAAGTTGAATAAAGAGTTGCCGTGTGGGGCATAAACAATATATTCTGTGCACACGAAAGGAACAGACTATAGCAGAAGATGCTGCTACAACACAGCTGGTGCCTTCCTTGGATAAACTGAACTTAATGTCAGAAAATGTTTGTTCGGGTCCAATAACATTTCAGAACTTGTATCTATCAACTGGTGATGTATCTTTAAACAATTTGTTTTCTTTGGGGGGTGGTGCATTATTGCTTTAATAACTTTCCTTTGGGAGGCCATGCCATTAGGGTTCTTACCTTATCAACAACAGCTCTCACAGCCCCTGGGATTTGAAGAGGTTTGGAATTCTGCCACCCTCCAGAAAAGCTTGGCTGACTGCCCTTCATTTATAATTATTACTTGGTGCTCTACACTGTCTCTTATGCTACCATCTTAAGTTGCAATTAACACATTGTACTTGTGTCTTGTGTCCTCCTACTCAATCCGTGGTAGTCTTGAGTTAGCTCGTACAGTGCTGTAACATTGTTTTTCCTTTTGGAACATCTCATTAAAACTAGATTGGATATCCATAGAACTAAATGAGGGATAGGCATTGGGGTACCATTCAGACTTTGTTTACAGAGTGTATATAGCTCACTGAAGTAAATATGGCCTTTTCGATTTTGCCGTCAACACCACCTTTCATTACTTTACTGAGCGATAAAGAAGCCAGGGACAACAAGAACACCACTGCAGGGTGCATTCCTTTTTTCATGATGAGTCATGTGGACTGTTTTTGGCTCAGACTCTATGCCCAAGTTATGTTTTGAAGAAGCAATCTCCCTGGCTGAGGCATGACTCCACCCTGTTATTGATTTGATGTGTAATGGCCTCTAGTTACAAACTACTTTCTCATATTCCAGCGCTGAAAAAACAAAACTGTCAGTATCACTGAGCGATGCTGCAAGGATACATTTTGGCTCTTTATTCCTGTCTTGACTCTTATGTAAACAGACAAGACACTGAGTCATGTTTATTACTGATGTAAACGAAGGACTAAGCATGTGCTATTTACTTTTAAAAATGTCTTGTTTTTCTAGGACTAAGATGCTGTTGCCGTCCAAAGGGGCATCACTGAGGTTACACGTAGCATCAGTGTATCCCTGTTTTTTTTTGCTCATGCTTATGTAAACACAGAGAAACAGGGGGATGTTTACTGTTGCTGCTGCTGCAGCAGCATCAACAACTTTGAAACTCATTACTCCCATAAATCCGCTCTCATTTTCAGATGTCTGAGTGTGCACTCATGGTTAAACTCTTCTCGATACAACCGCACAGTCCGCAGGCCTCAACGCTGCAGTCCCATCTGTCCCTGATGCTAACGCGCCCCGAGAACCTGTCAGTGTCGCTGACAGCTGACCTGCTAATTAGCCAAAAAGTCTCAGTCTTCAGTTTGTCAATGGAAGTCAAACATGCCCACTGTGCAGCCAAGCGCTAGGGACCAAATCATCACTGAGCTTTCATAACGTTCGGATACATACCAAAGTCATCCATGGAAAAGAAATCTTATTAGGCTAGCTTCTCCGCTATTTATATTCACAGGACACAGATCATAGAGGAACATTTGGAAGTGGACTACTATCAGAGGTCAGAGGCTCTAGGCTATTGAGCAATATCTTCTAGGTCATGTTATTGGGCACTATGTAACATACCCTGAAGCAATAATCAGGAGAGCAAAGATGATGAATGTATGTAGGTAGGTGTGTGTGTGTGTGTGTGTGTGTGTGTGTGTGTGTGTGTGTGTGTCTGTGTGTGTGTGCGCGCGCGTGTGTGTGTTTGTGTGTGATGTGACTTCATACATAATCTGTGGGATGTGTGTGTGTGTGTGTTTGTGTGTGATGTAACTTCATACAAAATCTGTGGGATGTGTGTGTGTGCGTGCGTGCGTGTGCGCGCGTGTGTGTGTGTGTGTTTGTGTGTGATGTGACTTCATACATAATCTGAAACCAGTGAGGGCATGTAGATGCACCTGCATAGTAACACCGCATTGATTAGATGACATCAGCTCTGGCTTGCAGTGGCTTACCACATAGTTAGCCACTTTCCATCACAACACAAATTGGGTGGCATCCTAACATCTGTGCTGACATGAAATGATTTGTTCTCTCAAACTTTCATGCACACGATCCGCCTGTCTTGCAATTCATGCTTCAGGCAACGATGGGATTACACTTTGTTGTTAGAATGCATGCAATGATGGCTCTGGTTTTTAGATAATTAGAACTCTCGAGTTACCCGTCTGAAGATGCATGTAATGAAACCTTTGTACTTTCAGTGGTAGAGTCTTTTTCTGGTGACAACTGTGGATGTCAGAGAAGGTTTGGAATATAATTGGTTGAGGTTGACTCATTTCTGTGTTATTGATGTCATCCAGCTTGGAAATCAATCCCACTTGGCCAAAGTGAAGCTGTGTTCTTTCAGATCTCAGAACATGCAGTGCCAGAATTTTCTGTCTTCATCTCTCACTGTTTTCAACCAAACAAAAGCAGTAAATTGTGAGGTATCGAAAGCCCTGTGTGTTCCTCAAGAAATCCAGTAGCAGTTAATACAGATGTAAGCAAAGTAAGAACTATTTCATGGATTTGAGCAGACACTCCAAGTGTTCAGTGCCTAGCTTAATGGCAGGGCTGGGTGCAGGTTGGATAGGAGAGGTTATAGTGCACTATCCAATTTGTTTATAGCCTTGGCTGACAGAGCACATCTATACATAGTAATTCTCTGCCACTGGGTGTCACAGTAAGGGGACAGAGAATCTGCCATTTCTAAGAAGTATGCTAGCAGACAAACTGTCTTCATTAATCCCCTCAATGCTCAGTGCTACATAGAATGAAACAAATGAGCTGACGCTGAAAAAGTTCACATAACACCGTCTACAGAGTTCAGCAGAAGGAAGCAGAAATAAAAGCATGTGTTCTCAACAACACTCTCTCAGCACATTGCCTCAATACCAATGACCTATGTACAAGGCAGTTACTTCTTCTTTAGATATAACTGAAAAATCATACAGGAACTGCTGTCCTTGTGATAGGAGATTAAACTAGATGTACCGCAGAGCGGTACAAAATATGACCGCCGCCCAGTCCATTTTTTCCACAAAAATAAATCACGCTGAAAGGCCTATATGATTCTGTCTCACTAAATTGCATTATCCACACTCAATTCTCACTGATATCTGCTAGACAACAAGTACCAAAACATGATTAGTTCATAGATTTCACATGTAAAATTAATTTTATACAACCCCACCTCCATCTTGCCTGTTCATAATTCTGAGAAATTCTTGAATTGTGTGCATGTACATGTTTATGTTATGCGTGTGTGTGTGTGTGTGTGTGTGTGTGTGCGTGCTTGTGTGTGTGCCTGCGTATGTGCCTGTGCATGCAAGCGTACATATGTCTACTGTGTGAGTATGTGTCATACGTATGATTACTGTGAATGTATGTGTGTGTGTGTGTATCTGTTTGTGCACATGTGTGCACATGAAATGGGTTAACATGACCCCTGGAGGCAAACATACGGAAAAAAATGGTCATCCTAGGCCCTACAGTTCTCAAGATATTCACAGAGCACTGTGTCTGCCCTACCCTTCTTTCGGGGGGTCCAGTCCAGCGGGGGGGCTACAGATCAAAACGAAAAATTACGGTTCCATGCTATCCATGTGGGGGTACATGCCCACCAAGTTTTGTGTACCCCGGTCTTTCAGTGTCCCGGGAATCCTTGTTGGTGTACGTCACTAAATGTACACATAAATTATTTTATTGTAAGGCCCCCCATGAACGAAAGTACACAAAACTTGGCATGCATTCGGAGGGTGTCATAATGATCCTACACTTTTAATTTCGTGCAGTTTTGACCTTGTCAGCCAGAGATATTGTGATGAAAACACCTAATTTTTTTGCTTTTTCATTTTTAACTAGGTGGCGCTATACATAAAATAAGTGGTAATGGGATGGGTTGACATGCCCCCTTAAGACCAACATACATAAAAAAGGTGGACCTCCTAGGCCCTACGGTTATCGAGATATTCAAAGAAAACTGTCTCCGGCCACCTACAGGCCAGTTGGTGTATAGTAACATAAATTAATTTATTGTGTGGCCCCCCATGAACGGAATTCCACGAAACTTGGCGTGCATACAGAGGGTGTCATAATGATCCTACACTTCCAATTTTGTACAGTTTTGACTTTGTTAGGTCACAGATACCTTCAATTACAACACCTCATTTTTACTTTTTTGTGTTTAACTAGGTGGCGCTATACATGAAATGAGTGGTTATGGAATGGGTTGACATGGCCCCTTGAGATCAACATACAAAAAAAAATGGTCCTCCTAAACCCTACGGTTTTCGAGATATTCACAGAAAACTGTGTCTGCCCTACCCTCCTTTCGGGGGGTGCAGTCCAGCGGGGGGGCTACAGATCAAAACGAAAAACGATGGTTCGAAAAAGAAAAAAAAAAAAAAATCTGACTAAACCTATATGACCGCCGCTTCGCTGCGCGGCGGTCATAATGATAAAGAGATCATGTTATTATGTTGGAGGCTATGATGTTACAATGGTGTGGTTTTAAAGAGTAAGAGGTCAAATGCTATAAGTTTAATGTTATTATGAGGTTATAATGCTGCACGGTTGACTGCTACAATGATACTGTATGATGCATCAATCTTTGGGGCCACAGCCATTGGACTCTTAGGTAATATAGGTACAAGGTTGGAGTCACGATAGTGAGGTGATCAGACTATATGGGCTCTAGTTTATGGCTATGGACGCATGGGGTAAGTGTTACAGTGACCCTATAGTAATACCATGGAATGTTCTACCCATATTTCTAATTCTAGAGAACAACCATTTGACCGGGAGGGAGAGAGAGAGAGAGAGATAGAGATTCAACGACAAACAAAAGCTTTCAAAGGGCTATTTGATGTGCCACTATAGAAATTTGGTGAATGTTCTCTACTCTTGTTCATGTTTTATTGAGGTGGGGCGTGCTTGCTGACCACACATTTTTTAGGGGTAAAATGGCCCTTTGGGCAGCAGCTCAGCTTTGCGTTCTCACTCTTTGTTTAGCCATATTCATTGTGCCTCTATGCCTCCTATAGTCGGCCAAAAAGCATCCAACACCTCAGGTTAACGGCTCATTAGTTGTCACCCAGGCCCTTTGCCTAGGGGCGGGGCACCTGTCTTATGTCCCTTAAGCCCCCACACCCTGAGCCCAGCGTAAAGAGAGAGATGTTAACCAAACTTAAGCATCGCTTACCAGCCGTTTCTCCCACACCCAGGCTGTATGCTGGGGGGTTAAAGAGCACAGTGGGGTTCATTGATTGCCTTTGAAATTATCCTCTTCCTTTATTTTCATAGGTGACTGCTTACTTACGAACTGTTTATTCCTTTATGATAATCCTTTTGAAAGAGCTTGCTGAAAGAGTGAGAGAGAGAGAGGGAGAGAGAGAGAGAGAAAGGCTCAAAGCATTTGAAGAGGCAGGTTTCTGAATATTAAACACAGTTTGTTCCAATATCATCACAGTAAATTTTGCATGAGATGTATGTAGGGGAGAACATATGAGGAGTATCTGATAGTTTATCATGTGTTCAGTGCATGTAAAAGAATAGATCCGAATTCACATGGTGTATGTTATTTTAATTTATTACACCATGTAGATACATGAAGCTCTTCCCATAAAATATTTCATTCACAGACAGCCGTCAAGGGCACAGAACCGTGCTGAGGGTTGCTCTGCCTCTACAGAGGGGGAGAGAGAGAGGTGCATTACTCACTGTGTCTTGTTAAACAACAGAAGTATGCCGAGGATTCATTAGGACAAGTTGTATAACAGATGTTGAATATAAAAGAGAATTTTTGATTGAATTCCTATCCCCCTTGTGCGTTCTGAGAGCCTGTGTAAAACCACCGGCAAAGGCAGGCCGCCCATCAATTACCTTCCATTTCCATGGCGACGTGCTTGTATATCATTATATAACTGTGCAGCTCTGTTTCATTTTTAATACACCAAAATAAAGTTCTCATTTATGCAGCTCTCTGGCTCCTGTGCTGAGTTAATCATTTTTCTGTTTTTGTTTGAATAGCTCTGAGCCACTCTATCGTTCTCTCCTCTTTGCTCCCTTTCTCTTTTCCTCTTTCTATTTCTCTCTCCTTCTTTTTCTCTCTCTCTCTCTCCCCCCCCCCCCCCCCCCTCCAGTTTCATTTCAATATCCATCAGGATTTTCATCTGAAAGATATCACTGTGGAACAATTCTCCACAAAGTCAGATGAGAGGGGCTGTGTGAAGGTTGTCCTTGTGTCCAGCGAGAGAGGGCCTTGCGGTTTGGACCACGATCGAGGGCCGCACTCTCTGTTTTCCCAAATCCCCTCCCTGCTGATGGCCGGGGAAGGATAACAGAGAGGGCACGGCTCACAAACATGAAGGGCTTTGATTTGATTGTTTAATATCAACGAGTCGGGCTACAGCGCGAGGGGGAGATCTCGTTTGGCAGATTATACGATTATGAGATGTTTGAGCACAACAGCTCCGCTTTGCTTGTCGGAAGGCATCGCTGGATTATGTATGTCTCCATTCAATTAGGACCCGTCAGAGGCTAAATCAAATGGAAATGCCGCGAATTGACATCAGGCCAGATTTATTCACTGTTCAATATTGTATAACATCTCGGCTGATTCGTATTGATCAGGAGCGAGGTGCGTGGCCAACGAGCTCCTACAAGCCCTGGCGCTGAGACATATTGTTCGAGAGATGGGCGTTTGAGCATCATGTCGGATTCTGAGCCAGCGGCCTCTGGAGGGCAGTCTGTAGTTCACAGGCGCCGTAGCTGTCTGGAGGCTACATGCCCCCTGCACACAGAAACACATTATTCAGAAACGTGTGAGGAGGGTCACTGCGAGTATGAATACTCTTGTGTGTGTGTGTAATGGTACTGCTGAGCAAAATCATGTTGTGATTGATTTGACAGTGTTTGTTCAATGTTCTTCATGGCTCAATGTACATATGATTAAATATGTATGTGTGCTTGTGTGTGTATGCTTCCTATTTGTTTCTATACAGATGTTATTTTCTCAGCTTTCATCTCTAGTAGGAGTGTGCACAGATAGTAGAATAGCCAGTTAACTGTTCGAGACTGTACTCCCCATTCGGTTATTGTATAATACAGTATTTCCCAAACTGTGTGCCGTAGCAATTTGCTTAAAATTGTAGGCTAAATCACTTTTCATGCAAGTACTTTTCATCCGTCTTTCATGTGATACCATTTGTATTGGTCAATATTACACTTGCGCACACTATAAGACACAACAAAAAATGTGCCCTCTAATAACAGGCATGCTGTATAGCTGAGAGGCATTGAAATAAATAAACAAATACTGAAAAAAAGATGCCTGACCATGTTGCACTATGAAGCGGGCAACAGACAGACTGTAGGCTACAATCAATGATTGATCTTTGGGTTATCACATAACCTGCCAGTATTATGCCTCAAAAGACCAGAGTTTTTAGGTGGTGTGGGGATGGGGGGACAATAAACAATAAACTTGCAATGCTATGACTTTAATATCTTTAATGTTATAGTATAGTATATATACTCTTGATCCCGTGAGGGAAATTTGGTCTCTGCATTTATCCCAATCCGTGAATTAGTGAAACACACTCAGCACACAGTGAACACACAGTGAGGGGAAGCACACACTAATCCCGGCGCAGTGAGCTGCCTGCAACAACAGCGGCGCTCGGGGAGCAGTGAGGGGTTAGGTGCCTTGCTCAAGGGCACCTCATCCGTGCCTACTGGTTGGGGTTCGAACCAGCAACCCTCCGGTTACAAGTCCGAAGCGCTAACCAGTAGGCCACGGCTGCTTATGGTGGTGTGCCGTGACATGTTCTCATAGCAAATAGTGTGCCACAAGAGAAAAAAGGTTGGGAAGCATTGATGCACAGAATCATGGTAGAAGTTGTGTTACCATGGTAGCAAAGCATATAGAAGTTATGCTATCATGGTAGAGGTTATGCTTCCAGGTCACTAATCATTAAGTTAAAATGGTGCAATCACAATTAACAGTGGATCTGAGACATTTTTGCATTTTCTTTGCCCTGTTTTATGTAACATTTAAATGTACAGTTTTATGAAGGGACACTGTACTGGAAAGGCCAGGAGCTATCAATCTTATGCGCTTGATAATGCACTCTCATAATAGCAGTGTTGAACATGCAAATAACCGAATAACTTTAGGTTGGCTGTTCAATATTAGGTTATTGAAATGCGCATCTCTAATATTAAGCTATGTAACTAGAGAGTATTGTTAGGACATGAGGGTATAACTGTGTGTTGTATGCTTCCAGAATGTAGAATGTTGCATGCTTCCGGAATGGCCCTGACCTGGTCCTAATCGGACCCAGATTTAGTGCAGATTGCTGCCATGCGGTCTGTCTCTACCAACAGTGCTCTACTATATGTCAGTGCCAGTGACAGGGATTTGTTACAGATGTATATTTCCTGTGCTTTTGGGGTACCCCAAATATATAAGGCTGACAATGGGTGGCGATTAGATGTTTGTTTTGTGTTTGTTTTAACAATTCTTATTACTTATCCTGTGTTTCAAGGACTTAGCATCTTTTAGTGCATTTTATATCTTTCTGACCAAATGCCCTGTCCATCCATTTGTCTTTCTTATTCATATCGTATACATACTCTTTTGATCGCAAATTTGTGTAAAGGGGGAATCAGGCAAAATTATATATTTTATTTTAGCAATAATGTTGACCTTTGATGCAGACACAACAGAGGTATGGTTCAAGTTATAGACACACCAGATGTAGCCCCAGATTTTAAGAATAGCATTTAAGTCTGTCTTTACCTAAAAGTTTCACATAAATGCATGTCGAGCTGCTTGACGCAAGCCCATCAAGGTGGACTAAGAAATCAGTTGCCAGAGCTCTGTAACAATCTGGAGGCTGTTTGAAGTTTTATTTGACAAACTGCACTTTCTCATAACGCTCAATATGGGACACATTTGGGGCCCTATAAAATGTACTGTATATAAAAGAATTCATGTGCTCGGAGATCATTAAAAGTAATTGATTTGGCCTGTTTGAAAAGAAAGGCTTTAGAGATCTAGCCCTTGTCAATCTAAACTGTGCGGTATTTATTCCCGGACACATGCTTTCAATGGAGCTCCGGCCTGATTGTTGCCAAATGGTCGAAATGGAGCCTGAGTTGAATGTAAGTGAATAATGTAACATTTTGACTCTATAACTAAGGGTTGTCAGTTATGGTTAAACGTGTGACTACAACGCATGCAAACAGGCCAGAACTGACTCTCAGTGCCTTGGCCTCTTCTTCTTAATCTCTGCATCTTAAATAAAGCAGAAATCATTGAGTTGTGATCTCAAAAGAACTGCTTCTGAATCCACCCCCCATCCACACACACACCTACTTAATCTCTTCCCTCCCCGCAAAGCCCAAAGAAAATCACCAGGGCTCCACTCTTTTGCCTGCTTTGCTTGGCTTTCTCTTTTCAAAATCATTTGTCATTTGTTGTGCGATTAGCGCTTAAAAAAAAAAAAAAAAAAAAAAAAAAACTAGTGAGTGACCTGGTTAGCGGTCAGGGGGAAACATTGTCTCTCTGAATATGGGTAAGGGAGCAGTGGAGGTGCAGAAAGATAGAGAGAGATAGAGAGAAAGAGAGAGAGGGAAAAAGAAAGAGAGAGAGACCCATCAGGCCGCAGACAATGGGCCCCATCGCTGCTGATGCAGCTTGACATGTGAATGACATGGTGAATGGTTGCCATGGGAACAAATGTGTAGAATTTATGCATGCGTTTTTTCTCTCTCTCTCTCTCTCTCACCCCCCCTCTTTCTCTCCCTCCACCCCCACCCCCCTTTTCTCTGTGCAATGGGGAGATTTGACTAATGATGTGGTGTCTAAACATTGTGCTGAACAGCGTAGCGCAGAGGGAGATCCTTTAGCAGGACTTACTGGACATTATACTCCTGGCCAAAGCTAATGCGTCAGACCGGTGCAGTTAACGCCTCCATGTGTATGAGTATCAGGAGATTCTGTAGGTTCCCTGGGTGGGGGAAATATGATGATGTGTGGCCCCAACAATACATTACACGTCAACAATGCTGCAATTACCAAGTGAGCTCATCACTTGCTGAAATGAATGGCTGTGCAAGTAGCACAATGCGAGGAATGTTTTTGTTATTTTTCCAAAGTGATTTAGTCATCCCATTGAATAGTTTGGTTTATTCTGATCTCTGCTTAGAGCTATAATAAAGGTTAGATGGCACACAGATCAGCCGTAGTCTGTAGATGTGTGTTTTGAGCTTGCTAGAGCCAGATTTTAGCATATACAACACCTCACACTGAGATACAGTCACTGTGCTGGAATACATGAATATTGGGCTGTGGGTTAGCGAAGCTCTCTCCCCACTATGCACCATGCAGCCACTACTGACTGAGAACTGAACCAGCCGCAGGGCAGATTATGTGCTGCGTCGTCCCCCCACAAAAACCTGCTGATGAGGGGGTAGAAACTACACTCCAAGAATCTCTTCTCTCTCCTTCTTTCTCTCTGGCTCTGTGTGTGTGTGTGTGTGCGCGCGTGTGTGTGTGCATGCGTGTGTGTGTGTGCATTCGCGCATTTGCATGTAAAGACAACAATAGATCTGTCAGCTCTGCGTAGATCTCTCTTTCTCTCTCTCTCCAATTTTTCTTTTTCACTCTCGCATGATAGACAGCAATTTTCCTATGCTTGATTACACTATTCAAAATCATTGTCAGCTGTTAGGGAGACTACAGGAAAGACACTAGATGTGTTTTCTTTTCTAAACATAAAGTATGTTAAGATGTTTCCAGACTTGACAAATTCATCTAAGGGCTGTATCATTCAAAATTGAATGAGTGATGGCATTTATATGTCACCATTATGGCAATTTAGTATGCAGATATTTTAACCATTTATCAAGACATGGAAATTGTTAATGGTTAAGAAAAATAATGATTGTGTCACTATTTTAAAAACTCTTGTACTATTTGATCAATTTTACATTTTCATTGTAATTGAACCATTAGTCTCGTTAAAGCTTGGATTTTGTATAATGGATATTTCCAGCCGACATGACACTTTTGTCCTCTATTTAATTTGTCTGTTTCATTTACAGCTCTGTATTGATTTTTTAGCTCTGTTGTGAACAGGGTGTGGTATTGTGTCATTATCATATTCTATAGCTATAACTATTGTTTACTTTAACACATGCAGTGAAATGGAGACAGAGAGAGAAAGAGAGAGAGAACGGAGAGAGAGAGAGAGAGAGGAGAGAGAGCACGCCATTGGTTGTCCCAAGCCATTAGAACAAGGGATATTTCTGGTTGACTGAACAATTCATTCTCAACATGTCACATTGAATTTCTTCCATTATAAAACACTGCTGCCTTCTCCACTCTTCAGGCAGATTGCCTGCACCTATTTCACTCAGTGAAATATTGCCTCGCTCTCCAATATCTTTTTTTCATCTTAAAGTTACAAGGACTTTCAAAACATAAATTTGGTTGTTTGTGGGATTTCATGCTTTTTTGCTTCGGCAAAGAATTGGAAAATACTGTTGATATGTCAAATATATTCTTGATTTGCATAAACACAAATCATAGTTGATTAAGGTCTACTGAACAAAAAATAACATACATGCTGTGTGACGCTAGTTGTTTCAACATTGATTTTTAGTGCATTCCCCAACATATTTATAGTAACAGAATGTAGTAGCCTACAAAAGAAATGTAATCCATCTGTCATCAATGCACGCTGTGCATTTGTAGGGCTTTTGCAGGCTGGTATTTTTTACCCCAAAAAAGCTCTCGTCCTGACACGCCATGTAAAGAGGTGGACGGGGTCTCCTCCATCACCCAGTGGTACGATCTCCTCTCTCTCTTATCCCCAGTGCTCGAGCTGGTGGTTAGCTCCACCACTTCACAGAGCCTCGTGCGAGGAGCTCTCTACCCGGGCTCTGGGTCGCGCCGAGCCTCAGACAGTTCTGACAGGCCCTGCTACTCAGATTGATGTTGCCCAGATAGACACGGCAGAAAGAATGGCAATTATGTCAGGGCCGGGAGAAACATGTGTCTGTGTGTGACTAGAGAAAGCTCCCTCCTCTGTGTTGTTATCACTCCCAATAACCTAAACTGGGCTTGGGAGTAAATTGAGCATCTGCAGAAACAGAGAGACTGAGAGAGAGTGAGCAAGAGAGGGATAGAAAGAGAGAGAGAGAGAGAGAGAGAGAGAGGGATAGAAAGAGAGAGAGAGAGAGAGAAAGAGTAGAAGAGTGTTTGTGAGTGAAGGATCTTTCTCTTGGCTTTGTTCTCCTCCTCGCCCCTTTCTTTTTCCTCTGCTGAACCTTATACTATCACTGCAAAATAACTTGAAGCCCTTTCTCCCACGGTGAGAACGGAGGGATTAACAATAAACAGTAGGGCAGCAGAAGCATGACTGTGCTGATTGAGTTTCACTGTTACACACACCGAGCAGAAAAAAAACTCCAGGCGTTTGGACACACACTCGCTAACATTCGAGAATAGCAACATACAAATACGTAGTTACACGCTGACCACAAAATAGGCCTGTTGAGAAAATAAGAGACTCCAGAGTTCCTTGTATGATTATTTTTGTGCAGAGAAATAGTAACTGGGACAGAGGAAAGATGATTTATGTTTAATGTGGTGGGAGCCTTTTTTTTTTCTTCCTTTGAGGTGCAAGTGCGCACACTATTGTGGGTTAGCTTCCAGCTTTGCACCATATGTGAGCTGCATGGTAGATCCATATTCACAAAACAGAGGAGTAGCTATTATCGCAGATCCAGATTGCATGGCCCAGTGGTGGATTCTATGAATCTGGCTTGTGTCAGAGTTAATATTCACATCATCTACTTTGGCCAACAATAGCAGTGCAACCAAGGAAGGTAATTGACTGACATGGCCACTTTTTCAATGTCAGCGGTTAAGACAACACAGGACCCAAACTTGGTAAACAATGGGGGAACAAGGCAATAAAAGACTTGGGGTCTGATCGTGGGCAGAGCTGACTATATCTAGGCCTGTGTGTGCACTGGAGGAAATGGCCGTTGAAAGGGAGGGCCTGGCAGAATGTTGGCCTCGTGCCAGGCGTTCCTGTTTCTTTTCTCTCTGGGTTGGCCACCTTCCCTGGGCCCTTTCTCTCTCTCCCTCTCCCTCTCTCTCTTTCTCCCTCTCCCTCTAACTATCTTTCTCCCTCCCGCTCTCTCTTTTTCTCTCTCCCTTTCTCTCTATCTCCATCTTTCTTACTCCCTCCCTCTCTCTCTCTCTCTCTCTCTTTCTCCCTCCCTCCCTCACTCTCCCTCTGTCTCTCTCTCCTTCTCCTCCCCCCCTCTCTCTTCTCCCCCCTCTCTTTTTCTGAGCTGAACATGACACACAAGCAGTTGTGGCAGCTCCTGTGCCACATTCACACAGGGGGTTGGGAGACTATAGAATGCTGATATTAACAATGTTGCAATAATGACGCATAAGATAACAAGCAAGCTGATTCATGATACCTCACTTGGGTCTGTTCCTGATAGAGCTGTACAGATGCATGCATTCCATCGACACAAAACTGCTATATCAAGTTCAAGGTTTCTCCTCCATTGGAGGCAAACCTATATGAGGCACAACACAATGATGAAATCTATATCTACACCCTACAGTATCTGGTTAAGTGATTACACTATACAATGTGTTTCCAGAGCGATATGACTTTCAATGTTTGTGGATCTTTTTTTTCACTAACCCCAGCTCACTGTTTATTCACCGTCCTGACAGAAAGGGCACATGAAACTAACCCTCGGCTGTCTTCCCTGTCAGAGCGGGTAATGGGAAAAGCTGACATAAATGATAGCCAACCAGATTAGAGAAATAATTAAATACTCTCTACAAATCAAAGCTCAACAACGTGTCAGTCAAAGGTGGGACAGATCTCACTTAATTTATAACTCTAAGAAATCACTATTTCTCCCGCCAGAACCCATCCATATCGGTAAAGGACACATTTACATTCCAGGGAATATGGGATAACATTGGGTTTTACTGTCATGTTGACATTTGATTAAAAAGACAACGACCAAGGGGCCAACACCATTTTCCAGCCCTGGTTAATGTGTTTGAGCTCCCTGCAGTCATAATGTCTAGTCAAGATTTTACTGCAGATAGTGTTAAGTAAAGTAGATATTAGGGAGGGGGCAGGGAATAGATTTATGTAGACATTATTGAGTATATGTAAGATATCTTTGTTAACACTTTATCTGTGTAGCTAACTTTAGATTCTTAACAAATGGTAATCAAATAGTTTGTAAACTATCAAACAACTAGCCACCATACACATGAATCTTTAACTATAACCAAAACCATAACTAAGTCTAAACTTAACCTTTCAATGTAACTCAAACTTAACCCTTGCACTAATGCCACCACTACAAGGTAACGTGACCCTAATTACAAACAGAAACGTGTTTCCATATCTCACTATCTCAAGCACATTTTAATCAAGATTTAGCCAGTTAATATGAGCATTATTTGTATTTGTAGATTGTGCCAAGTAAAGAGGTTTCTTAAAGTGTCTTATTGTTTTTATTACATCTTATTCACATGGGTTAATGAAAGATCCAATTCTCAAATGTAGATAATCAACGTTAAGTAAACATGTAGCCACTTCCTTGTATTTATGACACATTTAAGCAGCAGGCCTGACCCTCTGTTTCCTGTTCTGTCTGTTGTTTATACTCTCCTCCATTTTACAGTCACCCCTGTCACATGTTCCATTTCCCATGTTATCAGATGATATTTCCATGACGACGTGGGATCTGAACTGCTGTGGTTAGTTACTCCAAAGACAAGACCCACTGTAACAGCACATATAAGTCTGATAGAGGGAGTAGTCGGCAGTGGACAAATGAAGTTTTGTCTTTCGTCTCCCGAATTGAAAGTAAACTCAGGATGAAGCCCACCAACAGGAATGCACTAGCAAAGTTTTGTAGCCAATGAGGAGGATTTGTCAGCTACAACAGCAGCAGAGTTGTAGGTGGTGTCTTTTTCTCTTCTCTAAGAGCATTGGATTAAATGTGTGCATGGAGGAACTGCATTAATATGCATGAGCCTTCACCAGCAGCCACTACATAAACATCAGAATATGGCTACTGACAGCCATTAGAGAGTGGCCTCACTGAATCAAACAGAATAATCTGTCTTTGATGCCACAGGGTTATCAGCAGTACCATTACCACTGCTATTAGTGGACTTAGACAGTGCCGGACTTCTTATGCAGGCCTTTGCAAAGTTTCTCAGCTCACTGAATCATGTTTCTGTCACCATGCACAAATCAGACTGTCACCCCAGCAACATGTATACTGTGCAAGTGTGTAAGTGTGATTATAGACATAGTCTATGTTGTGTGTATTGTGTCCACTGAATTCTCCATCTCTTGACTACTGAAAACAAATGCCTCCATTTAAAGACCATTCGGATCTATTCTGAACATTCATGTGCAGAGCTCTTAGCTAGATATTTTGAGCAGGACAAAGTGGTTAAGATTGTATTTTGTTCGGATTTGAAAAAGGACTCTTTTTTTCTCTCTTAGATGCTAATGTGACTGGGTGTAGTTCTGTAGTACAAAACTTCAAGCTCAAAGCAGAGTAGAAATATGTTTATAGATGTTTATAGGTTACAAAGAAATATATACATCCTTACATAAGCACAGCTCCTACCCACAAAGGGTTAAAATGCCACATGTGTAGGAGAGGAGGGTTATAGTGTAATGCATAAGTAATGAATACCAGCACAGTGGCACAAGGAGGGTTGACAGACAGGCTCAAATTAAAGCGTGAGTTGGGAACGATTCAGCTCTGTTTGAGAGAAAATTCGTTCAGCTTTGAGCAGAAATCAAGCACCAAAGGAAGGCATATTGTGACAATGTAATTGATTGCAAATAGAAACTCCAATGATCTATTAAACAGACTATGAAAGGAATTGCAAATCTCTGCTAGGAAAATTGGATATTGTTTGCAATTTTGCACCCTCCATCAGCATAACCACTGTATTTTATTAGACTGTGGGGCATATCTTTAACTGTTCCCTTACAGTAGCATATTATCACCACAAGCCTAATGTAAAACTGTGATTGCAGTGCAAAAGAGATTAAACAGTTTCAGAGCATATTAAAAATCTGATCGCTCATCAGCTAATTGTGCTGAAATATTTTATGGATCCAGTTAATTCATTTGCTGAATCTGAGCTTTGATGTCTGACAAGCATGCACACACAAAGGTTCAAAGACAATTATGTGTGACATGTTGTTTGGCAAATGTTGTTAATATCCATGAGTGTTATGCCTACCTTAGAGCCAGCATAAGCTCATGTTAAATGAATAATTAATAAAGCCTTTGCTCCGTGCTTCATGGTAAACAACTGACATAACTAGGGGAGACAGTTTTATTCACCAGAGTTCATCAACACACCACCAAGAAGCCTTTTTTGTCAAGACAGGCTCTATCATCACAATAATTAGGTTGATAAATATTCCGAAATGCATCTAATCATCTGTTTTTTTTTTATCGTAGCCTACAACCCTCTCTCTGGTACATTCAGTGAAATCTCAGCCAGAGTCTTTACTTTGTGAGCATAGACTCGGCTGCATAGCAGAGAGGACATCTTGAAAAATGAAATTATAAGGTGGCAGAACACACTGAAGCATGAAATGTAATTACTTCCCTAAGTTTCACAGAATGTCAATCACCGACATATCGCTGCATCGTTTAATGGGATATTGAAATATCCTCTTCCAGAAAGATGCAATGACGGCTCCCCCTAATTAGTATGAATTATGAGGACTGAGGTGACTAATGCTTTGGTGGACAGGTTTTAATTGAGAATAATAAAATGGAGTATCCGGTGAATTCATCGGAGCAGTGCAAAGATTTTTCATAGGCCCGTTGACATTTTTGAAAGGTGATTCACGATAACAACATTCATCCCATTTGGACACTGAAAGACCTCCACTTTGTCATAGATGTATTACTGTACTGTAGAGCTAGTGTAGTTATTGGTGTATAGAGTATAGATAGAAATAGCTGTATATATTTTTAAATTTTTATTATGACCGCCGCTCAGTGAAGCGGTGGTCATATAGGTTTAGTTAGATTTTTTTTTTTTTTCGCATGCCCAAATTTCCGTCAATGATTCCCGGGACACTGAAAGACCAGGGTACACGAAACTTGGTGGGCATGTAACCCCACATGGATAGCATGGAACCATCGTTTTTCGTTTTGATCTGTAGCCCCCCCGCTGGA
Source organism: Alosa pseudoharengus (assembly GCF_046254945.1). Taxonomy (NCBI): domain Eukaryota; kingdom Metazoa; phylum Chordata; class Actinopteri; order Clupeiformes; family Clupeidae; genus Alosa; species Alosa pseudoharengus. Next base: position 7,814,502 of record NW_027468630.1, on the reverse strand, counting down.
CTGGACCCCCCGAAAGGATGGTAGGGCAGACACAGTTTTCTGTGAATATCTCGAAAACCGTAGGGTTTAGGAGGACCATTTTTTTTTTGTATGTTGATCTCAAGGGGCCATGTCAACCCATTCCATAACCACTCATTTCATGTGTAATTCCACCTAGTTAAACACAAAAAAGTAAAAATGAGGTGTTGTAATTGAAGGTATCTGTGACCTAACATAGTCAAAACTGCACGAAATTGGAAGTGTAGGATCATTATGACACCCTCTGTATGCACGCCAAGTTTTGTGGAATTCCGTTCATGGGGGGCCACACAATAAATTAATTTATGTTACTATACACCAACTGGCCTGTAGGTGGCCGGAGACAGTTTTCTGTGAATATCTCGAGAACCGTAGGGCCTAGGAGGTCCACCTTTTTTATGTATGTTGGTCTTAAGGGGGCACGTCAACCCATCCCATTACCACTTATTTAATATATAGCGCCACCTAGTTAAAAATACAAAAGCAAAAAATGTGGTGTTTTCATCACAATATCTCTGGCTGACAAGGTCAAAACTGCACGAAATTAAAAGTGTAGGATCATTATGACACCCTCCGAATGCATGCCAAGTTTTGTGTACTTTCGTTCATGGGGGGCCTTACAATAAAATAATTTATGTGTACATTTAGTGACGTACACCAACAAGGATTCCCGGGACACTGAAAGACCGGGGTACACAAAACTTGGTGGGCATGTACCCCCACATGGATAGCATGGAACCGTCATTTTTTGTTTTGATCTGTAGCCCCCCCGCTGGACTGGACCCCCCGAAAGGAGGGTAGGGCAGACACAGTTCTCTGTGAATATCTTGAGAACTGTAGGGCCTAGGATGACCATTTTTTTCCGTATATTTGCCTCCAGGGGTCATGTTAACCCATTTCATGTGCACACATGTGCACAAACAGATACACACACACACACACATTCACAGTAATCATACGTATGACACATACTCACACAGTAGACATATATACGCTTGCTTGCACAGGCACATACGCAGGCACACACACAAGCACGCACACACACACACACACACACACACACACATAACATAAACATAACACAAACAATCAAGAATTTCTCAGAATTATGAACAGGCAAGATGGAGGTGGGGTTGTATAAAATGAATTTTACATGTGAAATCTATGAACTAATCATGTTTTGGTACTTGTTGTCTAGCAGATACCAGTGAGAATTGAGTGTGGATAATGCAATTTAGTGAGACAGTTCAAATCATATAGGCCTTTCAGCGTGATTTCTTTTTGTGGTAAAAATGTGCTGGACTGGGCGGCGGTCATATTTTGTACCGCTCTGCGGTACATCTAGTTTCAGTTGTTGTGCAAACCGAAAGCCAACTTTTCTTGTGAAGTAAACTCATCAGGAAACAGGCTGCCTCTCGTTAGCATAAAAACAAGCTGTTTAGAGGAAGTCTGATTTGAGCGCTATTGAAGCAAATAAACAGCGAATCTAAGTGAAAATATTCTCAAAGAGCTTTGCCTCCACAGTCAAGTCTCCAGCATAAACGTTTAACTAAAAAAATTGAGGGCTGTGCGCAGATGTTATTATTCAGCAGTGAGGATTCTGGCCAATTATGCACAGTATCAAGCCACTGCAGTGTAACCGAGGCTGTGTGTGCAAGTATGTGTGTGTGTGTGTGTACATGAGAGAGAGAAAGAGAGAGAGAGAGTGGTAAAGAAAGAGAGTGAAAGCAGAAGAGGAGGAGGAGGAGGAGAGAAGGGTTATGGCTTTAATCTTTAATCTTGCTCATCATTACTGAGTAGTGTAATAGAGGCAATGGGCCCCAAGGGCACAGCATAAATGCAAACACAGAAGACTAGAGCCTCCAAATATCCTGCAGGAAAAGGCCTGCTATGTACTCTGAGTACCACATACACACACACACACACACACACACACACACACACACACACACACACACACACACATAGTCCTTAGGTTTACTTTTCAAAAACACATAATCAGCTTGGGGAAATGTTCGTGTTAGAGGAAATCAGTGAGGAAACTTGCCCTAGATGATGAGGTCTGAATCATGAACCTCATCCCTCTCTCTCTCATGTGCTGTTATGGTTCCTTATTTCTCCCTTATTACAGTGAACGGGATATTATTGCAGAACTAAAAATACCTAGAGATCGAAATGTACATACTGTATGAACAGACATAGAGACATTCATAATTTTTTTCTGGGTTATGGGTGTGACCAGCATAGAGGAAAATAGCCTGCCTGTGTTCTCTGCTGAGAGAGCAAGTGTAAAGACCCAGAAATTAGCAGCTTTTAAATGACTTTGTCTAGGAGTCTCTGTGGAGTTTGGAGTTTGGAGCTTCCTCTTGTGCAGGCAAGTTGACTAGTGGCTGAGTCAGAATTCTCATTTATTTGCTTGGGATGGAACATTCTGCACTGCTTAAGAAGGAGTCTGGTGTTAAAAATCTCTAGCCCGTAAAAAAACTCATCAGAATGGTATAGCTCAGTAAAGAATATTTTTTATTGATTGAAAATATGCCTTTTGTAATCAGCTTCCTGTTGCTCATGGCAGAGCCTGATGAGTGAAATATGTTCTTTCTTCTGATACTGAGCGCTCAATTAAGTGTTCGCCAAATCTTGTTCCAATAGCTGATTTAGGCCATTTCATCCAGGAACCCATTGCCCAACAAATTTGTGGTTCATTAGCAATCAACTAATGTCCATGATTGCCATGTTTCCTGGCCACATATTGTTTTACTGAAATGTGGTTGGTTACATTTGTTTATTCTGTTGCATGTTCATTCAGAATGCAGAGAAGTATTGTTGCGCTCAGATGATAGTTTCTAAGTCCAGGCGCGTACGCATAGGCGGAGTTTGACATTCAGGCCAGGGGGGGCAGACAAAAAAAACTAATTGTAGCAGCTGAGACCTGGCCTACCACTTGGGGAACACAGCATGAGCACAAATAAGGAGAAAACAAAAATGCTAAATAAAGATATATATAATTACATTGTAACAATTTAACAATTCATCCTTATGAAATCCAATGCAGCAAGGCTGTCTTGAAATTCAATAGACAAGAGTGTCTCCTATAGCAGTTGAAAACATTCGGGGCTTAGCCCATATAGAGTCTGGTTGCTGCTCACTTTTGATAAATTAATCCACCGCCTCTAGCCTCATTTGCGCCAAATTGATTGAATATTTTGTACAATCATACTTTGTCAATTAAAGAATATAATGACCTGTTGCCATCTTGACATTTCTGTTTGCTATTAAAAACGAACTATATAGCCTATAGCCACCTAGCAGAGTGGAGTTTTAAATAACAAGATGCATCGGTTCGTTATGCTTAGTTTAAGGAGAACGAGTCATTGAAAACTCAAATTCGATTCTACAAAGGTAAAGTAAGTAAACTCCAAACTGTAGGCTATTGAGTGCAGGGCAGACCTAAATCATGGCGAGAACTCCAGGAATCAAATGAAGTGTTCACCTACTGTCTGATGCCTCTCCAAACGCATTAACAAAGCGCAATCAGGCCATTACGTTAAGACGTGTTAAAAAAAATATTCAGATTTTGCTGTAAACCAATGACATTAACATGTGTAATCCACAGCGATCAGTAGGCCTAGATGCACAAAAAGGGTCATGGTGTATCTAGCCAGGCTTACGCACGTCACATTCACCAGCCAGTTCCAAACAGGTGAACAAGGCCTCTCCACTTTGCTGTTTAAACAAAGTGGAATAAAAAGTCCAAATCTACACACAACGCAAAATCAATTAGTAAGCTGACAGGACATTTGTATACATGCCATTTAGGCAACCTTTATTGCAACGTTGACACGGCAAGATGTCCAGACTAGTGCAACAGTAATTTTCGTTTTTTGCGTCCTGCCTCGTCAGGTTGGCCGTAATGTCGCTTTCGATGTGAAGAATCAGAAGAGAAGAAAACCTGGCTGCTCCCATCATCAACCGCAGCCCGTTCCTTATATTATTGTAACGTCGGCGCAAAAGACAGTGTTCGCGTTCTCCCGCGCAGGGGATCCTGGGATACGAGAGCGAACATTTGGGGGGTTTATGTCGTTATTCTCCTTAGTTTTGTGTGTAATGTTAGCGTCTTTATTGTAACATGTTTCCCTTTTAGTTCTCCCTCGTGTGTGATCCTTTTTGTGTGGGAGGCTGCGTCCTCCCCTGTATGTGTAGTGTGTGTGCGTGCTTGACCTGCCCTGTTTGCATTGTGTTCTGTGTCGATCTGTGTCCCGGCTCTCGTTCCCAGTGAATAAACCTTTTAATTGGACAACTGTGTGGTTCGCTATCAAATCTTTACATTGGTGTCAGAAGCGACTTTCGAACATGGCCTCCGCTCAGCGAGAGAAGCTGGGAGCGGGAGACCTCACCGCTGGGTGGAGGCCCACGCAAGAGGATCCAGAGAGAGCCCTTGTAAGGGCTACTGAAGAGCTTGAGGCCTTATCGTTACCGCCGCCGGAGGAGAAGAGCTATCGCCGAGACCTGCCTGCTGCCATGGGAGGAGATCTGGCCAGATGAAGTGGTCGCGGAGAAGATGACGCTGGCCTGGGCGCTGACTCCACGGCGAGCCGCGACGCGTGAGCAGAGCCGAGGGAGTGCGGCGAGGAAGAGGTTCCTAGACGATGGACGGTTGGCGGAGCCGCTGAGGGCAGCGAACTCACGACGGTGGGGCAGGTTTGACGGAAATGCCCTCTGAACTTTTAAAAAAAAAACTTTTGGGTGCGTGTGAGAGGCACCGTGCTGTGTGGGCGCCCGTTCTAGTTGGCCTGTTGGCCGGCGCCTTTTGAAAAAGTTTGTGTGTGGAGTTCGATAACACGACCATCTCGGGGGTCGTGCCTTCGCCGAGGCCGCGAAGGAGTGGAACGGGCCGGGAACAGAGCAGTACGGCTCTGCAAGATGGCAACACGAGGAGGGACGCCGAAGACGGTAGCTGCAGCGGGAGAGCTCAGCGCGGTCCGGTTGCTGTGGAGTCGGTGCCTGTCTGTCCTGGTCGGCAGCTTCATCTGGCCCCCCTCGAACCCCGGTGCTTGGTACAGTGTCGACGGTTGTAAGGCCACCTAGGGCCCCGTCTGGAGAGGAGGAGTGCCGTGGTGACACGCCGCGGAAAGGGCAGCCTGAGGGCGGCTGCTGAGAGGGAGCTGGTGACGAGCGGGGTCGGCCACGTGGCTGCTAGCACGCCCGAACTGGATTGCTAGCAGCGTGGCGCCCCGTTGAGTGAGCTCCTGCGGCGCGTGCACCCCACGTGAGTTGGCGGTACTGTCGCACTGAACTGAGTGGCGGGCGACACGCGCCGACGTTAGCATGTGGCTACCTCGTGGTCATTGCCGAGGACGGCAATGGCTTGTTGGGGGACCTATGTAACGTCGGCGCAAAAGACAGTGTTCGCGTTCTCCCGCGCAGGGGATCCTGGGATACGAGAGCGAACATTTGGGGGGTTTATGTCGTTATTCTCCTTAGTTTTGTGTGTAATGTTAGCGTCTTTATTGTAACATGTTTCCCTTTTAGTTCTCCCTCGTGTGTGATCCTTTTTGTGTGGGAGGCTGCGTCCTCCCCTGTATTGTGTAGTGTGTGTGCGTGCTTGACCTGCCCTGTTAGCATTGTGTTCTGTGTCGATCTGTGTCCCGGCTCTCGTTCCCAGTGAATAAACCTTTTGATTGGACAACTGTGTGGTTCGCTATCAAATCGTTACATTATTGTTTTGTGTTATTTAAATAATTTTTTAAATATCTGGTCATGCCAGACATATTTCACTAATTTTTGAAACAATGCAATTACCCGTTTCCACCAGGGGGGGCAGTGCTCCCCCTGCCCCCCCACAAACTCCGCGTATGTGCGTAAGAACCAAAAATGTGAAGATGAAGCTGTAAGTGGTTCGCACTCTGATAAAAAAAAAGACTACACAAAATTTTGCAAGAAAGGAGCAACTAGTTTTAATAGAGCAAGAGCAGACATTTCAGCCATCCATTCTCAATGCTCGCAGTAAATCAACCACAGACATGCAATCAACAAATACCCAGTGGGTTCAGTATGCTCATTCAGACCATTTATAGAGCATACTATCTTAACATGTGGTATGCATTGCATAGGATCCCAACAACAGGCCCTTGACATTCCTGATGGGTTTCATATTGCACATAATAAATACTATAGCTGTTGAAATGCTTCAGCAATAACATGATGTCTGCCACTAAGGAAAATCACCTCCTTAATTTGAATGGAGCATAAATAAAGATTATTAGGTTAATTAATTATTTTGCATTTATTATTCTCTCATACCTCCACATAATTACTCTACGCGCATATAATTGAATTTGAACCGGAGCCAGTGGAGGATAATTTGTTTTCAGGTTACCAAATGGTGACAATGTTGCTTGGCTGAGAGGAAATGACACATGGTAGCTAGACATAATTCATCTGGCTGCCGCACTGACACCAAACCAACAAAAGGAAATTAATTCAGCTCCCCAGCCACACTGGCAAACAACATTAAACACAGAAATGAATAACAATTGGGAATCAAAGACCAGCACGGGGACTGAGGTAGTTGATATCCAGACATATCAAATACAACAACTCCAACCAGGTGAATATGAGATACAGAGAAGTGCTATTTCTGGAGAAATAATATGATGCATGATGGTCTTTTTGCATAACCTATTTAATATGTGAGCAAGGGAGGGAAAGAGAGGGAAAAGCAAAAAGTAGAACAGAGAGAGAATACAGAGAGAGAGAGAGAGTAAGAACGGGAGAGAGAGAGGGAGGGAAAGAGAGAGGGACAGAGAGAGGGAGGAAGAGAGTGAGGGAGAGAGAATGTGTTTGCTTTTTATCATGTAACCACATGTGTACACATGCCTTTGGTTAGTGTGACAAAATGTATTTGTTGGCTGCGTTTTTTTGTCGCAATTCATGCCATATGGAATCTCTCTCCATGTATGGGTGCAACCCAGCACAAAGAAAGCAGTGGCGCACTGGAGCAAGCACAGCCATGAGGATTATCGCTTATCTTACAGCATGGCAACTGTGGTCTGGCTGGAATGTGAGTGCATTTTATACCTCTTTGATTCACTCTTCGGGGAGCATAGTACATGCAAAATGCATTCAGCGCTCACATCCACGTAATTCAATAGCACCATTTGCTTCCCACTCACCCCGGCCTGCTTCAAGCCCGCCACGCTGCCTAGGCTCTGCTGTGACGCTGTGAAATAAACATACATCTAGTAAACTTGTGTCCCACTTTCTCCCCGCACTCAACATTCCTGCGTTCACTACACCAGCATGTTTCACTGTTACAACAAGCAGTGGATTGGTTAGATGTTGATACCTCTATGAATAAAAAAACACAATGTCATACAAGCTCTTGCAGTATAACACTGTATGTTCTACATTAGCTGATGTTTGACCTTATATAGCAAAATCTTACTGAGGCTACAGATCTCCACCCAGACATTAAATCTTTCTGCAATATGTTTGACAAACACGGCATGTGCATATACTGTAAACAAACATGGACACGGAAAATGCTGGAAACGGAAAATGTATTACCTTTCCACTAAACACACATACACAACACACACACACACACACAAACACACACATATACACATGATGTACACATATACACAACCACATTCACATACACACACACACACACACACACACACATACACACCTACACATACACACACACACACACACACAAATTTACCTTAAAGTCAACCAACATTTGAAGGAATATACTTAACCTTCTGGTCAGAGGGCACTGGGCTAGGTGGGAGTTGAAATGTGTGTCTTTGTATCAAGGACAGCATAATCTGATCAAAGCATTGTGTTAACCCCTGGTTGTAGGTTAGAGAGGGACATCTGTTTTTCAGGCAACAGGAGAAATGTAGTACCATTACTGGCCACTGATGGAACATATTACATAAACAATCAAAAACTGTTTTCATTTAATGGTTTGTGCCCACACTAACTGTGTACCTATTTTTACTTGCCTGGTTCAGGTTAGTTCTCTTGTTATTTCTAATAGTTTATTTATCCTCGTCACTATAGTTACATGTGAAATTAACAACATTGTGTGTCTTTTCCTAGCCCTCATATGTATACCAGTACAAAATAAAACAGAAAAATCTGAGTGTGGGTAGACCAGCCCCAATAATTTATCTGACCCTGCTGCACCTCCTGCCAGTGGACCTTAATGAAACGTATAACAGGACAGATCAGTCAGTGAGTAAAACCACAATAGTCAGAATACAGTTAATGATCCCAGGGGCTTCACAAAGTCATAAAGTGTAAAGACATCCTTTTACTTTTTAATTCCTCTGCCCCCTGTGGTCATTCTGCAGAAGGCCAGCATGCTATTTCAATAGAGAGAGCTGTTTGGCTTGGCTTGTTGAACACATGCGGCTTTGAGCTCATTTTTTCCTGTGGCAACTCGACTCACTGCATATGTAGTTTTATGTAAAATTTTGTTCAGACATGTTTTCTGTGGTGAACAAAGAACATGTCTAGCTTTGTGCAAGTAATGTATTGAACACGCGTCCACTCTGTGTAGAACAAAACTGTATAGTCTCAGGCTTGTTAAATTGTCTTTATGACTTCAGATGCTGTAAACATGTCTTTAATGTGTATCATTTATATCTGCACTGCAGTCTGTGTTTCTGCTGAATTCAGGTTTTACCACTGTACACAGTAACCTAAATAGATGATTAAATGAATGACTCAGTGTCCCTGTTTCATGCATTTCTATGCTTCCCTCAGTTCAATGTGCACAGTGATGTTTCTTCAGCTGTTAACAGACTTTGAATTATTAGTAATAACATGGGTAACTCTGTAATAACATGGCTAACTGTGTGGCATCATCAATATTTAACGTCTTATCTTTTAGATGGATCTATGCTGAATTTAGAATAAAAGGATATCACATGCACTGTAGCCCCTTGGCGGGTCGACAACCTAGATTGTTTGCCCCCATTAAATACCCTGAACTTATTTGTGTGTTCTGAGTCTTACCGTATGTTCAGTCATCAGAAGTGTCCCATTGTGCTTTGTGAAGGTAAATTTAGAATTCATCAACGTTTCTTAATGAGAACAAAATAAAGTATTAGTCTACTATGAAGGAAGTAGTAGTGAAAACAACTTTTAGTTGTTCTACTTACACATGTTTTGTAGAACCAATGTTAGATGCTGTGTATTCAGAAAGAGTAAGTTTCTCATTCACATGTAAATTCCACCTGCAGAACTGGAGTCTGGTAAAGCCAACAATGTGATTACTTGTGCATCAGTACACACAATATCTTGTTGTATATAACTACCTCTACTACATATTGTATCACTCACCTCAAGTAGGTATCACTCTGAAATAAAACAGTGACACGTTTATATAACATGTGTTTCTTTCTTGGTGTAGGTATGTGCATAGGACAGTTTTCCCAGAAGGACTGGATGTAAAAGATGTTGACGCCGTTTGTGATTACATGCCAGTCCAGTTAAAACGAACGAGGGTATCAAAGTCTGAAACCTCTGAATCACAGCACACTAGTGCTACACGAAGTGTCACAGTTGTGTATCTCCCAGAACGGGGAGTGGCGAGCGGTGCCCGGGGAGTGGTCCTACTTCTCCGCATGTTCCCCTTGTTCATTATGCTTACAAACTGAGCGCGTCAAGAAGTGGTACGGAGCTGATTGTGAAGGTTACCTCCAGTCAGTTCAGTGTAAAACTCCATTTGAAAGCTAAGAAGGGACAAAAACTAGCGGGATAACCACAATCCGCACCGTGGGACTTCCACAGAGGGAATTAATTTAATTGAAACTGCTGCAACCATAGGACAAACTTCTCCAAGTTTGAAAAAACTTTAAATAACAAGATACGCATGGACCTTAACGGGCAGAAGACAGTGCTATCACTATGGGAATAGTTTGAATGAGTCTACGTTTCAGCGAAAAGTGGTTATTTTTGTAGATTCGTAATAGTCACCGTGTATTTTTCCATTTTGTTTTGTGGCACACCAGCAGGCAGGACTGTGGAGTCTCTTTTGCCGGTCGCGTGGCTTCTTTGTGTACAGCTGCTGCTTCTATGTGCATGCTGAAACACCGTGGCCTGGAACAGAATTCCCAACCCACTAGGAAAACGTCTAACATCACACAATTGCTTTTAGGCTTTAAATCAGGAGCACCAACAAACGCCAGTGAAAGAGGATTACCTAAACTTCACTTCGCCCCTTTCCCTTTCCCCGAGCTGTCCCGCACCGTCCCGACTACAGCCTGCTCGTCTCTCTCCATTGCTTACTGCGCGTGGATTGTAAAAAGAGAAAACAAATTGAGCTCAGTTCATTGTACAGCTGCGCTCTACACACAGAAACATCATGGATGTACGCTTTTACCCGGCTGCCGGAGGGAATTCTATTCCTGGAGATCCACAGAACCTGGATTTTTCCCACTGTTTGGGCTATTACAACTATAATAAGGTGAGATAGCTATATTTTCAGTTTGCACCGTGGACTGTGAGTATTTGTGGGACTAGCACAGCGCGTCTTTGCTAGGTTGAAGTTGATTTGTGTTCCGTCCGATAAACCGACATGCTCGCGGATGCTGGGATAAGGTTTGATATTTGACACGCAGACCAGTTTGAGTTGTTCCTTCGTTATTGCTGTGATACAACAGTTCTGTTTAAGAGTGCATAGATGTCCAATAACCTGGAGGCTCTGCCTAGCCTATCTTTCGGCCATACAAACTTCATTGGCACTTCATTATGTCATTGTTATAGTGTAAGACTTAGGTCAGAGGGACTTCGTTAGGGTAGGTGGAAGTGTAAGTATTAGCGTATGATGTCACTATTATAACATGCTCGGATGCAGTGTAATAAACGGACAATTAGGGAGACATACAAGTGGTTCAAATAATTGGTTCGGGAGTAGCCTATGTTGTATCAAAGTAAAACCTCTAACCGAAAATCTATTGTTATTCGGAATGGAGGGGGCGCATTTGAAACTTACTGCGTGATGGAACATAGCCTAATTTTCAATTCATGGCTATTATAGGTGTACAGATCTAAAAGGTCCTCTCAACTTGGAGTGGGTTTACGATGTAGTTTGACCCAAAACAAAGACTTGTCAATAGGAGAGCTCATATTACAAGATTGGTAAAAGGGCTGTGTAGGCTAAATAACGATGTTCTTCGTCAATTGTAATTAGTTATAAACACGTTATAATGAATAACAGAAGGCATGACGTTAAAGTGTATTAGGTTAGTATAGTTAACTCGATAAAGTTTACAGATGAACAATATGCAGTAACTTCGCGCCAGCAGTTTAATACTTTGTTGGATTCGCTTGCACTTGTCGGCAGCGTCACATGCCATTTTCAATGTGAAAATTGTCATAGGCATAAATGAGAGTGCACACGAGTTGCCTGTGCAGGCCATTGCCTCTAGAACCTGCTCTTTTGATATGTAGGCTAGGTTAGTAAGATGTCAAACCTCATGTAAAAAGTCATTGTTATCAGAAACAAATTGCTATCAGTAGCTTATTTGCACCGAATTAGAAGTGTAGTTGATCATGTCTGTCATTGTCGTTTCTTGTTCTTTGTTTCCTGACACATTATGTATTAGTCATATCCCTTACGGGTTTGTAAAAGTTATTCAGCTATGTGGTAATGTGGAAGTTATAATGGTTTTATTAAGCTTGCATAATGAGGCCGTGTGTAAAGCGTTTTTGAGTCGTAAACAAGTTTGGTTTCTTCGAGTATCTCAATGCGAACAACATGATTGTTAGCATGCATATGCATGCAAATCTGCTTGTGATAGTCATCAGCTCTCTTTACAATAATCATAAATCAATGTGTGTCATTATATAGTTAATATGACCTCACGTTTCAAGCATATAGCCTACTTTCAAAGTACATGTGATCTCAAATCTGTCCACATGTCAAAAGGGGAGAAATGTAAAAACAGTTCAGATTCTCTCAGGGTATGTGTTGAGTTAGCACATAAATGGTGTGCTGTGTGTGTGTGTGTGTGTGTGTGTGGGGGGGGGGGGGGGTGCTCAATCATAACACAACTGAAACTGATCAAAAGGTCATGTCGAGTCATCACATCATCAGCATACCTTCCAGAGACCACTACATTAATTACCCCAAACTGTCTAATCAATCTTACTGCCTCATAAGGGATTTGAGGGGTTGAAAGGGATGAAGACAGGGAGGAAGTCAAACCAAAGCAATTAGTTACTCACATTATGTGTCCAGTTAGCATTGTCTTTGTGTGTGTTTTTGCATGCAAGGTGGAGTCTATCCTTTGACAGAAATCTGCTTGTACTGGGACGCCAACAGTTGTGCTTATCACAAACAATCTTACATCATTCCCAAAGGGCTGTGATGTAGCCTAAATGACAGAAAAATGAAGTAGTGTTTCAAAACATTAAATGAGATTTTGTTGCACATGCAGTCACAATGAGTAATTCAAACTTAATGAGGTTCTACATCCAAAGACACCAACTGCAAATAAACATACATGGTTGTAAGTCAAAACAACTTTCTTTTGTATGGATATTATTACATTCTGGATTTAGTCATTGAATAAATGTTAGTTTAGCTCTTTTTTATAACTTCTGAGCAAGCTGAGGTCATTAATTCTGATACATGAAAGGTAATTATATTTCAGGTAAGAAAGGCTTGTCCTTCTACATTATTCTCTTTGCAGGCCACAACACAATAAGAGCAATGTTCAGGAGCATTCAAACAGAAAACCCCTTTCATTCAGTGATTAGTTTGGTGTTTTTTTTTAATTGTGCGCAGTCTTACATTCTACCAGAACTCAATTTATCTGCGTAATGGCTGCGGTTTTTACTGGCTCTTTGGTTTATACAGAGAACATGTGGTTGTAGTCAGAGAAATTTACAAGAGAATAGCTTCACTTCTGAGATACTTAAAGGAATACTTGCCCATATTATCCTGGACATGCCATGGGCTGATGTTCAATTACCTCGTAGGGGTAAAATAATGTATATGTTACATTACTTATTTTGAACATGTAGAGTTTGGATCTACAGTATGGCACTAGTATATTTTCTTAAAACAGTTCAGTTTAAATACTAGTGAAAGGTTTTGAAAGGTTAGACTTTTCTTACTGCACTGACTGGCCCTTTCACATGAACAGGCGCATTTATTTTCTTCAGTTTGAGATACTCTTTAAGTGCAGCACTGCTGAATCAGTCAAGGCAGGATTCAATCAAGATAGTTGTCCAAGAGCTATTAAAGACTCCATTACTGCTGGTATCTTTAGTTAGTGCACTACAGTGCACTCTGCTCGCTTATGAAGATGCTTTGCATGTGGGTTAGACTGTTAAAAAGCATATGAGCAAACACATCAATATTTTGATAACTCATTTTTTTAAAACTAGTTCAAAGTCTCAGTATGAGCCAAATTAGCAGGTGGAAAGCCATCTCTCTCTCTCTCTGTCTGTCTCTCTCTCTCTCTAATGATCACCGTCATTTAGTTACACAAGCATAGATGATTCTCTTTGTGGAGTTTTCTCCATGACAACCTCTTTGGACTTTGTGTCAGAAAGTGTGTACCATGGAGGATTTATCAGAGCAGATGGTGCCTGTAAAAATATGACAAATTACCTCTGAAATTCTGTACAGTGCATGCACTAATTTCCCCTGCTTTCACTGGATTAGAGTAGACCAAATAAATAAGGGAAGCGAAAAAAAGATATTAAAAACGTACTTGATGTCAAACGTGGAGCTGCACCAACTGTTACAGTAAAACAATCCAGCCCCCTCCATTGTTGGGAGATTTGTGGATAGTGTAACATGCAAGGATGGAGCAAGCAGCTGTGGTTATCAAGAGATGTCAGAGGGGCCCCCCTGTATACGCTGCTCTGGCAGAGACAAAAGCTTGATTGTGAGGACTTTGGTTGGCATTGTTTCACGCCTCAGCATGGAAAACAAAGCTAAAAGGAAATGCGGGGGAGACATCAGTGATGTTAAATTACAGCCTCTTCCACTGTAAACCCACCCCAGGCAAAACTCACAGTGCAGACCCCCTCCATCCAAACCCCCAATACCCCTCTTCTTCCACCTACCCCCCATTCATCCGTTGTTCTGGGCCTTTTGTGAGATGAGGATTGAAAGGGTTAAAGTCCTCTCCAAACACTGAGCTGCATGTGCAATGCAGCCAGTGTACGCAGCTGGTGCCATTTCATCACACACATTCTAAACATATCCAAACACAACTTTAAATGGAGGTACCTTGAGAAGCTGCTTACTTAGTTATTTTTGAGGCCTGATTGATGAAACCAAAGCTCCTTGCTGAAGCCCCTTTTTTCCACGGTAGAAATGAATACCTGTTTTGTATGCTCTGAACCTTTTGAATCACCCCTTGTACGTAGACTGTTTCATCATGTTTATTAAATGTGCTTTCTCATTGGAAAAAGGTAAACTCCTTACAGCTCTTTCTGCTTTTCCAGCCTTTCAACTATATTAGGTTACACTTCCAGTCAAACAGAACACAGATATGTGTGCCACGAAACATGTATTTTCACATTCATTAGTGTTATTTTCCTTATTCTCTGACCACACCCCTTAGCTTCTTTTTAACTCCTGTGAAGGAAGAGCTTCCTTGACAACCCTTGAACAACAGCAGTGATGTTGCCATGGGAGCCATGCTCAGACACTTGAGTGATAGTGTATATTTGCCTTTGTAATGGTGTAAAGAGATTGGTGGCCCTGAAGCAAAGGAACAATGGGATACTTGCAGGACTGAAATGACATTTCAGGCTTTCATAAACAACAGAGTACACCAGATGCAGAGGCTGATTAATCATGAAATGGGTTCCTATTTTTGAGCAGACAGCACTTGTTGTTTTTTTGAAAGCCCAGCTATTGTATAATGTTTTTTCGGCCTTCATGTCATCAGCGGTATCGTGTTCCATAAAGATGAACAGATATAGAAATTGTTGACATCAAGACTTGTGGCCGTGACACCCGCAGTGGGGTCTGTTTTCACTGGATCTGCAGTACACTCAGTCCACTAAGCTGACCTTCATATCGAATCACACTCTGATAAACGCTGGCATGATACTGTTGCAGCCCACCACATCTGTGCAGAAAGCACTGAAATAAAATCCAATGAAGTTGCTTCTGCTGTTGTTCATATTGATCCATTTTTTTGTCTTGTAAGATCAACCTGTGTTCTAATGTGATTGTACCCTTCAGGACAAAGGACTCAGTCTTCCCTGAAACAGCTGAAGCCAAGCAGGCTTATTTTACTGACAGGCCATGAGAGATGTTATGCTGAACAAATTGGTAGATGATACTTAATCCTCCTGTGGTTGTAGATGACCAAGGCCATTTCACATGCAACAGTTGTATTAATAAATCTAACAACAAACCACCCCATAGCGTAGCTGCCAATGTATATGCATCCCTCAATGATCATTTTTAGAATATTACAAAAAGATACCAATGCACCTTTAAATATACTGTAGTGACACACATGTAAATGCACTTGCCAAAAACAATGGTCTTCCCCCTCCACTGTTGAGAAGCAGTGATATGGCCCCTTGGTGTAATCTCGATAATGTGCATCAGGGATGCTGCTGAATATGTAAATCTTTGGCTGACACAGCCCATTAGCTTGATCAGATCTCATAAAGAGCATGTTTAATCTCATGGCAGGCCATAAATTGAATAGGCATCGTCTTTTCCTCAAACAACATCCCAGAGGCCTTAGCTTAAGGAGAATTTGGAGACATGTGGAAACCCATGTTAGGATATCTTCTGGAATCTTCTGACAAGCCTCCTGCAGTAGTGGATGGTGCCAACACGTGTGACTGCAGTTTAGATAAGAGGACTGTAGTGCTGAAGAATCGGTGTCAGGCTTGGTGTTGTATTACAGCCATTTATCATGACACACCATCAGTTCTTCAGTCCACTATTTATTATACCACTCTAACACATCTGTGTGTGTGTGTGTGTGTTGAAAGACAAGAAACATTCATCTTGAACAGCTGAAATAGTCACTAAGCTCTCCTTGAGAACATGTGAGACAAAAATAGACTGACTTCTCTATACATATGGATTGGCAATGCCACTGGTATCAGTAGTATTGCACTGTGCCTCTTTTATTTGGAAGTACTATATCTGTTGATAAATTATATTTGACACCCAAGGTATTCCACCCTTAGATACAGAAAAAAAAAACATGTAAGCTTAGTGATTGCTATGATTTGCCAAACTACTGTCCTAGTTTCCATAAATATATTAAATTACAATTGGATTCTCTCTCTCTCTCTCTCTCTCTCTCTCTCTCTCTCTCTCTCTCTCTCTCATAAGTGACCTTCATATTTCTTTGCTTTAGGATATAGTTACATCTGGTATAGCAATCACATTATTGCCATATTTTAGGCTGTGTTTCAAGACCTGTACATATTTCTAAACACATGTTGGTTAACAACAAAATGGTTAACTTAAATGGTTAGCCATTCTCTCACCACAGTGATTTTTTTGGCAACTCTGTTACACTAGGCTCTGCTTTCATTAAAGTCTTAATGGCCTGAGAAAGTAGAATTTTATTGTTCTAAACAGGAAGTAACCTGAGATTTAAGAGCTTTCGTTAAGACAAAGCCATGATAATGGAAACCCTTCCCAGCCCCTGGTTTACAAACCCAAATCTGCCCCAACCCTCTCTTAGCACACAGGGGTGGAAGATTTTCCTTCTGAAACCCAAGAGCCAAAATGTTGTCTTGCCGTTATTGACATCTAGATCTTTTCTTTCACCTCAGTTATGCTTGTGACCCATACTGCCATCGTCGTGAACAGCCTTTCCCTCGTCCAAGCTACAGTCATTACTCACTGTTTTGGTATTCATTTGCAAATGGGCAGACCAGTGACCCGAGTGCATAATCAGCTTTCATTTGCGTGCAGCATTCAACAGGGAAATATGGAGGGTCTCACATACATGTCAGATGAAAGAGAAGCATACTGGGGTGATTATTTCATTAGTTCTTTGTTAGGGGCTGGCTGTAGCCGAGGCACACATTCCCATAATGCTTTGTGCCACCAGGTTGTCCTTTAGGGAGTGACAATGGCAGCAGGTGTGCAAATATTCATAAGGCTCACTGAGCAAAGAGCCCAGATAATGGGAGTAAATATAAGGCTTATTTGAATGTTCAAATAGAGGGCATATTGAAATGAACCACGGCAGCAATGCCATACTGTTCCTCAATAACAGTGCTACTTTATGGTTAAATCACCTCGCTGTTGGTGGACCAGGAACATAGGGGGGGGAAATAAAAGCTCATTATTTAAAGGCACTTGGCCATTAGTAAACAGGTCCTGTTTCATGTTTATCATCCTTTCTCCAGCCCATCACACAAATTTGCCTATCTGGGAAGTGGAGCTTTCCAGCGTTAGTTAGTGTTATGGAAATTGGACAACCATGTGTGTTCACTATTGGTTTGAAAGGTCACAGCCTAAAGATATTATAGATTTGCCCCCCCCTCCACCCCCCCCCCCCCACCCCCCAAAACATACACACACACACACACACATTTCCACCTCAAAGATCATAATATTCTCTGTAGCAACAGCACAGTGCATGGTTCAAAAATCTGCTAATCCTGTCCCACTAAAGAATTAACACCATGGCATTCAAAGTCATCCTCGCCCAATAAATAAAGTTTAATAGTCTTCACAAAAGCTAATATAAATGGGAAAAGCACCAGCACACTGTGGCAGACTTTAATTGGATCTTTTATAGAAGTGCATTAGGCTGATAAGTCTGAGGTCCTTTGTTTTCCCCAGGATTGTAATTCGACATAATTTATGTTAAATTAAGTGGCAGATCTTTCTCACTGAGGCTGCTGCTGTTGCTTTCGGCTCCCCAGCTTGTAGCTATAATACTGTGTCATTAAGAGAGACTTTAGCTTTATGCCACGTTGTACGAAGACGTTTGGACTTAAGCCTTATTTTGTTTACAATATGTTTTCCCTTGAAGCCCATTCCTTTGAACCACAAACGTTGATCTGTCTGAGAAGGAAGTTTGATCTTTTAAGAAAGTAAACAGTGTTGTAGTTGTTCACTTTAAGCCTGGCTTGGCCTCAAGTGCTGGCAAGAGTGGGATCAAATTATCTAAATCAACTCTAGGTGACTTGGGTAAATATATGGAAAGCTGCAATATTAAAGAAGAGAAACTGAATGACTAAAGCATGTCCTCATGGGTACCACAACCTTAATATTGAATATACATGTAGCATTGGATGACATTTTCCATTCCTCCCACAGAAAAGTATTTTGTGTTCAGAGTGTACATTTTCAGTCCACTGCCAGTAATTTTAAATTTGATAGCACATTGTTTTGGGCTCCATTTATAGATTATTTTCATTAGTGAGCAAAAATATAGAGAAGACATTAAAAAAGCATAAAATCAACAGAGGGAAAGAGAGAGGGGATAAAAAGTTACACAGCTCTTGTCTCTCGGCCTGGAGACATATGGTTTCTCTCATACCAGGCCCAACTCTGATATTTATTTCATACGCACATTAAAACCGTGGAGTGGTTGCTTTGTAGACAGTTTCCAAAAATTGTCCAGTGATTGCTTCATTGCTGATGTGATTTTTACTGGCCTCAAAAGTATCTTCAACAAAAAAAGGAGTGAGTGAGCCCGCCCTTTCCCTCTGGATGTAATTGAATGTTACGTTTAGGATGTTCTAATAAAGGCCCAATTAGAGCCACGTTGCAGCTGGCTTCCATCTGCTCTTTCTCTCTCTCTCTCTCTCTCTCTCTCTCTCTCTCTCTCTTTCTCTCTTTCTCTCTCTCTGTCTCTCTCAATGCCGTATTGATGTCGAGGGAGGAGACGCAGAAAGTCACCCTGTAGTTGGCTCCACTCCTCTTCCATTCATCCGCTCTTGATTTGAGGCCATTCAGGTGGACTTTGGAGGTGACCGCCTCTCGGTTGTTTGCTAAAATGATGAAAGCAATAAGAACAAGCAAGGTGTTGATTTGGGGGTGTTGTCGTTGGCACGCCATTTTCCACTTACAATTGTCTGAGTGTCCGAGTGAATTATCAGGTCCACCGTTTTTATTCGTCTGGTATTCAGGACATGGCACCACTTTGTTGGTGATATCAGGGGCAGGCAGGGGCTGTGGGTTTCAGTAAATCTCCATGTAGAGACTTTGGCAGGATCTACAGTTAAGCGCAGGATTCTGACTGTCCTGTATCCAGTATCAGAATAAGTGTATTCTGTTGCATTACCGAATGTCTGTGGCTGTGTAGACCATTACAGATGGAGATGGATATTCTTTTATAGGATATTTGGTGGGAGATTTCCTGTAACAAGTGCTTTGATTTCCCTATAAAACTGATGTAAATTCCCTGTCAATCAACAGTAACCATTTGCTCTGCTTGCTCCATATTTCATCTTTTGATATCCTCACAAAACACAACCCCCCCCCCCCCCCCCATGAAAGCTCTCCTGAAAGAGAGAGGTAGAATGATTACATTGTATCAAAGACATTACAGGCAGTTGATTAAAGCATTACTTCAGAGTTATCCAAGGTTAACCGTCCATAATGAAAGACTGTGAAAATAATGATACGCTGCATGGTTTTATGAAAGCTTGTGGCCATTCAGCCAGGCTGCTCTGACCTTCACAAGTCATACGAGCTAATCGGAACGAGTCCCCTTATCACAGCCGTGTTTTCAGGAAGATTCCCTCCGCCCCTGGCGTGAGGTTAGGAAGACTGTAAGGCGCTGGATGCTGCAGTGCCTTTTAGTTTCACAGGTGTTAGGGGACAGTGTGTGTACAGAGACAACCTCTTAGCTTTGGGGGTGGGGTGGTAAAGTTTTGACCGGCCTTTGAAGTGTCTTACGCTTTCCCTTTGTAGGTAGATCAGTCACCTCCTCTGCCTCTTTTAGAATTGGAAGTGCGCACCTTTGAACAGGGAAATATTTATTTTAGTATATTTTCCCCCTGATCTCTCTCTCTCTCTCTCTCTCTCTCTCTCCCTCCCTCCCTCCCTCCCTCTCTGAAGGTAGGATGTAGCAGAGCTTGTGCTGCATTGCCTTAATACTCCTCAAAGTCAGAGCCAAAGGTGAAAGCTCTGCTCCATGTCAGACAAACATCTTCGCTGTGCTTTGAGATCTCTAGCCTCGTGCTGCAGAGGTCACCGCGTGTAGTAGCGTTGCACACAGCAGTCCGCCTGTAATCTTTGGACAGTAGCATGGATCATGTGCTCCACGTTAGGTCCAAGGCTTCTGCAGCTCAATGGGGTATTGTTTTAGAGCCATTACGTGGCATGTCTGCCCTAATAAACTACTGTCATGAAGGCATTCATCCCCTCCTGTTTTCTTGGCCCAGATGTTCAGTCACAGAGGGAGTGAAACAACCCTGTTTATTCAGGCATTCGCCAAGGTCTAAATCCCTCCTCAAACAGCCTGAGTCAGCCCGTGTAACTGTCATAAAGTGAAACTAATCTGAATAGTAATACTTTCAATCTTAATAGAAGTAAGCGTAGTGTTGATGAGCTGACATGCAGAGATGACATAGAGGTGAGCGAGAGAGAGAGAGAGAGATAGAGAGAGAGAGATAGAGAGAGAGAGAGAGAGAGAGCGTGGTGGGGATGCTAACTCTGATGCCTTATTTTCATAATTGCCTCAATGACGGTCTATTCTGGTCATAAATTAAAATAAAGCTTATTCATCTGTATACTCTGTAATGATGAAGTCAATTAAGTTATTATCTGCACTTTATCTTTGTGCATTTTTTTGGTCTTGGAAGTAGTTAGGACAAATGGAATGAAGACATAGTGCTTCTGTGAAGCATGAAAGGCTATCAAGATTGTGCACTTGCCAGAACAGTGAAGAATAGCTAGTATTATCCTTTCTACATTACTTGTATATGACATGGTGGCAGGTGGGTGTGGCCTATCATCCATAAGCAACATCTAATGAGGGGAATGAATGTCACATGGAAGTCATACCATAGCCATCATTATTACAGTATTATCATGTGCAGAATCGTTGAGCTCTTCTGGCTTTATACATCTTATATTGAATTTCCCCTTGGGGATCAATAAAGTATCTATCTATCTATCTATTGGGCATTGTCTTTCAGATTCATTTGAACACTCATCAGAATGCTTCAGTTTTTCTTTTTGTAATTTGGTCGAATATGTTTGCTTTTTGGGATCATGACACAGGGCAGTGTGAATCTAAAGTGTACATGATGTTTTGACTAATTCATTAGTCTGTATTCTCACAGTAGTCTGATCCAGTTGGGTGGCCACGAAGGTTAAGAGCTAATTAGTGTTTTAAAAGCCAATCAGTTCCGTACGATTGCTGCTACTGCTTTCCGAACGGCGTTCTCTCACAATCCTATGAGTCATTTTCCAACAGTGATGTAAAGCATTTTTCTGTTTAACAGTACAGGAGATTGGTAACAACAGCATTCTTGCTTTCTTACTTTGGGGAAATATTGCAGGAGTTAATTAACAAATAAGAACAATTGCTTTATCCATATTTTCAACATTAGGCTCTGCACAACAGGCAAGCCTCAAGAAGCAACAACAAAGTAGTACATAAATCAAAGTGGCTTTCTTTGCCAAACGGCCCCCTTTGGGAGGTGCCTCAGTACTTAATTAAAATCTAGAAGGATCTTGTTTTAAGTGTTAGGTGACCATGCTGCATAATAATGACAAATCGTGCCCCCGAAGCATTAGTTAAACATTTTGGAACATAAAAAGGGCCCCTATCTTATTTCATATAAACTTAAATGAGATCTGAATGGAAGCATTTCTAAAAATGCAGCCGTGCATGGAGACTTCTGTGGTTTTTTCGTTGATGCTACTACTGCTGTTGTTGGCAAAGAACCCACCCCTCAAAAGCCAGAATATTCATTTCAAAATTACCCGTGTGGGATTACATGGCATGTGAGGACTTTATGAGTGCATTTATAATGTTTATCTTTGTACAGTGGAGGTAATAGCACTGTATGTTATTCCACTCATACATGTTAATGCAAACAACCTGGATTAAAATAGGTTATAATGCGGTGATTATGCCAAAAATGGTATGGGGTGGTTTGACTAGTAGTGACTACTTGTTACATGTTAAATGCGCTATACAAATAAATCTGACTTGACTTGACTTGACTTGACTTAAATTGGGTCACTCCTGTTTGCTTCTAATTCCAGCACATTGAAAACCGGTTCATTGATTTCTGTCTTGCTATCCTTTTGACGTGACAAGAATGATCTGTTTTGTCATCGCCGGTGATGGAATGTCCCTCGAAGACAGGTCTGCCATTTTGAACTGTTGCTCTTTGTATACACGTGTGGACAGGGGGAATGAGAGTCAACATTACCCTGGTTTCTTAGCCCATTTCCAGAGGCAGCTGATAATGATGGCTTCAATTAGGCCGACGCCGATTGAGCTCAAGCCCTTGCTGAAGTGACTGACTGATTACACAAATAAGTCGACAGATTGATGGACAGTCATACGCTGTGAACCCTGATGTGCATTGCAGTTTTGTCCCTGACAGTTCTACATTGACCACTATGAGTGTCCCCTGATCTAACGTGGCACCTGGTTACCGGAACGATTATAAGTGATCATCTGAAATCATTGGGATTGGAATGCCTTCGAGCAGTGATGTCGTGGAATCTTTTTTCTTTTCGGCCACTGAGCAATCTGCTCTTGTGTGAAGCCCATAAAAAGGAATAATACATTAAAGGAGACACTTGTAGTTATCAGCAGAAAAACGGCAGTGAAATAAAAGCCCCACTCAATTACTAAGTGCAGGAGAACTATCCAAGGGCAGCCTCTGTGCTGTAGTCAATCAAGTCACACCGAATTGCAGGGATGGATATCCAGACGTTGCAGATTTAGGTAAAAGACATGATGATCACGCTGGGCAAAACCTGCATCGCTTCCATCTGCTCTTCTCTATCAGGGCCAGCGGGAAACATGTCTTGCGGCTCCTCCTGATCAGAGAAATGCAAAACCTCAAGAGCTGACAGCCAATCCTGCATCCTAATTGGGTCGATTTCTTCAGCAGCGATGAATGGAGAGATTAATTCTTCCTATGTGTCCAATAAATCTAGCACTATCTATCTCACAATAAATTGGCTGATGGCAGAATGACAGGTAGAATCTCTTCTTTTTTCCCCTTCCCCTTTGACTCCAGGACATAACTGGAATGTTCTCCTGTTATCCAGCACCCACTGTGTCGACCACTACACTAGCTCTGTTTCAATCTCAACATGCCGACATCCCAGTCTTGATTGTCTAAATCTGCAATTGTGGCGCGGCGCTAGCCGGCGCTCCGTGGAGATCTAGGCTAACATCGCTAAGGATACACATGCGCGGCTCCCTGAAGAGCTCGGGCATGACGGAGATGTGGAGAAGCGGGTCAAGCGTGAGTCTAATGAAGACGAATGGAGCCGAGTGCCTCTCACGTGTGTGCCCAGGATCAGGGCTGGGGGTGGGGTTGGGGGGTTGGTCTGATGGGGTCTGGTCCGTCGCATCGTGTGTGGATCTGGCGCGAAACCCATTTATTTCTAATGCAGAAACCCACAGTACAGCTCCCATTTGCCCCTAAAATAGAGGTCGAGACTCATGTACAGGATGTGTCACTGGCCCCGTTTCTTGTCTCTTCTTCTTGAAAATGGGATAAAAATCTGCCAGGCGAACATGTACATTTGCTTCGATCAAAATCAAAAAGTAAACGTTTTATACAATTGGCTGTGTGTAAAAGCAGGATATGCCTGAAATATGTCTGCCTCCACATGTAAATAAATCACATCAGTGATGGGACACGGGAGGATTATAATGAGCACTAGATTGAGCATTCAGTCACCACATATGGTCCATTGCTTTTTCCTTCAGAGGATATTGTCCCTCTGTCAAAGTCATTTTATTCCCCACCATAGATAAACCTGACAGGAGTCCTATTTGAAGCCCAAAACCATCTTACTGGGAGGAGTCGTTGGAGCCAGTTTTATTGCACCTAGGCAATTTAAGTGGGAAAAATCATGACTCTGGTTTTTCCGTTACATATCCATACCCTGGCTTGTGGTTGTAATGTGTATTTGAAAAACTGGCTTTATGACTTAATGTGATTGACACATACCTCAGTGCAGAAAAGTGTGGTGGAAAATGTAAAAGTAGCGTGTTGTTATCCTGAAATCCACAGTGGGAAGCATTCCAACTGGTTGAAGCTTGCTAGAACATTTGCATCATCAAAAAAGAAGTGCCATTTCTGTGTAGTTTATAACAGATGCATTGGTCTTTAAGCAGTGTGTTTTTTCTCCTCACAAAAAGAAGAAATCTTCTGAAACATGGACCAACTCCAGTAATTCTTAAGGGTTGTCATTTTTTGCAGGTGCCTTTGATCTCTAAACTGTCTCCCCACATTGAAGGAATGGAATAATTTCACTGCATATCTGAATAAATCCTTAGTACGGCTTTGTTCGCCAGCTTTCTAAATGTCACCATAATGATGGGAAATGAATGGCTCAGATTAGTTATTGTAATTATTCTACACTAGTATCATAATCTTCCTCTTCATTTGAAATGTAAAACGTTTAAAAATGACAATTTTAGGAGTAAATACAGAAAGAATATACTAGCAGCACAGACTGGGGGGTAATTCTTGTCAAAAAAAGAACAACAACCCCTGCGTGTGTTGAAAAGAAGATGTAAGTGTATCTGTTATCGAGCTCCCAAGATCCTTTTGTTAGAGTGTCAGTCAAACTGACGAATGGTAGGTAATTGGTGAAAACTCAGTGCTTGAAATAGTTAATTGTCTCTAATGTTTGGGCAGGAGAGCAGAAGCTGTCTGACTTTTAGCCACAGAACCGCCTTCACAGCTGTCCGTCCATTTGTGTAATGTAAAAATAAAACACACTGTTACAAAAAGCATCCTTCAAGAGGCACTGTGTGTGTGTGTGTGTGTGTGTGTGTGTGTGTGTGTGGCTGCAAGCCTACTTTGCACCCTCAACTATTTGTTGCCTGGTTACGTTTAAAAGCATCAAAAATACAGGTAATCTCCAGAGACAAAATGACAGAGCAAAAGCAAAAATCTATTCAAAACAAACTAAACTAAAGACAACACCCTTATCCTTGCATTTTCATAATTCAAGCTAATTTTCTCCACTCACACCGTTAATCTTTGTGCGACCTGTTGATCGTTAGTTTCCAGACACATTTCTGGAGGGGCGCCCAACAGTATTTGCAGCAGGACCCCTGTCAGAAGTGCCAAGCAACACAGCCACAAATTGGAATGTGGTTGGGCTCTGGGAAGGGAGCCAAGATTTAAATTAGACAATAACCTCTGCTCCCTTCCTCTGCTTCTCTTCTTCCAGCTGTAGGCACATCCATTTGTTTAATACAGTCAGCCCTGCAGTGTGTAATAGACTGATATATGAGTCACCACTCAGCAGTTTGTGTTCCTGAGATTTATAAAGACCGAACAACTGGTCAGGTTTGTACTAACTGGAGCCTTATCAAGAGAACATGCATGGGGAAAGACATGTATCCTTTGTGCGGAGGAACCACCCCTTGCCAGCCTCCGACCATATGTTGCATATCTTTCCACGGTGTAAGCATATGGCATGTATATTTAATTTGAGGCTCATTTACGGGATGTGTGTTTATTTCACGACAAATGACTGCACGGTCAATTATAGCGATGCCGCAGAGCACTGGCGTGGTGAAAGCGGTCAGCACTGACAGATGCCATTTTAACAAATGCGCACTGAAACACCGATGTACAGATCAATGAGAGGACACTTTAAAGGAGACGGTTTGTAAAGAAAATCATGTGGGAAAAACAACATATCTAGTTGGAATGGAATGCTTACGTCAATTTGAAATGGACAGGAAGGAAGGAAGGGCATGCATACCATGCATGGTAACATTTAACTGAATTCCAGTATGTTATCTGGTTTAGTAACTAAAGAGGCATGTTTTTACTTCCTAGCAACAAGAACTGTGTGGTGTAATGTGATATAGTGTAATGTAGTGTAGTGTGTGTGTGTGTGTGTGCTGTGTGCCTGTGTTAAAAAAAGGTGTGTTATACTTATGTATGTCCCCCTGCACCCATTTCCCTGATGCACTGTCGGGGATTAGATGATTACATCCTCCGCTCTGACCTCCACAGTGCCCTGTCTTTCTTATCCGCAGACATTTCCTCTGATGGCTACATTAGCCAGTCGTAATGTTCAGAGAGAGCGAGGAGAGGGAGCGTGCCTCACACTATCAGGCCTGCGAGGAAGGAGAGGCCTCATTCCCTGCCTCGCTTTTTTTGATGTGGTTTCATCTTGCTCAAGTGACTGAGCCTGATCGCGACTGTCAAACAAAGTGCATTAGCACCCACGTTTAACACCACATGCTGGGGCAAAACTGTTTTACTTCTCCAGAGCTTGACTTGCATGTCCCATTGAACTCGGTTCTTAATCTCTGTACTGCAAGGGTTGTGTTCTCTCTCTCACCACTGGGAATTGCCCACCATCACCACAACACACACCAACATACCATTAGTATACCCTACTAAAATGTACTTTGTTTCAAAATATTCTAGTGGTCCAAAGGCAAAAACCTACATGAGTAACATAATTTAAGAATTCAAGAACAACACCATAGGAACATGGCTAGCATGTCATGGTGAATGTCCCACTTGTCTGAGTCAGTTCATCTCATTTCGCTAAAGCATTGCGCCATTTGCTGATGGGGTCAGGAGGGCCTTGTGCCTGTAGTCATTGTGGGAACTGTGCCTCATGTTTCTGAAGCTCGCTCTCATGTCTAAGCCCCTTTGTGGCTGAGGTCCAATAGCTTTTCACCCCGCTAGATCAAAGATGAAGCTGCAATCAGCCCGCACTTTCTTTCAGGATTTGCTCGGAAAGGCCATAGCCCCTGACTTGAGCCTTCAGTAGGGGTTAGATGAAGAGCCAGGAGGGTTGTCCTTAAATCTGCGACGGTTAGACAGAATATGGTGAGCACATGTAAAGGCCAGTCCAATCAGGGAATGGTAACGGAGGCTCCAGGCTTTTTCCTGTGGTGGTTTTCAGGCTAATTTTATTCCATGCTTCATTGAGGCCAGTAAAAGTGGTATTTGTTAGGTGTTCCTAAGACTAAAACCCAGTCTCACTACAGGCTCGGAGATACAGTTGGGTGTTTCTGGGGCCTTTCTTCTCTTGAAACTAAACCCTAGTCTCATTTCCATACATATGTTTGCAATTATAGTTAAGCTCTGAAAACAGTTTCTTGGTATGGAAATAGATTTGACAACAAGTATTGTTTGGTTGGAATTTTGATATAGCCGCAATGCGTTTCTTAGCTTGGTTATTTTTTCAGTGAAATTTTGTTTGTTTTTAGAACATTCCATGCATTCCAGAAATAAACAGAGTCTAGTCCATGTTTTGCCAGGACATAACATTTGATTTAATTAATATAAGCAAGGAAACAAGGAAATTGAATTTCATCACTGGAATTGGTTTCAGAGTACATTCTCCAAACAATCTCCAGACTCTTTTCAACGTTGCAGTGGAGCTCATTTGTTTAACCCCCCAAAAGCTGGCGGGACACAAAAGCCCCTTTGAAACACAGCTCTCTCTACGTGAGAACTTCAGAAAGGCAAAGACGTCTTAAGTCACACACATTTTTTTCTAAAACAAAGTACAAATCGCACGTGTTGAAATACAGCAAAAAAAAAGAAAAACATCTTAAGCCACGCACTGCATTTTTGCCATTGGGAAAAAGTCCCTTTTTTGTTGAACACTCATATTTCATAAAGAGCTCTCTCAGGTGTGTAACCCACTCATATAAACATGTCCTTTAAATCCAGCCCAGTCTATCGCTAAGCATGGAGACCAGGGACCCACTCTAACACACTCTAACCTTTTACAGAGCCCTGTGTGCAGAGGGGGAGGGGGACAGGTGTTCTTTCATCACCGTGTTTTTTTTTCTCTCTCTCTCTCTCTCTTTTAAAACTCATGCAAAGGGTTAAGCAACTCCTTTAGCTCCTGCCCCTTGTGAAAGCAAACAGGGCCTCCCAACACACAATACAGTGCCACAGCAGCCAGCAGGTACAGAAGGAGACTTATCAGGACAGAGTGCTGAATGAAACTGTCATCTCACTAGATCCAGGTTCCTGATAAGAGCATTCGTTCCCTTCTCTTTCTCTCTCTCTCTATACTCTTTGGCCGGTCCTTCTTGAGAGTTTTTAATCTGTTGGTTTTGACTGTTGCAGCTATAGAAGGAACGGAGGGTGAGAGAGAAGGAGAGAGTGTGAAAGAGAAGGAGAGAGAGAGAGCTTTAATATTTGCTTTTCTGTAGCCCTCCAGAGCAGCTGCGGGCGGGGGGGGGGGGGGGGATCTGACTGCGCAGTACAGGGGTGTAACGATTTTGGCTTTTAACTGAATATTACCGATTGATTGAGCTTGCAGATCACACTCGGCTCTGCAACCGGCTGGGTGGACACACTGAGCACCAGAGTCCGTTTACAAATTAACTACAACACGGCAACGTGTGCGTGGGTGTCTGTGTTTGTGTGTCTGTGTGTCTATGTGTCAACACGTGAGTGCGTTTATGTGTGTGTGTGTGTGTATGGAAAGGGTGGTGCGTTTTTTTCATGTTCTGTGGCCTCTGTGATCATCCAGAAGGCCGATCTGCCAAGCAGGGTTGTAAATGAGGGTGGATTTGGAGGGGATCCTGTGGAAGTGCAAGGCAGGCTCCTCAGAGGGCTTTTGTGCCCATCTCCTCCACAGTCACTCAGGCAATTTAAGATGGAGCTCTGCCAAATATAAAAGGGAAACTGAGGCAGGCAGGAAGAAAAAAATGAAACAAAGCAAATTACCCCTGGTTAGCGCGAAACCGCGGGTTTTTAGCTGTAACTGTGCTATTTATGCTCCGGAGTGTGGACTGGAGAACACATCAGTGGGAGAGACTCGGGTTTCAGCAAACAGAGGCCTCCCTGTGATTGCAGGGCTCAAGCTGAACTGTAAAATTGCTTGTCAGCAGCTGATAGGTTTCTGCCAGGAATATGGTCTTGATTGAATTAGTTTTTTATGCCAGGGGTGAAATCCCCATGGTGTTTAACTATCTCTCACCATGCTGGGTAGATACTATAATTAATGCTCTCCTTCCATAGGGGACTGTATAACCCGAGCTCTGTAGACACATTGGAGGGGTCAGATTTTTTCCCTGGGTATTGACCACA
The DNA here is from genome assembly GCF_046254945.1 of Alosa pseudoharengus. Lineage (NCBI taxonomy): Eukaryota > Metazoa > Chordata > Actinopteri > Clupeiformes > Clupeidae > Alosa > Alosa pseudoharengus. Next base: position 7,785,246 of record NW_027468630.1, on the reverse strand, counting down.
TATTCACATCAGCACACATGTAACATGTCGGACACTTTTGTTCAGACGATTTATTTTAGTCGACTAGACATTCGCCCTCAGGAGCCATTTGTGGAACTCGAAGGCCTGATATTGTGTGTCACAAAATGGGAGTCATAGCCAGAGGGGGTCCACACTGACAAATTTAAAAATAAACATCTATACTGTGACCCCCCCCCCCCCCCTTTTCCCCACTTTGTCTGTTTCTGTCAATGTTTTCTGCCCTCAAAGAAGAATCTCCTCATAGCACTATGAATTTGCTCTTAAGGAATAAAGCCTCCCCCAGTATTGAGGCCAAAGAGTTTGTGAATGTTGTGGATTAAAAGATGACCCATTGTGCAAAGGCGGTTTGAACCTCAGAAATATTGCCTGTGTGAAGGGGCTGCTTTTTTTCTTTGCTGCGTTGTGTTAAAATAGTCCCCTCTGCCCCCACCATTCATATTGCAATCTCCACAGTCTCTCTCTCGTCTTTGTCATCCAAAGCCTTTAATGCTTTATCTCAACACACACAGTGCAGGGCTTTCAGTGGCCAAGCACCGCTGATACTCAAAATAGAAGAGCATTAACATGAAGTTTATTTTCAAATCCTCGCTAACCTATTTATCAGACATGTTTGTGGGCTAGGTTTCTCTGTGTTGGGGTTTTGACATGCTGAGAGGAGCAGTTGCACAAATTCAGGTTTAGTTTAGGGATTCGTGTTAGACTCACATATAAACAATTGTTTATGCCATGTATGAGTTGACATTGGGTGCTAAGTATTATAATGTATTTTTTTTTTTGAGGATTTGCAAATTGTGCTGTCCTTCTCACTTTAACATTTTAAACACTTTAGCATCGAGAGAATACCCCTTGCTGGATACAGTACATGTTCACTGTTACACAGAAGTGCCAAACGCACTGTAGAATTATATGCTCGTCTGCTATATTTGTGTGTGGTACAGATTGTTCAAAGGCTCGAATCTAAGTGTGCCTTGCGTTTCACAGTTAACATTTCTCTTCCTGCTAGCCTAAACTGAAATAGCATCTGATGAGAAAATAATGAAACAGACAGAGTTCAGTGACACAAGCCAGCCCATGTTGCACACAGTACAAGGTGCTTTATTTGTACTTTAAATATATAACAGCCACCACCACCACCACCACCTCCTCTCCAGAAGCTGTTTCTTGTTGCTGCTGCCTCTGAAACATGCTTTATGCAAGCTTAACGTGTTCCTTGCCTATTTACTGATAGGATCAGGCTGGCCTCTCCTTCATATTGGGGGTGAGGCGGGGTCACGTTGGTGTAATATTGTTTGTGCCCCAGGGTTGAAATAATTTTGTATGTTGTAATAGCTGCCAAAACCTGCTTATTTCCCACTGGGCCAATTCTCATAAGAATATTCCTGTGTTGTTAAGGTTATGAAATCCTGTCCAGTTGAGGCATAAATACTGAAATGAAAACTCGGATCAGTCCGCCCGTGGATTACGGTACAAAATAACGAAATAGCTACCATGACCCTTGTTGCATTTGTTGATATTGTATGTAAATTATGCACAGTATACAGTAACATCAAATGCCTCAGAGAGCGAATACTAAACACACACACAGAACATGAGCTACTTGCATGCCAGTGGAAGGAATGTAACTGCTAAGGAAATATGTTGTTAGCATCGCAGCCTAGATAAAAGGGACACACGGCCCCTGGTGCCTCCATCGGTTGGTCGTATTTGTAGTCTGCATACTTGTCTTCTCATGTTCCAGAACACTGTATAATTGCAGCCATGGAGAGGGGGCCTTTTCATTAAAGCTTGCTGTCCCACTATAGCTGTACTTAAGAGAGTTCCACTCGCAGATCCATGTCTGTTTCCTTTAGCCCAAGACCTCCTGAAGAGAGTGAGAGAGAGAGAGAGAGAGAGAAGGGGGAAGATACAGTTAGTACATGTACCAATCATCTTCCCAGGAATGCTGAGCCTAGGTGTTTGGGGCTGACTAAGTCATTACTTGTCTCTGGAAGGGGATGGCTGTGATGCTTTCTCCTTCTTGTGGTTTGTGGTTCCTATTAGCATTGTATCAAAGCAATGCCCCCTGAAGCTTCAGAAAATATCTTTATACTCTTTCTGGCAATCCATCATTACCTTCCTCCTCTTTTCTCTAAATGGTCACTCTGGCCATTTGGCAGAGTCTTTCTTCTGACCAGAGTGCTTTTGGGGCACTTTCTGTCTTTGCGTTGTGTAGGCTATTACCAGGCCGGAGAACTGATCAGTCAGCTTGGCCCGACGCAGCTCTGCAGTTCCTTTCTTTTTAATTACAGAGAGTTCATTGTCCACACTGACCCATTTTAAAGCAGTAGCTGCCATTAGCTGCCGAGACCCTCCAATCATTCTTAATTTCATTTGGCGTTTGGCTCCGGTCGGGCCAATCATCAACATGACTATTTCCGACGCATGCACACACACACACACACACACACACACAAAAACTAGAAAAAGATTAACTTCAACAGGAAATGTTTGTCGCAAGACCCTTTGGTTGGCATCCAGTCATCATGTTCTCCACAAGGTCCTCCTGATCTCCTACACCCACGAGCTGCTCAGAAGTGATACCGCTGTCATTATCAGCAGTGTTACTGAAAGAACGTCCACTTTGGAACGTCTAGGAATGTAAAAGGCACACATTAAGCTTCCTGTCTGCCGAAACGCAACCCACTTTGTGTCGAGGTGCGTCGTCCTCACAGGCCCCTCCGCGCTGTGCCATTGAAGGTGGTTCACGTCCCCATTGTATACTTTCCTCCGGAGTCATTTATCTAAGGCTGACTCTGTGGGAGGAATTAGAGCGGGCTTTGGCTCTCTCCTGTGTCTCGCCACTCTATTAGGGCGTTTGTTCATTGGCGCGCATTTGTTCGCGGACAGGCTGGAGTTAATATTCATGAGGGTTGAGGATTGCCATGTGTTTCGAGCACAGGGGCGAGGAGGCCAAACATGGCAGGTAATTGGATTGTGGGAAAAGGGGGAGGATGTTGATGGTGTTAATGAATAACTTAAACCCTCGGATTGACGGTGGCACCTTAGCCTACTCGAAAGTGCCCCCCGCCCCCCCCCCCCCCCCCAACTGCAGCGAAAAAGAAATATGCATTCGCTTCCCTTCACGCTGTTAGCATTATGCAGTGCCCACATTGAGGATGAAATGAAGCATTCACAGTCTCATGGCCTCCACTGTCCTTCCCAGAATCCTCAGTGAGAGAGAGAGAAAGAGAGAGAGAGATCTTTCTGTCTGTGGCTTGGGAGCCATTGTTCGTTCGCCCCACTAAAGTCTTATTCACATCCCAGCAAACAGAGAGAGAGAGCAAGAGAGAGGCGAGTGGGAGAGCAGAGTAGAACAGAGTCGAGTGTAGCCTTGCTATCTCTTCCCACATCGGCACAATGTTCCCTGTGTTTGAATAGAGAGGGATATCTCCGCGACTTCAATTTGTAATCTAAAAAGACGAAGGAGGACGGGGTAGCACTCCACCGATAAGCCGCTCGTAAGGTTAATTACTACCCGAGTACTTCTCAGAATGACTGACTTAGCCTCACCAAGATGGCAGGGAGAGAGTGGAGGCGGGGGAGGGGGGGTGTAGGAGGATACTGTGGAGTTGCTGTGAGGGACGTTGTCAGGTTTACTCCCGGACAGATGTTTTCTCCGCAGAGGTTATCAGTCTTGTTTGGTGTGTGTGTGCGCGTGTGTGTGTTTAAAGACCCCAAGCAATGGATCTCTGAGCTGCAGTTTAGAGAAGAGATGGTTCCAGGTAAGAGGCGGCTGGAACCACCTGCTTTGCCAGCTGCCATCAGCCTACTGGTCCTGGCTCAGTCTAGCGTTACGCTGTTAACATTGCCTCCGATTCTTCCCTCTCCCTCTCCAGGGCATAAACTAATTAATGGATACCATTCGTAGTTGATTAGCCGCAGTTCCTTCGGTAATTACATTCGCATACTAACCACTCTGAAGAAAAGAACAAGAAAAAATAGGAAGAGGGGGAAGAAGGGATAGGTGGGGGGTGGAAAAATAAATTAATGCACTTCTCATTTTGCTCTGATCTTAATTTGTTTCTGCTATTGTTTGGACTAGAGAAAGATAAGACACCATTTTTTTCCATCATGTGTGTGCATACAGGCCTCTTATTCAAGTTCCTTTGCATTCATTATGTCTGTCAGCAAGTCTTTGTAATGAATACACAAAAGACGATTAGTTTAGTTTAGCTCCGTTTAGACAAGCCTCTAGAAATTGTGGAGGGAGAGTCTCTCCTTATGTCCTCGTTCTCTCTCTCTCTCTTTATTTCTCTCTCTCTCTTTCTTTATTTCTCTTTCGTTGTCTCTCCAAACTCCTCATGAAGATGCAACCCAAAGTTCTTGGTGTCCCTGTTCTCTGTCCTGCGCTCCCCTGGCGTAGGTTGGGGTTTGTGTTGCTCGGTCACAGAGAAGCCCATTGTGCTCCAGAGTCCAGCTGCCGTCCCATAATTCTTCATTCTGTGTCCCATTGTTCCTACCTGTCAGTGCATTTGTGTCTCAGAAGAAAGGAAGTGGCTGCCATTCTGCTAGGGGGTTGTGTGTGTGGGTTTAAGAGGGAACGGGCCTGAGGACGAGGGGTGTGTGTTTGTGTGTGTGTGTGTGTGTGTATGTGTGTTTGGTGTGGGGGGATGGGGTGAAGCGGGTGTGGGGATGAACAGCCTGTGAGGACCATGCTATTCCTCCATTTGCCCTCTTAAGCATGCCCTATTTTAATAGCCCATCCACACCAAACCCTTCTCCAGCCACTAGTCTGGACCCCCAAACAGCTCCATGTTCTCAGGATGCTTCTCTAGTCCACACTCCCCCATCATTGTTTTTGTTACTCGACCGAGTCACCCCCCCCCCCACCCCACCCCTTGGGTTACTTGAAGTTAATAACCTGCCGGTGCATCTCGATCCTTTGCTTTGTGATGCAAACCCATCCTTAATTGGCATCCCATAAGGCATGAATACTGAGCCCGGATTCTCATTACCCTGCGCTGAATTGGCCGAGCCTCTCAAGCGTCTCACGGGCCACAATGGAGTAATGCGGCGGCTCTCTGCCCGTGTGTGAGCAGAGCCAGAGGTGAACATCGTATGTAAACACAGAGAAGACTGTTACTAGGGTTGTCCGCACGGATTTATTTTAGGGTGTGCTCCTTCAGCTGGAGCTTAATTGCTTGTGGCCATAGTCCCTCAGAAGAAAAGGAATGTCTTAAGTGTGCATCATTGTGTAAACATCGTTCTTAGAGGGCCACTAACATGTGTTTTGTTTTTGTTTTTCCCTCACGCAGTTTGCAAACAACAACAACTACATGAATATGGCAGAAGCCAACGGAGGCCTGCTCCCGGGTGGTGATGTGAGTATTTATCTTATTTATTAGTATTCCTCCTTATCACAGCACAGCATTTCACACCTCATTCAAAAACAGTTACCTCATTAACCTGACACAACACCTCCAGCTCAGCATCGTCCCTGTGCCAGGCAAGAGTCACTCGCCGGGTACACAAAAGATCAGGTTCCCCCTCTACACAAACATCACCCCTGTACGACCTCTCTCTATCCCTCTATCTGCATCTCTATCCCCCCGCCATCCATCCCTTTCTCTTGACCCTGACACGGAGAGCGGACCTCGGGAGCCTCTTGAAACACGTTGCTCCAGATTGCCCAGTTTCAGGCGCAGCAGAGGCAATCCCCGCGCGTGGAGAGGTCAGATGTGGACAGCAGGCACTATGGTCTGGGCCTGACCTGGGCGGTGGGTGTATGGAAATGCGGTGAGGAGGAATGCAAGTGGCAGCAGCAGCAGCAGCACTGGCCTTTGTCAGGGAAACATAAGGTGTGTCGCAATGTGCGGCCATCTGCTCACAACGCTAACACAGCGACATGTGGTTGCATCGTCACTGGGAGCTGCGAGGCTGGGGCCCGCAGTGATAAATGATCTTCCCTCAACCAGCATCCTCCTCCGCTCGGATGCACCGGAGCTGTGTGTGAAGTGTCCAAATAAAGCAAAGCTGAGTGGAAGATGCACTGATCCCATTTCTGTAGGGCTTTGGGTGTGTGTGTGTGTGTTTTGTGGAGAGTGTTTTCCCCTCGCCTGACCCCGTCTCTTCATACAGCCTCCATCGCGGCGGCGCAGTATCTTAACAGCTATTTTTCGTGATGTCACGGCTCGGGAGCCTGGGAGGTGTGTTGGGGTGGGATTATGGGTGTTCGTGTTCAATTTGAGTTGGTGTAATATCATGGATTTTGGAGGAAGCAGGCGTGAGTGTGTGTGAGTGACGCATCTGCCTTGACACAACTCAGCCGTCAGAGAGAGAGAGAGAGAGAGAGACAGAGCGAGAGAGGAGGGTCTGACGCCGACACCACAGAGAGTTCGTCTGTAAACACCTGTTCCCAGGCTCGTTGGGAGACGTGATCAAGGACACTCTGCTGATGTGCGTGTCACTGCTCACCCCCCACCCCACCCCAAAAAATCTCATGTTTGGCATTTTCTGTCATAGGAGGGTTGCCTCAATTGCCATCTCCTGTCATTAGAGATAAGTCTGAATAATATATGTGCGCTACTGTAAATCAGTGAGCTAACGTCTGAAAAATACATTCTAAATTCTCTCTCTCTCTCTATCTGTTTCTCTCTCTCTCTCTCCCTCTTTCTCTGTCCCCCTCTTTTACTCTTGAATCCTCTTTTACTGTCTTGAATCTTTTTTAGTTTCATCCTTCCTCTCCCTCTGACTCCCAGTCTCACTGGGTTCGTGTCCTCTGGAGGCTGGAGTGAATTATGATCCAGCTGTGTTCAAAATAGACTTTTTGCTCCCCCTTGGCCCGCGTCGCAGCTCTTTCATTGACGCTGGAATAGTGACAGAAACGCCGGCATCATCTGATCATCCCATCTCATCTGCACTTCAGCAGCTCTGGCCTATACTGTTATTCCTTTTAACAGAAAAAAATGATCTTACACAAGAGAGGGGGCTCTTTTTTTTCACACAGTGATTCAACGCCCTTTGTGTTGCTGTATTCCACTTTCACATAGCAACCATTGTTAACAAGCCCAGGCATTGCACATAGTGCTTCCTTCCCCGTCAAAGCATTTCCAATGCAAATCCCAGGTGGGGGGGAGAGAGACCTTATAGCATCCATACGGCTTCGCCTCGGCAGCAGTATAGCCACAGTAGCCGAGCCTCACGGTAGCTACAGCCCAGTTCCTCTCCGATTCGCGGCTCGAGCCGTGAAACTGGACCTGCCGGGGCAAGTATAATTTTACCCCCACGTTAGATCCAACTGGCTGCATCCCTCCGGATCGGAGCGCTTCTACTGTGCTGAGCGCTGGCCAGCCGGACCCGGAGCTGTGGCTGTGAGCTGAGGCAGCCAGCCCCAGCTGTGAAGGCCTCTTGTGAGAGCAGTGGGGGCTGGGTGGACTCGAGAGAACAGCCCCCCCACCCCTCCCCAACTCATTTGCATTTTATCAAAAGGAACAACTGTTTCCTCTGTCATGGTGCAGATGGTGTTGCACTGTAGCGCACATTTTAAAAATTAAAAGTGCAACGGCATCAGGGAAAGAGATTTCATTTCGGTGTTACTTTTTTGTTGTTGTTGTTATTGTACTTTCTAACGAAAAGCTGGGGGATTTTTTTTTGAGTGTGTCTGCAAAGCATTGTTTCTTGTAACCTGAGCCGAAGTGGTATTAAAAGAGACTTTCCACTCAGCGTTGTGTAATTTCACACTGAAATGATTTTTCTCTCCACTGTAACGCTATATTAATCTACTTAATGTGTCAGCCCCCGGGTCCTGGGTGCAGTGGGTGGACTGGGGTGGGGTGGGGGGGTGGGGGGGTCCGGAGTCTACACCAGCTCCAGCCAAAATGCATCTGACTCAGTGACAAATGCCTGATCTGCCAGGAGTGACATCTCAAAAAATGGTGCTCATGTAGGCATTGTTTAATTCCCCCCTCCACTGAGAGAAGTGCTTAACACACATGTTTTGACGTACTATCTCATTTATGTCTAATGGCAATGAGCCATTTCTGTATCAGGTCATTTGTTTATTTCTCGAGCTTCGCTTGTTTACTTAACGTTAATCTGTTTCAAAATACATCTGCAAAATGAAAAATAATAAAAGCTAAGCTGAAATAAAATGTTTTGCTTCTAGAGAGAAAGCGCGTGGGTGTTTGGGAGGGATCGTGTATCACTGTCTTATGCACTTGGGCATGGTTGATAAGATGACCTTGGCTCCCCTGCCCGAGAGTGTACGTTTTAGCAGGGAGCCGTTCCAAAACGGAAACCGATACGCGCAGATTGAGTTCCGTCGAGCAGTATCGCTTGTCTCAAGCAATCAAATTAGACACATGTAATTACTTATAAATATGCTGAAATGGATTTTGCGATGGCAGAAATTTGAGGTATGCTCATTGCTGGGGCCCAGTGGTGATGTCATCCAAGCGGCGAAGCTCTCCGCCTCACCGATATTGGAAACTCGGCTTCGTCCCTCCTCTATTGATCCCCAGCCTATTATAGGCTGTAATTGCCTGCTGCTCCCTCTAACAAGTCCCAGTTATTGCATCGTTGAATCGGATTACAAACTTTATTGAGAAAGTGAGGGTATTGCTTCAAAAAGCTCTATCCCACCACTTCCTCTGGTCTGGAAGAGACTTGGATATGAAATGTCCAACTCATTCCTCCAACTCCTCTACAGTCAGTGGCAACTGACAAGAATACTCATTTACTCTGGCCCAAAATTCTGATTTATAACTCCGCACTTGAGCCAACCAGCATAACAATGGTTTCATAATGTCCTGTTTGCCTACCTCATCATTTGCGTAGGTATTTGTTTTGGGCAGCAGCGGTTATTTCATGCTGAACAGATGTAAGGGGGATTATTTGGGGATGCCCGTGGTGGCTGTTGAGTTATGCTGGGTGGCTCGGGCGAGGGTTTCACTGCCACCGCTGGGCACGTCTCTTATGACTGCCGTCCTGCCATCCTCTCTGCCTCGCCATCTGAGCGGCGTGTGCCAGCTGAACCAGCCACACTCGTGCACACACTCCACAAACACAGATACACATCGCATCAGATCGCACACACTCGTGCACACACACACACACACACACACACACATAAATACAGAAGTTGCCATTTACACACATCACACCCATTACACACAGACATCCACACACACATCCACACACACACACACACTGCCAGGAACATCCACACACAAACAAACACAATTGTGAAAACACATGCATACACACACACAAACACACACACACACACAACCCTACCCAAATCACACATGCGAGCCAGCCAGCATCTGGCTCTGCCTGTGCTGAGCTTTCAGAGCAATTTAAATGGATAATCAAGCTGCTGACGTGAAGAAAGTGGATTGTGCATCACTTAATCTCAGATCAGTCCCCAAGCTCCACCACCACCACAAACCAACTCATGAGCACACACACAAACAGACACACACACCTACACACACACACACACACACACACGCACACACACACACACACACACACCTACACACACACACACACATACACACACACACGCACGCACGCACGCACACACGCACACACACACACACACACCTACACACACACACACACACATACACACACGCACGCACACACACACACACACTCAGCAGCAGCAGCAACAGCGTCCCTAAGCTGCTCCCAACGTTAGAATTAGGCAGGCTTTATGTGAAGTGACACTAGGCAGGCAGTGTGGTACAACTCTGTCTCAGCTCCACCAGGCGATATCCTTATTCTTGCACCTCATCCCCGCGGAGAGGGACTTGCGTTGACAGCTGACACCTTCCGTACACTCCAGACAAGCCCAAAGTTCACATCTTCATTTTCAGCCTCCCCCCCCCCTTCGTCTGTACAGATGTTCATTTAGATCATCATTACTGACGGGAGATGGGGAAACTGCGGAGGTCCTCTGATAGAGATATCACTTGTTCTCTCTTTACTCTTCGCTTTTATAATATGCTTACTGTGCCTCCACCCACTCTACACATTCTTCTTTTTCTTTTCCCTCTGACTCAGAGCTGGGCTGTAGAACCTTCTCCTCTCCACCCCACCCCACCCGCCCACCCCCATTTTGTTCTTGCAGAGGCAGGTCTTTGTTTGTCTAAAAGGTCAGAGTCACATTTGTTATGTTTTGATTCTGAAGAAGCAGAAGAGAAGGGGTGACGGTGGAAAAAAAAGAGTCCAGAAGAAAAAGAGAGAGCGAAAGAAAGAAAGAAACTCACCTAACCTCACCTTGTTATCTCTGCATGTTGTATCAGATCTTTTGTTTATGGCTTTTATTCAGGGCCCTCTGAACCAGGTCACGGGCTACTGTTCCCTCCGCTCTCTCCCCTCTCTCCCCCCACCCTCCACACTCCTCTCGCTGGTCCGCTGCTGAACAAGAAAACCTGCTTTTCAGAGCAACTCCCCATCTCTTGCAGAGAAGGAAAAGGTCACGGAGTAAAGCAAATGAATATGACTCCCCCCCTCCTCCTCCTCTTCCACCTCCACGTCCTCCTCCTCCTCCTCCTCCATCACCTCCTCCCTTTCGCTTGCCTTCCTTTTGAATCTATCCCCACAGTGGGTTGTGGGACAGGGCCAAACAAACAGCCGAGTGTTTCCCCAACACGTCATTCTTTTTTTAATGACAGGTTCAACACTTGGCGCCGGGCCTGCTATGATCTGATCTCCCTGATCACTTCCATGTGCCTGTGCTGCTGCTGCTGCTGCCGCTGCCCCTTTCTTCTTCCCACTCTTGAGTCACGGCTGAATCCATCCCCCCCCCTTTTTCTTTCTTCGCATTCATAGTTCATAGCTCCCTCCCTGTTTCGATTAGCTCGCTTGGTAATGGGGCTAAGGTGTAGGGGTGGGGATGGGAGAAGAAACGTGCTTTAAGACACAGGAGCTACTGGTCTAGTAGGGAGAGGATGGTGGGTGGGAGGGGGACTTTGTGTGTGTGTGTGTGTGTGTGTTTGGGGGGGGGTTGGAAAACAGTGCAGTGAAGAGTGAGGGGTGGGCGATGGTTTCAGTTTCAAGTGCTGCTAATGCGTCCACTGCGATGTGCAAAGGCGTGGCGAAGGGGGTCGACTGGAGACGAACATGCCGCACCGCGCTACGCTGCGCTATGCTCCACTCGGCTTGGCCTCAGTGCAGAAACCAGAGACGATTTCACAGCTGGGAAATAAAGTGTCAGAAAAAGTTAGACTTGGATGGAGCTGTAACACAAATGAGACAGAGAGACAGCAAGAGGGGGGGAAGAGAGAGAGAGAGAGAGAGAGAAGGAAAGAGAACGCGAGAGAGAGAGAAGGAAAGAGAACGCGAGAGAGAGAGAAAAGAGAGAGAGAGAGAGAGAGAGGTAGAGAAGGAAAGATAACGCGAGAGAGAGAAGGAAAGAGAGAGAGAGAGAGAGAGAGAGAGAGAGAGAGAGAGAGAGAGAAGAAAGGCACTCCACTCTATTAGCTGCCACCACCACTGGAATTCATCAGGCTCGTCAAGGCGGCATTTGTGAGGAGGCTGTGAATTAGTTTCAAGTGTCTGTGTGCTAAAGCAAGCAAGGGGAACATTAATACACTCTAATCAAGGGCTATGCTGGCATATTCCCTCTGCTGCCTACACAGTGTTTTTCTCCTCTAACAACTTAGGCTAGAGAGCGACAGCGAGAGGAGGAGAGAACGCCTCTAGATGGCTGTAATTGACAATGCTGAACATAGAGCGACAGCAGAAAGCAGAGGGATGAAGAGCGAGAATAAGTGAGAGAAATAGTGATACATTACACCCAACAAAATGATGACTGAGCACTGTCTCACGGCAAACACGGATGGAGATGATGATACTGTGTTTGTATTCAAGACTGATACAAACTGAGACACAGACAAAATCGAAATAAAGCGAAATTACAAGGCACTGTACTGGAATGCTAGTAGATAAATAGAAAGAGGGAATAGAGAGAGCGAGAAAGAGAGAGAGAGAGAGAGAGAGACTGCAGGAAGTTGTAGAAGACAAGACCAGAGGAGAAGGTGAGCAAGTCCCGCCTTGGAGAATCCAAACTAAGCAAATTAAGTGTGACCAACAGCTTTAATTCGAAGGCAGCGGGATTAGCGTGTTTGATGAGCAGATTTAAGAGTGCAAGCGACGGGAACAAAGAAAAACACTTCTGGCCAAGCATAATAATCTGGAGAAATGTTCTTTAAGCCCATCTCCCTGTGACATGTAGTTTTCTCTACACTTCTGCCGAGCATCTCCCAGCCCCCAGATTAAAGGCTTTCATCGTGTTTCTCCCTCTCCCGTGATGGCTGGCCGATATTTTAGCGCTTTGACATGTTTGCTTCTAATATCCCCCATACCAGGCAAAACATTTCATGTTTTAAGTTATATTTTTGTCAAGTGTATTGCGGGTTTAGTTTTTACTGTCTTGCATTTGAGTTTGGTGTTGAGGGTGTTTTTCTTTGCAGTTGTATGCCTTCGTACTTTAATGAAACTTGTGTCTGATTTATACCTCATCCTCCCTCTCCTCCCCACCACACCTTTTCCATCACCTTTTCTACCCCTTTGCAGACTTTCCACACCCCCAGCCTGGGCGACGAGGAGTTCGAGATCCCCCCCATCACCCCTCCTCCGGAGACGGAGTCTGGCATGGGCCTGTCAGAGGGTGACACGCCCTTCCCCAACCTGCCCGAGCCCCCACCTCCACAGAGGGGCAACTTCACCCCTCAGTTCCCCCCTCAGAGCCTGGAGCTGCCCTCCATCACAATCTCCCGCAACATGATGAACCAGGACGGAGGCCCGTTGCCCATGGTGAGCTCTCGACAAACACAAACAGACCTGGCACATCAAAAAACAAACACATGCAAACAAACATACAGGCGCATTCATAACAGATATAATCCTGACAGCCTAGGAACCAAAGATCTCATTGTGTCCCGAGTAAAAAAAAAAGAAAACAGCTGATGCAAACACAGCGTTGTGCTGCCTTCATGACAGACCTCATCCAGTTCTATTAGTGAGAAGTGAGCGTTGTGCCTCAGCTACCGTGCACCATACGGCAAACTCATACATTATTGGTGGGGATTTCTAGAAGCAACTGTTGAGTGCTGACACAGAGTTCATTTCTGCAGCCACGTGAAGCGTTACCAGAGCTTGTTTTTGCAGCTGGGCGCTGGCATGAGTGGCAGGGCATTGTCTAGACCTCCAGCATTTTCCAGGGCCAATAGCGAGTGTGGTCTCTCCATGGCTAGAACACAAGGTACTACTAGCCACGAGAAACAGGGGTTAGAGAGCTCAGCCGTTTATAGCAATACTGTTGACATTGAGCGAGGTTTCATAATAACAGTCCAAATAATCACTTACATGGTAACCATAACATTTAATGTGTTTGGGACTTTGGGCTATTGATTTTTAAAATAGAGAGACTTTTCTCGAAATGCCACAGACTAGGGTAAGACGTCTGAAAAAGAAGAAAGGAGAAAATGTCACAGTCTGTCTAGTTGCATTAAAAGCACTGTTTCAGAAAGGCAGCCACTGTCAGAAGGAATGAACTAGCCTGAGCTGAGCCATGGTTTGGGTACTATGCTTTTGATGTTGTGGAGGTTTTGAGGGGAAAGGCAGACTGACATTTCTGACTAGCCTCATGATCACTGTGTTCATTTATTTAAATGGGTCTCAAAACCTCACAATTCCACACATATGGCGAATTGTGCCCTGATATTAGGCATATTTATTTACATTCCAATATGGGCAAGCACTATAAAATTTTATAGCTTTTTTCCCCCACCTTCCGTGCTGCTGGCGTGTAAAAATAATTGCAGCTTTTAAAATATCTGCCCTGCATAAGTGAGTCCCTGAAGGCTTTTGCCTAAAGAATTTTCATTTCATGGTCAGTTAAGCTTTCTACATCTGGAAGAAACAGAACCTTGACACAATTACGGGCGCTGTCTGTTCTCACAACTCGGCGCAGGATTAGATTTGATTCTCAAACATTATTCCTCCTTTAACGCCATTTGCATGCCTCATGTCTCTGATTGTATGGAGACTCTATTAAAAAGTAGAATGGGAGGCGCTGCGTTCTTCCCTTTTTCGCCTGGTGGCAGAGAGTCTGTTGCATGGGCTCTGGGCTGCCACTTTATCACCCATCGCACATTGGAAAAAAAAGCCATAGAGAGGCCTTCTTCTTCTTCTTCTTCTTTTTCTTCAGTGGCATTCATTCAGACGAGCAAATGGGATTGATTCCCTCCAAAAACCCCTCCGACCAAAAGACAATGCGCTGAAATCCCACTGATTTCCCTCATTGTCGCACTCATGAAAAGGCAGAAAGATTTGAGCAAGTAACACACTCCAATGCCCAATAGCGAGGGCTTTCATGTGCTATCCAGTGGGTTGACTATATCAGACGTGTTGCAGCCAAGGACAACATTGTGTGAGCAATCTTACATTGCTCACATTTGAAATCCATTTTGCTCATATTTCAATCTTATTTCGAATCTTACTGGGCTCACATTCGAAACCGAAGATTGGCAGAAAGGGGGAGACAACAACCATTCTGCTGCGAGTCCGCCATGAGACCCCTCTTCAGAGAGCCCAGCCTCGTTTCATTAAAAGCTTCAAAGCGACATTCTTGTGGCTTTGTGAGTACGCCGGGCCGTGATACAAGCCATATTGTAACGGGGGAGAAAATAAACAGTGTACCTGTGCTACTTTCACTTGCCCTTCTGAGCGACCGCGCTGCCAAGTGTTCCGCTAATTCTGCGATCCCTAATGCCCCGCGTATGTCTTGCAAATTGGCCACAGATGCTGTGGCCCCTACAAAGCAAAATACACTTCTCAGCTGCGGAGACGTCTGGCAAGGCCTGAATCTGAAGTCATTATTTATTTAATCTGCTGCCCTAACAAGCTCCTGACTCTCATTTTTGTCTCCCAGCATGAGTCCCTCTGGTTTTTTGATTCGGTTTCAGTTGTGCCCCCACTGCTTTTGCCATTGGTGGTAGCGCTGCCAAGATTGGTGTGGACAGCACTCACTCTAACTCTCTATCTCACTCTATCTCACTCTATCTCTCTCTTTCTCTCTCTTTCTCTCTCATCCCTCTCTCTGTCCCATGCTGCTTGTTCCGTGGAACTAGACCTGTTAATTTATTTTAAAGCCCATGGCATTGTTTTATACACAATATGCCTTCCTCTCCATGGGATTACAGATTATAAAAACATTGTCTTGGACTGGCCTTGAAACCCTGCTCCCCGCTACTTCATAAGTGTATTCAGATGCAGTGTTTGTGCAAGCCAAAATCAAACACGCACATCTTGTTTTTATTTCTCCGAAACAATCCTAGTATTAGTCTGCTGGCTTGTGAGATGTTTGTCGACATGCAGCAATTGCCATCATAACAACCCAGCTGGGCTGTTGTAGATTTATGTCATCTGATTTGTAGTTGTTTGCAGACTTGCAGTACATGGTGATTTTCTCTGTGTTTGCTACCTAATGGGCTATCCTTGCCTGTCAGAGTATACAAATAAATACTCTGATTTTTGTCCAGTTTGTCTGCAAATACAATTCCCTCACACAAAACCCTGAGAAGAAAGCGACAGGTCACAGGCTGCTCTATCTCAAATAAAATGGAAAATATGACCGGTGTTGCAGAAACCATGTTTTTTAACACCTCTGTTATCTCCCTTCCAAGCTGACTAGCACTGACATCAGTTGTACATCAATTTCAGAAAGTGGATTTTTCCCCCCACCCTCGCTCTTCTCCTCTCTCTCTCTCTCACTCTTCTCTCTCTCTCTCTCTTTCTCTCTCTCTCTCTTGCTCTAGCAGACAGCTATTGTGACATATTGGGTCAGTCAGAAATGAGAGATATTCATGCAGGCATGCAATACTCGTAATGAAGTCTCAAGCTGACCTTCTGTGTGATTGATTCTGTAATTTAGTTTTCTCAGGCAGTGCTTGAAATGAAATGAAATCATGTTGAACAAGTTTTAAATACCCACAGTGCACCGGGAGAGAAGAGAGAGAGAGAGGGGGAGGGGAAAGAGAGAGAGAGAGACAGCGAGCGATGGAGCTGGTTTGAGGAGGGAAGGATAAAGGGAGTGTGGGGGTTGGTTGTGGAAAGAGAAGGGGTTGGTGGAGGTGGTTGTTGTTGCTACCCCAATGGTCAACCAGAGGAAAGCAATGGAGAAGGTAGAATACCATTTCTCTAAAGCATGGTGATGGAAGGGGGAAAGGTAGAAGCAAAGACAGTATGCAGAGCACAACCTGTGAGGTGTATAGAGTATGAAACAGGGGAGTGCAGAGAGCAAAAACAATTTATCTTCACACTATTATAGCCTTTGCCAGCATTCAAAATTCCATTTTTATTATTTGGCTTAAGCACTGACTTCTGCAGGTAGTCATAAATGGGGAGAGAGAGAGAGAAAGACAGAGAGAAAAAATAAAATCGTTTTGTAGTTTAAAAAGCACAGTAAAGGAATATGTGCAGGGGACTGATAAACTATCTTTAATAGGACTGACCTTTCATGCTGGCAAAAGTTACTGGGGGATTCATCCTTATAATTACCATATAGATGATTTTACCCCTCTCCTCCAATGGAACATTTCCAAGAGCACTGCGGCTGATTGAATGGAAATTGAACTTGTTAACATTCTTTTCAGCCTGTTACAGCTCTCGCAGTGCTGCTTTTAATAAAAATTCTCCACCTCCCCAAATCTTTTAGAACAGACCCACGGCTCCCCTTTTTTATTGACATCGTTCTTTAGATTTTTATCCGCGTACTTTGGAGTGACTAATATTACATTTTTCATTCCAGCTGTTATGTTTATTAGCCCGTGTGTTGTGAAGTGGAGCTGTGACCATTGTAGCTGGGCTTTAGTGCTGTTCCATCAGCCCTTGATATAGGGGCAGTGGATAGTATTTGAAGTTTGGGGGGCGAGCAGTCATCTATCAAACTTGCCAGTGTGTTTGTCATGGCCTGGCCAGTTGACAGGCGATTGTTGCCGTTGTTGCCCCTGTGCTTGTAGGTTTCTATAGCAGCCTCAGACTGCAGCGTTTAAAAGCATTGAGTGTGCTGTGTGTGCATCCATCTTCAGTATTTCCATTACAAAAAACCTCTGTTATACAGAGAGAGAGAGAGACACATGCACACATGAACTCACACATGTATACGTATTGACACGTAAACACCCACTCCCTCCATCCCACATACTCACACACACACACACACACACACACACACACACACACACACACACACACACACACACACACACACACACACACAGGGCACATCTGGCCTCTTTGCACTCAGGATAAGGCCTTATTTCCAGATTTATGATGACTATCAAAGTATCTATTTAGATGTCTGCTGTGACTCCCGTGTTCCAATCAAAATGCAAATGGGGACCGAGGCGGGAGGACATAAATAAACAGATCTGTTACAGGCGCACACCTCACACACTCGCAGAAAAACACTGTGGCTAAAGAAAATGTTCCGCCTCAGACCCCCCTCCCTCGCTGTTAGCACCCATGTCAGGAAGCGGCAAGTTCTGCTCTGTCGTTTCTCATTTCCATATCAACCACGGCCGGTGGAGTCAGTGCGGAGAGGCTTTAATCATAATATTAATTACTCTAATGATTTTGACTCACTTGACAGAGTGGCAATTTTTTTTCCTTAGTCGATCATACTGAGGAAACCCATCAGTGACGGTAGTCTATAAAACAAGCATGGCCCATTTAGGATAATTAAACTGTTAGTATACCACCGAGCCACACACACACACACACACACACACACACACTCATAAGTGTGGGTCTGCTTAAGTTAAAACAAAGACAAGATATTATCTAAACCGACCCCCCCCCCCAAAAAAGTGCATTTTACCTAATTTGCACAATGTGTCATTGCTCTTAGTGGAATGGTACCTCTGGGGCTGTGCAGAAGTGCTTCTCTACAGATGGCCACTGCTAATGAGCACAGTGCGCGCATCTTTGATGTTCTCTATGAGCCGAGACCTCGGCTAGCCCTCCACTGCTCCCTGGTAATGGGAATGACAATGATACTATCAGATCAAGCATGGCACTTTAAAAACTGGAGAGAAGTCAATGTCAAATCACTCACGCTAATGGCCTCGCTCCGCTCTAATCAAAGTCATCGATGTGCTCGCCATTGTTGTGGAAATGTGTGGCGATGCCACGGTTCATCTCTCAGTGCCTCGTGGTGTGGAATCTTTTTTGGAACACCAACAGAACCATATTTGCCTTTTGGAGATTGTGATCACGATCAAGTCATGGATTTGGCATCTAAGACAAGAGAGAGAGACAGCAACTCCAAATCCAATATGTTTTTTTTATGGGTGTGTCTGAAAAGGTGTTAGAAATATTGTTTTTGTATGTGTGTGTGTGTGTGTCGAAGAGTGAGTTCATGAGGTCTTTTCAATATGGCCAGGTGCGTAGCTTTATGATGTGTTGACATTGGGGGAGATTGAGTTTGCGCTGCTGAATGCCAGATGGATGTGCTGAGGGAGAACAAATCACCACTTCTTTTCTTCCCCTCTCATTCTTGTTTTTGTTGTTGTTGTTGTTGTTGTCGCCGTTGTTGGGCTGGGTTATTTTGTGCGATTCTTTGTCAGTGCCACTGCCCTCCTGATCGGTCTAAACTGAGCCAGAGTGACAGGTTGTGTAATTTCACTGGCCGTGCAATCAATGCAAACACTTCACCTCCGCATTCCATTAAGAGCTTTTGTCCACCAAAAAGCTTTATCACAAATCATATAAAAACGAGGAGGAGAGAGAGAGCAAAACATACAGTGGAAAATGATAAAATATTATACTCAACTATTATGCTTATGTGGAAAAGGAAAATGAGTATCTTTCAGTTCTCACATCTTATCCTTACACATGTATCAAATTTGGGTTTTGACAGCATTATGTATGACAGCTGCCAAAAGAATGTCATCCGTATTTGAGTCATTCGTATTTGAGATTTTATTTTGTTCCTTTGTCACAAACTCAATGCTCAAGGCTCTAGGAAGAATTCACAAAAATGATACACGCTGAATGATTTCTGTTTGTAAAACACAAATCCAAAAGGCCTCCCTTGTACTTAGTGTGTCTGCATTCTGTGTTTTATTCTACGTGTCCAAGCGTTTGGCAGACAGGACTGTGTTTCACTTTGGGTCCCAAGGGTGTGGCAAAGAATAACCCAGAGCTATGGCGAGACTTCTGTGAAAAGCTATTACTTGGAATTCTGTTAGTGTTATAATGTAATAGTTTGGCAGTCCAGTAGCAACAGAAAAATTGGAGGATTCGCTTTCTGTAGGAGCTTTCTTTTTTATGTGAAATAATAAGACTGGTGATATGAAAAATAATATCTCTTCAGACGCTGACAGGCAGCCGTAAATCAGAGGTGATGTATGCTTACATATGTTGCATTTGTCTTCCTCTCTCTTGCAGAACATTGGGCAGGCCCACCTTCGCCAGTACGGCCCCAACCCAGCCATGGTGATGAGGTCCATCATCAGCATGAACAATCCCAATGGTATGATGTCGCGGAACCAGCTGACCACCATCAACCAGTCCCAGCTCAACGCTCAGCTGGGAATGAACATGAGCGGGCCCAACATCGCTCACACCTCCCCATCCCCGCCTGCCAGCAAGTCGGCCACTCCCTCCCCTTCCAGCTCCATCAACGAGGACGAAGGCGATGAAGGCAACAGAGTGAGTGACAGCTCTTCTTTGCTTTCACAACTACCAATACTCAAGAACGGAATTCCCTAACTGATGCCAGTACCGCTCCCTCCTAATACATACATAGAAATTTCATATTTTGCATTTTGCCTGAAGCGGTTCTTCACCGCACTTAAGGGATATCTTCTGAATGTGATATTGTGCCAGTGATATTTTAGAGAACACAGGAAAGGTCAAATCGACTATGTTATTATCTGGTTTGCCAAAGTCATTGTGTTTGGTTAAAAGAGACATTTACATGGTGCTGTGTTTTAGATGAAATGTTACTTGAACCAAACATGTATCTGCTGGCGGAGTAAATGTGATGGGAAAACAAACATGTTCTGGATAATATTTGCCCAAGGAAATCACTAACATCCTACATCTGTTCTTCTCTACAGCAGATGACCGGGGAGAAACGTCCAGCCCCCGATGCCGGGAAGAAGCCCAAGACCCCCAAGAAGAAGAAGAAGAAGGACCCCAACGAGCCCCAGAAGCCCGTCTCGGCCTACGCCCTCTTCTTCAGAGACACCCAGGCCGCCATTAAGGGTCAGAACCCCAACGCCACCTTCGGGGAGGTGTCCAAAATTGTGGCCTCCATGTGGGACGGTCTGGCAGAAGAACAGAAACAGGTACTATTTGTGTGGCTGTAGTTTGTTTCCTCAGTTAGCCTACAGTCATTTCCTGTGTATTAGCCACATTGTGTATAAGCCGCAGGACAGTGTTTTATGCAAGTTACAAAAAAAAATACCATATTAACTGCCCTCCCTGCATTAACCTCATAGCTGAAGAAATTTTTCAAAATCAATGTATAAACCGCAGCTGTCTACTGCTATTTTTTCTTTGTTAAAAAAAACAATACAACATGCTCAGTTCCCAATAACCTGAGACCTGAATCCTGAAGAAAATATATTTTGCCCTTAAAATGTTATTCTGTTGTTTGCCACCAATAACTATTTGGATGAGGTTTCAAGCTGTGTTCTCATTTACTGTATAAAACCATTTAGCAATGCTAGGCAGATCTTCAGGATTTATTAAATCGGCTCCTAATTGTGTCCCTGTTTAAATCATTTTGCAATGCCACAGCCTCCAGGTGGAGCAGACATAAACACGCACACACTACAAGATGATGTGCTGTTAATTGCCTGTTTTTCACACCAATTTCTTTCTTGTCTTCTCAGGTCTACAAAAGCAAAACAGAAGCTGCCAAAAAGGAATATTTAAAGGCCCTCGCAGCCTACCGTGCCAGTCTGGTCTCAAAGGTGAGATCCTTTCTCATTTTTTTCTCCCACTGTGGAAGTGCAATAATAGCAAGTAGCGAGTGCATTTAATGATCCTAAATTATAGATTCACATTCTGCCACATGCCTCATTAACTCGCTGCATCTGTGAGGTATTCAGCAACATTTCCATGCCCGCTGGTATCTTTAATGTCTTCACTGATATTTACATATTCTAAATTAATCCATATCCTCTACCATCTATCATCCTCCTGTAATATCCATATTTATCCCCTAGCTTAACATTGAGGCACAAACAATTCCATAAAAATGCATCCAATATTATATTATTTAAATTATTATATTGTATAATTATTATATTGTTATTTATATTATTTGTCTGATTATTTAGCTGATTCTCTTATTCAAAGCGAATTACAGTTTCACAGCTTATGACAAGGGACAGTCCCCCTAGAGCTACTCAGGGTTAATTCTGTTGCTCAGGGGTACAATAGTGGTAGCTATTGTGATATTGTCTATACCACCACCACCCCAAGCTAGTGCATCTGTCTTTATATCAATAAAGTATTTATCTATCTATCTATCATGTAGTGTACCGTATATGTGTGTTACGTCAAGAAATACCCAACTGAAGTGTTCTATTTATTCACCTCAAGGCGGCAGCGGAGTCGGCTGAGGCCCAGACCATCCGCTCTGTCCAGCAGACGCTGGCCTCCACCACCCTGTCCCCTTCCCTGGTGCTGCCCTCGCCGCTCAACCAGCACCCCTCCATGTCGGCCGCGGCCGCCGCCCAGGCCCTCCAGCAGGCCCTGCCCCGAGCCATCGCCCCAAAGCCGCTGCAGATGGGCGGCAACCAGATCGTCACCTCGGTGGCCGTGGCCCACCAGAACATGCCCGGCGGCATCCCGTCGCAGCTGCTCGGCCAGATGGGTCCAGGCGGCAGGGCCATGGGAGGAGGCGGCGGCCCGCCGCAGGTATCTGGGCCGGGGTCGCAGATGAGCCCGCCCATGCCGGGCGTGCAGCAACAGCCCCCGCAGCAGCAGCATGCGTCCCTGCAGCAGCTCCAGCAGCAGCAGCAGCAGATGCAGCAGCATCTGCAGCACCACCAGATGCAGCAGCAGCAGATGCACCACCAGCAGATCCAGCAGCAGATGCAGCATCAGCATTTCCAGCACCACCTCCAGCAGCAGCTTCAGCAGCATCACATGCAGCAGCAACAGCAGCAGCAGCAGCAGCAGCAGCAGCAGCATCAGCAGCAGCATCAGCAGCAACATCTGCAGCAGCAGCATCAGCAGCAATTGCAGCTCCAGCACATGCAAATGCATCAGCTGCACCAGCAGCAGATGCAGCATCTCCAGCAGCAGCAGCAGCAGCAGCAGCAGCAACAACAGCAACAGCAGCAGCACCAGTCTCAGTGTTCCCCTGCCCAACACTCCCCTGGTACCCCCCACTCGTCCACGCTAGGCAGCCCAGCCCCTGCCCAGGCCTCGGCCCCTCCGCAACACCACCCCTCGCAGATCCAGGCCCACGCCCTCTCCCAAGTCAGCATTTACTGAGCCAAAATGCACTCACACGTGCGGTCAATCCTATTTCAGAGTGGAGGAATAGAGGAAGAAAAATAAAAGCATCATTCCAAGTTGCTTTTCTAAGTTGCACTTAAGAAGTGTGTAAGAATTAGAATGTTTTACAAAGAACTGTCCATTGTTCTAGACGGATATTCAGATGTGTAAAAAAACGAGGGTTGGGGAGGGTGGGCGGGGGGAAATATCTTAAGCTGGACTTTGTCTATAAAATAGGCTGCGCTATGAGAAAGCTGGTTGCTGAGTGCCCGATTATTGTTTGTATGTAATGTTAGTCTTGCTCTGTTTTTTCTCTCAGTCGTCGATTTTAAAAATGAACTTTTGGGGCGAAGCTTGGTGAGACACAGACAGTGATTTCCATCATGGACACATGCCCCGGTTTTATTTAACAAAGCTTTATTTATGAGGTCAACGTTGCTGCCAGTGCTTCGTCCAGCTCTTGGCAAAGCGAGCGGATCTCAAACAGAAAACTGCACAGGCTTGACCTCGGTGGATGACACATCCTGAAGGAGACATTTTTACATAAAAAAGGTGAACACCAGAACTGAGTTTAACAACACAGGTACAAAGCCCGTTGGTCGACACGTTTCTTTTTTTCAAACGGTTGTTTCCTCCTTGGCCAGTATGTTTTGTCGAACTTCTTCTATCTCTCCCTGACCGCCGATATCCTCTCTCTTTAACCGATCCCCCACCCCACATTCCTGTAGATCTAGCTGTTCAACAGTTACCTGAGGGGACTCAATGATCAACTCAATGATCAACTCAAAACGCTTTTCAAACCAAGTGACGTATGAGCACATTCATCCTCTGTTACCAAGTGTTGAGGACAAAAAGGGAACTGAAGGACAGTGTGTGGTGTCTTGCTGGAAGAAGACTGGACAGAGGGTCCAGAGGCTGTCATAGATCATTTCAGTCATAGTACGTCGTCAGACTGTACCCCATACCTGCTGTACTGTTTGGTGTATGGAAGGGAGAGAGAAAAATCTGAGCAGGTCTAAGCTTATTTGCTCAAAGGTGTGTAAATGGCACTCCAAAAATAGAAATAAATCCTCCTTTTATGTATTTGTCTTTACCTCAGATGTTTAATGAACTTAAATTATGTTTCTATTTGTTTTCATTTTGTGAAATAAAGTGCATATTTTATGGGGGTGGGGGAAACAAAATTCCAGTTGTAGGTTGATGATGGTTTCATGATTAATGTATTTTTACACTATTCCTTGATACCACAAACTTATCGTATGGCAGAAGAAGATAAAGAAGATACTTAGCTGAGACATTTCGTTGCACTGTCAAAGCCAACAGAAAAAGGCATTGGAGGTATTTTGTGCCAGCTGTAATGGATTCTGTAAAAATAAAAGAGAAAAAGATGTACATTTTTCATATCACCTTGTGTAAAGTTTTAATATGTGAGGCTTTAATTAAAACATTGGTAAACTGACCTGTGGATTGCTATATCACATAGTGCATTTCTGCTCTTTTATACTTTTTTATGAGTTACATTAGCGGCAATTCATTTGTTTGTATTTTGCTTACAGATTTAAAGAAATCAACTGCTTTTAAAAATCTATCCATAGAATAAACACATTTAAGTATGGAATCTGATATTTTTGAGCTCTCAATAGGCAAATTTATTTCAGTTTTGCTTGGCCACTCAAGAAACAAGAGACATTCCGTAACTAATGTGATATTAGCCATAATTTTGTATGGAGTATTATATATTTCTTTGTCTCTTTGTTTGCAATTAAAAAAAAAGAAAACAATCACAAATATTTATTTCAAAGAATCAGTTCATTTCTAAGATGATATTAGCCATAATTTTGTACGAGGCATCTCATCCTGTTTCCATGTTGGCCATTTGAAAATATAAATAAAATGTCTATGCTTAGCACCAAAATCACTTCAGAGCAAGCCAGAGGCAACATTTGTATGTTTTCTATAGAGCAGTCCTCTGCAGAGGGTTCATGTTGCCATTATGATAGTGTGTACTGTTTTTCTCAGTGATTACAATTGAGTACCCTTGTAATTGTGTGTGTTTAAAAAAAAATCAGTGTAGAGACTGGACAGGGTTAGCATGTAACTGCTACTTGTCTCAATAACAGTCCCATTCTCACTGACCAGTGACTCTGAATCCGACTCTTCTTTCTTGCTCTGTTTTGAATTGCTACATTTCTAAGATGGCCCCTGGAGTGGGGGTGGAGGAGGGCGGGTAGGGATGGGGTGGGAGGGAGTTAGGGTTGTGGGCGTTCTGGGAAATGGTGAGAGGGGGAGGGGAAGATAGCAAACACTAATTATCATAAATCCACAATAAGCATTTGGAGCGGGTGGACTTGGAAAGGACTTGGTGAGGGGGGTGATAGGGTTGGGTGTTTATGGGGGGTTGGGGCAGTTGTGAAAAGAAGAACACATCAAAAGCATGCACTGGAAGGATGTTTTTTATTCAGAGACACACAAAAATGTGCCTTCACATATTTCACCGCAGCTTGACAGAATTTTCCAAACTGAATTTTGTTCTCAATTAGTTGGTCTTCAAATGCGTTTGTAATTTCGGATGAGGGTCAGTCCGGCATGAAGTGATTGGCTCTTCAGCTCAATGTGGCAGCGATGCCCAATTCTCTTCCCTCCGTGATTAATTGCGGCATCTGTCCTGTCAGGAGTGGTGCTGAAGAGGTCCACAGGAAAAACTGAAAATAAACGCTGGCAACACATCTTAAAGCGCTTATGATGAAATGAAAATTAAAAACAGCAAGTGCTGTGCATGACCTGAATCTCAATGGGGGAGGGGGAGGGGGTGATTCTGAGAGTGGTGTCCATGGCGACCAAACACATGCTTTAAAAACACACAGTAATGAGGCTCTGGGAAATGGCTGTTATTATTCCGAACAGATTCACGGTGGAAGACATCAATAATGCATGGAGCGGCTTGTTATTCCATAACCCTTTAGCACTGTGGTCAGCGAGTGTACAAATATCTCACAGCAAGGGCCGTAGCTCGGGTTCTGGTGCACTTGAATAAAAAAGGTTACTGATATTTTCACTAAACACGGAGACATTTGCAATGAACGTTAGTGTGACCTCCAGTTGTGGTAATACTGTGATGTTAATGACTTCTGCCAGCACGTTTCAAAGGGGTAAAAAAGGAATATTGGCCTCTCTGCAATCTAACATATTCACTGCCACTCATGCTTTTCACATCATCAGCTGCACATCAGCAATCCATTTTGCACGGACTATTTTGTGCAAGCAGAATGCTATCAGCCTATATACACATACATAAGTACATATAGATATAGTAGCCATGCATAAAAAATCTATACGTGTCAAACTATGTTTATAATGATACAAAATGAGTACACTAGGGGTGGATATTATTGTCTGGCATCAGATGAAGATCAAGTGCTTCTTTTGTATGGCTGTAGATGCCAGATGTGGGTGCTGTATTGAACTACATTGTAATGATTGATTTGCTCTCGTGTTTTCCTGCTCATTGCACAGACACAATGCAAGTGTAACAATCGTCCTGCTGCCAGCGACCTACAAGCCCAGACCACAGCCACTCACCACTCACCACTCAGCTTGGGACAGCGTCGGGGATGTGGATCGGCCATATTGTGCATTCTCTGTATTGTTCATTAGAAATGTACCCCCTCAACCCCCCCAAAAAAGGCACATATAGCCTTTGACCTAACTAGAGACACCTGGTCCTTGGAAGAGCGGTCCACCAGTCCTACGTTCAGTGGCAGGCTTTGTGAAGCGGCCTGTTGAGCTTAGCACAGTGGATCCCATTGTTTACAGAACTGCTGACCTTTAACTTCAGCTCTGAACTTTGTGTGGGGGATTCTCTTTGCTCCCTCTCTCTCTCTCTCTCTTTCTGTTGGGGTTGTCCACTTGAACCAGGCTCATGGTAACCTTTGCATGGAAAAACTTGACTTTCAGAGGGGCCAGTTGATAAAGGCATCTAATGACTGGAAAATACATTAAGTTCTCAAGAATGATCTTAGTTATTTTGGCGTATGAGGATCACAGTCATTTAGTAGGATTGCAGTTGCCAGTATAGCATTCGGTTCCCCAAAAATAAGTTGGCACTGACCTTGCTAACAGTTGTCTCTTGTCATTGCCATTAAGGGAGATTTTATATAACAATGTTCATCAGGAGATGCTTACACTTTCCCAGTGGGTACACGTCATCCGTGAGTTGAGAGGCTGTGGTTTTACATTGTTTATCAAATGATATTCATAAGATTAGCTAATAGTACCACACCATATGAATAAATTGTTAAGAATTCAGCGTTTGGTAACATAAATGTTTAAAAACCAAGGCATTTGAGATATCCTCTTTTGAGATGTAACCCCTGTTTGTCAGTATTAGCAGTGTTCCGTGAGGCATACTTGGAGTAAAGCAAAGTGAAATAATCCTTAAAAAGGTTTTTTTTATGATTGCAGGATACATGTGTGGTTTTGTTAATGTCAAGAGAGATTATGGTCCTAACTTCATTTCAAGCTGCTGTTGGAAAGCTGTTTTTTTTTTCTGCACTGCATACAAAATGTGCAGGAATTATTCATTTCACTCAAAAAATGAATGTGTTCACACAAGCAGGCTAATGCAAAGGCTCACACATTTCAAATATTGTCTCTAAATCTACTTAGTAGGCCTACTTTGGTTAAACTCACCAATCACAATTTATTCATTCATGATTTAAAAGTTCAATTATTTCATTTCGAGACAGGCACCTGATCCTAGAGAATGTGTTATTTCCCTTCTAATGAGTCTTACACTGTCTTTACGACATGACCTGGTAATTTCACACAAAACATCAGTTTGACAGCCATGACAGACTCTCTCATAGTATTGCACTGATTCATGTAATACACTCTGTGATAAACAATAGCAAGGAATCATTTCAGTGAAAGCTGACAATGGTTTACCTTCGCTCTGGGGCCATATGAAACTGATAGCACAGACACTTAGAAGTCTGGCTGCATGTAGTTAGCGTTTGAACTAATGTACTGCGCCAGTGTCAATGTGGTATTTGTTTTGTATTGAGTTAGAGACTCAAATTGAAAATTGCTCTGCAGGCTGTCAATGATTTGAGAACACTTGCTTTGTTGTGACAGACCATGAAGCCCCAGAGGTTGACGGATGTCCTCAGACTTGATTAAAGAGGGACCGGTTTCACTTTATCCGCTCGCGTTCAGTAGTGGAATATAAAAACCATGCTTATTCGGCCCCATTGTCACTTTCCAATTCCCTTCATCAGTATTTTATGGGCTTTGTGTTCGACAGAGGGCCTAGCTCTGAAATTGCCTTTTATTGCGACTTACTTAGCCTGTTAATGTAAGCTATTACTGGGTGCACAGGTTTCTATAGCAACAAAACTGATAAAGTGTACCAGGAGAACAAAGTGATAGATTACATGTGCACGCTGTGTCATATCCAATTAGCTCAAACTGACTGTATGGCATATTATGCCACTCCTCCAAGAAAAATCAATAAATATGGACAGTGCCCAACAAGGTCCCCTCTTGTCTTTTTTATTTATTTATTTACCCCCCCCCCCCCCTTCTCCTCCTCCTGTTCAGTCCAGCAATAGGGAGGCAGAGACGGATCATGCCACGAGGATGTCTCTGTGCTGCTGCTACAAGAGGCAGGTGCTGTGTAGACACCATTCAAAACTTGGCCTATTCAATCCAAACTCCTCTAACGCTCCATTCATGCATAGCTAAACGCCATCTGCTCCTGTTTTGCCTGAAGCAATCACAGCTGACCAAAAAAACCCTGATAACAGCTGTTGCCAAACAAAAGCCAAACAAAGGGGGCAGGGAAAGGTTAGACACAAGTTCCAAACAGAGAGAGAGAAAAAAAGAGAGAGCTCAGATGAAAATGTGACAGAAACCATAGGCTTGGTAATCCAATCAGTAAAAATTGTACAGAAGAAGAGAAAAAAACATGCACATCAGAGCAATCTTTCCATTCATCGTAGGAATAAAATACTATATGGAGGAATAAACAAACAGTGCGGTGAAAATATATTTTCCGGGGGGGGGGAATGCTGTATACCAGTGAGAAGCTCTTACTCAATTACTGCCAGTCCATTATTTGCTGGAACAAAACCAAATTCACTATCAGAAGACTGAATGGTTCATCACAATGCTCTTAGCGTTGCATGTGCGTACCATGCTGTACTAGACAAAATGTCTAGTGTTAATGTGAAAATGATTATGAGCATGTTGTGCGGATCAAATCCAGATGGGAAAACTGAATTCAAAGTATTTATCGGAACTCTGCCTATTACTGTCGGTCCCGTATTTCCGCCGTCTTGCGTGTATGTGTCACTTAATATCCATTTCTATACAAACCAAGACGGCGGATTCCTAAAGAAATGCAAGCACCCACACCAAAGGTGTATCTAAATTAGCTATGTACCAAAAATTACATTTTACCGTGACTCGAAGAGCTATAAACATTGTTGTAAGGCTGCGTGTACACATCCGCTTGGAGCTCCAGTGGAATTTAATTCTCGGTTTAACCGTTCATGTGCTGATGAAACGCGTAAATAGGCGACCCACCAGGCCAACACTAACCTCCGAACGTGGTAAACAAAATCGGATATTTCAGGCAATAAATGCTCCCGTTAAGAACCAAAACAGATTTTGTTCAAATCTAGACACCTATGGCTACTGAAAAATGTAAGGTTCATTTATCAAATGTTATTTTGAAGTATTGAAAAACATCGTTGTTTTAGAATTTTCGAACGAAAGTGGTGATAATTGGAGGCGTTACTATATGCAAGTTTAAAAATGCTGCCCTTGAACATGTTTTTTTTAAAAATCAAATCGTATAGCTGCTATGGTTTTCCAGTCCAGCCTCCAAAAAAATATTGTACACACAGCAGCCTGTGCGCCCACTCTGACTCTTTGCAGGTCCTGAGACCTTTATCAGAGAACTCAACAGGGGCAAGGGCATCTGCTTGTGTATCTAATGAGGCCCCCCATTCTCCCCCATTCTGAATGCTCTGTGTTGGGGTGTGATTGGCACCAGGCTCCCCGAGCCATAGCCGGAGCGCTGATGGAAGCCTCTGGTATAATACTGCACGGCTGTTGACCTGGGGGAGGAGTGGGCGGCCAGAGGAGGATGTGAAAGACTGCGAACAGCTTGCGTGCCTTCAGACCCTCAGCCTGGCGTTTTGCAGTGCCGAGGGCCCGAGCCCACTGGTGGAGCTATAGTCACAGCTCTGCTAACGCAGTACTAATAGAGCATTCATGATGCCACCATGCAGGCAGAGGATCACCCCACCTGACAACCAAGCACACACATCCGCTATTTCTATGAAATGCTAATGTGATGTACAGTGATTATATATACTGCCAAAATACAGGGAAAAGCATAAGTATGCAATGTATTCATAATCTTGTGTTTACATTTTCTTGTGTGTGTGTGTGTGTGCATAGTGCATACATGTTTATATGCATATGTGACACTTAAGACCACAATATTTACTCCAATGTATTCATAAATACATAATTAATGCATAAAATAGAATGCAACAAGCAAAGCCAGAGTTATTTGCCTTATTTAAGCACCCACTTGTCTACTTTCGCTATAAAAGGAATTCGGAGAAGCCAGAGGTCCATATTAGAGCAAAACCATGTGAAGGACAAGCTGAATTCAGTGAGCGAAGCTGTTTGCTACCTGCCTCAGAAAACATTTGAGGTCAATCAGTCTTCCGCTTCCTTTAATCATAAATATTCATCTGTGCACTGTACTGTGGCTCACATGAAGGACAAAGTGGGTGAGTGTGGGGGACAGGCTCTCTGTGATTTGTCTCTGTGATTTGTCTACAGCGCTGATTTTGAGTCCAGCGTAGTTTTTATCAGTTTAATGCACAGGCAATGTTCATTATGTCTTTGCCTGGCGGGTCGGCCTCTCTTGAGCTGAACAAGTATGGGTTGTGTTTCTGTCAAAAGGGGGGTTTTCAGTGCTTGACCTGCGAAGCCATTCAGTACTCAGAGTGAGCCATTGTTTGTGTCCTTTCTTTGTTTGGACTTTGCAGAGAGATAGAGAGAGAGAGAAGGAGAGAGAAAGAGAGAGAGAGAGAGAAGGGGGGAGGGTAGAGGGGGCCACTACAGGGGGAGAAGGAACTGGGGGCCTCTGGGTGTGCCAGACGTTTGCAGCACACACACAGACACACACACGCACACACACACACACTCACACGCACAAACACACGCACACACACACACATTCACACTACTTTTCATTTATTATTGCAGCAGACACACAGACACTCAAAATCATACACACACACACACACACACACACACACACACACTCGCACACACACACACACTCACACGCACAAACACACACACACACACACACACACATTCACACTACTTTTCATTTATTACCTCATCGATTCATTATATGCATCTTGAGTCAGATATAGTCCTTTTTTATCTAATCAGAAACATGGCAGATATATAAGCTCATACAGTATATTGCATGTGAATTAGGCTTTCCTAACCTAAGCTCTTTTAAAGCATTGGTTTCACTCAAGCTGCCCATACAAATGTGACATTTCCTCAGTGTTGAAAAAATGTTGCTGTTCATCATCAACCACATAGAATGGGCAGCCACAGACTTGTACCAACCCTCTCTCTTCTGACCACACCAAAGCCAGAATGATGGCACACTTATAGCATACCTTAGATAGCAGTGATGGGCAAGCTACTCAGAAAATGTAATGAGCTAAGGTACCAGTTACTCTATTGAAGCTTAAGTACACAAAAGCTTCCTCTAGACAAAATGTAGCTAGCTAAGTTACATTCATAGTTTACTACATCAGAAGGTACTTTGTATTTTTACAAAAAATTAACATAAACAAAAAAAGTGAACCAGCTTCATGCCAACTCAGAGTTATTTCAATGGCCTAGTCAATATAACTCAGTCAAACAGATACACATTAACTTAGTTACCTTTATTTACACATAGGCTATAACATATGTTCAGTTCAAAAACAATTACCCTTGATTGTTACTTTCACATGAAAAAGGCTCCACATAATAACAAAAGGCAAGTACTGAGAGAGTCGATATGGACCATGGGCAGGCTCAATTTGGGCATTTATTAAGCTAATGTGTGGATAAACTGCAAGCTAACTCAAAACTCCTTAAATACATTTGAAGTACAATAGCAAAGGAATGCACTATGTAACTGTGCGTGCATGCATGTTTGCATCTTCATTGTTTGGTGGATTTTTGCCTGTAAAAGCTTCACTTTTTAACGTCTCTTGATCATCCCAGTTCAATGCCACATGGCAGAAATTGTGGTGGTACATTTAGAAGTACAATTAGGCTACCCAGACAGTCTATAAGTTAAAACTAATACAAAAAAATTGACAGCCTATTTTATAACCACGCAGTACAAACCAGACTCTACCACCAACATCTTTGCAAGCACAATTTCGTTGCTTCAGCTCTGCCATGAAGCAAAATGAGTTTGTCTTACAAGTTTACACCGAATAGAGTAGCCTAAATGTTTCCCAGACAATGTAGTGCAATAAAGGACCAATGCCTCCTGGACAAATGTGTCATGATTGTCAGATCCATTCAATAGAATATATATACACATATATACTTGCATGTATGAGTGGCCAGAAGGAAGTTCTACTGTAAGCTCCCCAAATGCTCTGGAAAATGTAGCTTTCTGTAAAAGCTACTGCACTACTTGGTCAAAAAAACAGCTAAGCTATTGAAAAGCTATCTGCTTCAGAAAAAAAGCTACGCTACCACCAAGCTACTGAGAAATGTAGTTAAGCTAGTAGCTTTGAGTAGTAAGCTACTGCCCATCACTGTTAGATAGCATGCCGACAAAACATGTGAGAAGAAATATAATAAGAATGCACGCACAAGCTTCTCATCTTGCTTTGCTTTATTTGTATTTCATTAATGCAGAGCATGTCTTTTACTGTACTCTCTCTACAGGTCTTCATTCATTAGAGTAAAACCAAACTTTTCAGTTGTCATGCAGTGACACTACATGCTATTAAAATAGCTACAGTTGGTACAAGCTAAGCTGATTTGGGAGGACAGTGGTGGCCTTAGGCAAATAGACGCCAGGCTGTCAGGCTTTTATACCATTGCAACCCTAACGCGTGTATTTCTATGGAGTATCATCTCATCAGTATGAACCTGTAAACCCTTATGTTATCCTTATACAGTTTCATCCATACATGACCTTTTCCAAAAACAAAATGCAAAAAAAACAAACAAAACTTCATCTAATCTGGAGAAAAAAATAGGGAGGTCCAACCAAGAGCGTAATTACATAAGATACAGTAGTTAGAGATTTTAGTCTGAGTCACTGTAAAGTTCCTCAGTTGGCTGCTTCAGTGCACACCAACAGTGTTGGCCTAATAGATTAAAAGGAAAAGCAACAACGTGCATGAAAAAGGGGAAGGTTAAGATGGGCAAAACAACACAGCGCGGGCTACTGGGCTCATTCCAAACAGATGTGCCTGTGTT
This sequence comes from Alosa pseudoharengus, assembly GCF_046254945.1. Taxonomy (NCBI): domain Eukaryota; kingdom Metazoa; phylum Chordata; class Actinopteri; order Clupeiformes; family Clupeidae; genus Alosa; species Alosa pseudoharengus. Next base: position 7,752,168 of record NW_027468630.1, on the reverse strand, counting down.
GGATGTGTTTGGATTAAAGTGTAGACAGAGATGTAAACAAGTGATAGAGCAAATGGAGGAGAACTTGATACCCTCTACTCAGAGCTGCTCTCCAGCTGGTAAATTGGGAGAATTAAACAGAGGCCAACGAGTTACAAACCGGATAGGTGCAAATTCGATCAGGCAGCAGGACAACAATGTAAAGGATGCTTCTGAGATTTGCAACAGCTATTCGTTGAAGAAACAGGAAGCTAGAGCACTATTTTAGATGGAGTGGCTTGCACAACTGTATGTGCTTTTCACAGCTAGCAATATTTAGCTATGTCTAACATGTGACATGCTACTACTTCTGCCTGATGATTGATCAACATTATTTTGATATCCTGCAGTCATATGTAAGGGATGTACCTATCTAGGAGTAAGCTTAACGTTTATGTCTGCTAAGACCATGACACAGATAGAATGCGTAACTGGTATACATTTGAATCACATAATTCCAACACCAATTAAAGTGTTTTCCGGCACGGACTTTTCTTTTTTAAAATGTCTTATTTATTTATTTTATTATAATTTGTTAATTTTTGTTTGTCGTCTGTCTTGTATGTCAACTGTTAGGCGTCTCGGGTACGCTGGCGATTGCGCCGCTCCGTCCGGCATCGTTTGTCTTGTGTCATTTGTTATTTTGTAAATTTGTTTGTTTATGCCTTGTTGTCGTGGGAACGCTGGCGACTACGCACTCTGTCCGGCATATTTTGTCTTATGTGTAAAATGTCTTGTGTGTGCTGATTATTATTATTTTTTGTTTACTCTGTAAAGCGACCTTGGCTGCTTTGAAAGGCGCTATGTAACAAATAAAATGTATTATTATTATTTATTATTATCTATGTTCTGTGCTATGTAAAGTGGCCTGAAAATCTGCATTTCATTAGTCAAGTCAAGTTTATTTATATAGCACATTTCATACACAGAGGTCATTCAATGTGCTTAGAGGCCATTCAATGTGCTACTAGATTTGTGCCACTTACATGAACCAAAAGATATAGCTCTGACAAAACATACATTTTTGCTACATTGAATTCATAATATTACAGTATGTTTACTTATACGTATACAACTGCCTATTTGTTTACTTTGTTAAACCTACTACTCAACCTATTGAATTGAATCCCATTATTTGAAGATTCGACCCACTACCTTGTACCAACCATGTCTGAGGGTTCAGCTGATTGGTTACAGTCAATTTGTATTTGTAAGCGGTGGTGGGTCTATTTATCATGCTATTTCTTGTGTGTTAATTCTGTGCTCACGAGCTTCAGTGGTTTCATCGATCAACGTCAAGTTGACAGAAGCCCCTCTCCCCCCCCCCCTCCATCCACACCCCAGCCCCAACATGTTCTTTTAAAAAACCCATTTGCATAGCCTAAAAAGGGAAGACACTTTAACATGTTCATCATTTCAAAACATCACTCGGTTTTAACTGCGTGTTGGTAAGTCATAACTCAGAATCCTGCCTGAATAGCCTGAACAGGAGTTCCAGAGACAAACAAATAAAAAATACAGCAAATAAGTTAAATGTGTGCAAGCCACACATTGTTATCTGGGCATGTTTTTCACAATGCTTTCCTCTGGGGAAATGAAAAGATAGAGGATCCTTATTATCTCGGTACAGGTACACCAGGTGAAGGCTCTGCTTACACAAGTAATAATATTTATAAGGCAGATTCAGATGTTGATAGAAAACACGTATGCACACACGCGCGCGCGTGCACAACACACACACACACACACACACACACACACACACACACACACACACACACACACACACACACACACACACACACACACACACACACACACACACACACACACACACACACACACACACACACAAACACCACACACACATTTATTCTTGGTGACCATTACATTGTGGAAAAGTGTGTATCTCGGAGATGGTCAAAATTGACAGCACACTGTATTCCTCTCAGCCCCCCCCCCTCCCCCCAATTCCTCTCCCTCAGGGGTTCAACTGTAAATTATTTCTTCTGTGACAAACAGTTCCAGACTCTCTGAATTATTTAGTTCTCACACTCTTTTGCTAACAATGTTTGGCTCCACCGTTGAGTGTCATAGGAGCTCAGCACTGTGACACATTCACGCCTGCAGGAGCAGCAGCAGCAGATGAAACCACACTTTTTTCGACGGCTCCGGTTGTAGCCTCGGCGAGCAGCAGAGGGTTTTTAGAGATTAAAAGTGACAAAGCTAATTCGGCAGATGGACGGCCCAAAACATGAGCTCTTGCTCTGACCTTTTCACTGCCTATGAGAGCAGGGCACCTCACAAGAGCAACTATATTAAAAAAGTAAATGGATGGGCTTTTGGAAAGGTCAGGACACATGTTTCTGAGATGTCTAGCATTAGCCTTTTAGCAAAGATGCTATGACTTTTGTATGATATAGTTACAGGGAGAGAGGTACATTCAGATGGCATATCCAAGGGAAGCATAGAACAGCAACTTTGTATTCATTCACAAAACATTGTCTTTGTTTTCTTGGGAAACCTCTCTAATATTCAGTATTTATTTTCTAGTTTGCTTGTTTGAATGTCAAACATTCAGGCTGCACTGAAGTGCGGCAAACATTATTCACATCACCACTTAGGTCTGTAACTACACAGTTTGACAATAATTCACTGTAACATCTGTGAGCTCCTTCTTTCTAGTCATTTACCTGCCAGGACCAACACTGTGGAGTGGGCCAAGGAAACAGAAACAAAAAGGCCCAGTCCTCCACAGTCAGGAGGCTTGTATGTATAGGCAGGGGCTTTGCACCCAAACTCTCCCCTTCTTTTGACTGCACTATGCAACACTTACGCCACATTTCATTTGGGGGTCTTTACGTGCAACCTCGGGTCAGTGACTCTGGCAATGGTTTGGGCCATTGCGGCAGGCCAATGTGCTGATACAATAGAGGGGAGTGGGGGGGGGGGGCTATTCTAACAGCTGCACTGTTCACAGTCTGGCAAATGAACTGACCAAGCCATGATGAACTTTACCCATTGTTCCCTTCTATAGACCCATGGCCTCTTTTTTCCTTTTTTTCTCCTCCCCTTTATTTCGTTTGGGTAATTTCAAATCGTGAGGTTTTATTGGACAAGGCATGCAATTGGCTTTTCAGCTTAAGCTGTTTTCATAGTGCGTGAATGTTTCTATGCCTTGTACAAAAACAATGTTGCCTGGAGTTTGAAATTAGGTTTGCAGACTCATATGGATTTCAATTATGTAATTGAAATTGAGTGAACACATGACTCCTTTGCTCATTGGTCCAGCAAGCTATGTATCACAGGGGTTTTCCTCATGGGTTTTTTCTATTACGTTTGTGGGTAGGAAACATGATTGTTATTTATGCATTCAGACTGGACTTTTATTGAATTGCAGGCTTTACAGTGAAATATGTAAGATCACTACCAATTCAGAATTGCTCTCATTGAAAATAATCTCTTCTTGTCTTCTAGACAAGATGAATAGGTCTGAACTAGTGAAAGCTTCCAATGTCAGATTGCAGTTTTCAGAAACTGCTCCCCATTTCAGCATCCACAGAAATCTGAACATGCTGGGTTGTATATCTGACAAGGCTATCAGGAGAAAATGATTGAGTTGAGGCCATGTTGTTCATGCATAGAATGTGCTCGGCTCCTATTTCTGTTCATTGAGAGGTAATAAAACTCTAGTGTTTTGATGTTGGCAGGATGGGATGCAGCACATCAATACAGGAAGAAAAACAAGACACTTGCATTGCAGATATCACATCTAACCACAGAACATGGGCAATCCTAAAGACTAGATTGGTAGATTATTATTTTCTGTTTTGTTTATTTTGGATAAATGTATGTCTATAGATTTGTTTTCCACTATGTCCAATATGTTGTGTATATTACCCTCAAGTAACATAAGAGCATGATTAATGTCTTGCTAGAAAGTACAAAAATGGCTTTGGGATAGTTGTTGAAATAATGTTACCCCGGTGGTATAAATCTGCAGTGGACTAAGGAAAACGTTTGTGTTGCTGTCAGGCTTAATAAAGCACCTTGGCATTTCAAAATGCTTTGAAGAGTTTTTTTTGGATAATAAATTACGCATCTGGCCTTGGACTTCAGGACCTCTTGTGGAAGTGAACAGTAAATATCACACTGATGAACCTCAGGAGGAATCCTCAGGAGGAATCCTCCAAGTTGTTAGATTCAAAACAAAACCATGGAGATGGAATCCGTTTTCTCAGACAAACGATTTCAATTCAGACACCCACTGCAGTTGTCCGGTGCCCCCCCCCCCCCCCACACACACCCCACCCCCCTGCACAGTAAAAACGGAATCAGTTTCCCCCGCAAATACACAGTCAATACATCATGACATGTCAAGACGGTGATCTCAGAGTGCATGACAACAAATCTCAGGGGAACATAAAGGTCAGGTGGACTATACATTCATTGCATCACTTAAAATGAGGTGGATACCTATTATCATTTCCATTCATGAATGTTTTCATCTCTCTCTCTCTCTCTCTGTCTCTCTCATAAACATGGTGATTCACTGCTCCAGTTCTGAGCAAGCTGATGGTTTTAATTTTCTGTTTTCAGAGTAATAAACATTGACATGAGAATGGGCCTCAGGCAGACACTTCTAATGAGAAAATGAAATTAGTTTTTCAGCTGACTGATCAGAAACATTTTATTTATAATAATCAAGCATTTATTTTAATGGTTGGATTTCTGAGCCTGTAAGGCTGAGTATTTGTACATGTATGTGTGTGTGTGTGTACAATATTAGGTAGTGTACAATATATTCTCCTGTTTGACTCCATATAAATTGATTTCACATTCAGGGTAAATATATCTTCAGAGTATTGTACTGTGTTCATACTGTATTTACACAAAAGTCATATTTACCACCTTTTGCCTGTCTATGTATACATTACTGTGTCTGTACTCTATACAAGGCATTATACATGCTGTTTATGAAATACTATTGTGCTTTTTTGGGTGCACAATAGTATTATAACCTGAAAGGAGTAAAAAATCAGATGTCCATTAACCTGAGGCATATAGGTTAAGCATCAGGAGTGAAACAAAATGGTGTGTGATGGCAAATGTTGATGAGATTTTGATGGTAAGAATGTCATCAGGGCTTGTCATGAAATGATCAGCAGTCATGCGATGATGTGAGCATAATTTAATTATTAAAGAAAAAAGAGCTGTCAATTCATTAAAAGAGATAACTAATTAATCACATGATTTTCCATAATCACAATTTTTCATGATCCATCAGAACATTACCTTACAAAATGTACCATATACTCTGTGGAAGCAAATCAACCATGTGAAAAGTATTACATAAAAACAAATAAGGTTATTGATGCCTTTTTACAGTATTTTTAAAAGCAAAAAGCCTTTGCAACACGACAGTGCCATCAACATTCCCAAAAGACAGTTTTAGCTTGCTAATTATAGACCAAAACGCCATAATGCACACAACTCCAAAAGCTCTAAGCTGCTTTAAAATTCTAAGCACAGACATTCATTGGTTACATTTTTCAAGTGCACATGAAATAATATCTAAAAAATTAACATGTCGCTGCTGAAAGGTCTGCATAACCTTTCCTAATTATTGTCTCGATGGCAGAAGACATGGCATCAGCATTTAACATGACAACAGTTGACAGCATTGAAAAATGCATTAACACTAGAGGCATGTCGTTACACCAGGACATTGCACAACATTGAGCATTTGATCCTGCACAGAGATTACCAAACTCTACTATTTATTCCAATGCCATTCATTTGGAGGATTCCACTAGTGAAAAAGATCAACCAGTATGCTTGCCTCTATGGTTTGGATTTATGCCAGGTTATGTAAACTTAATCTACAAGTCTGCAATATACCCTGCTTTAAGTGTGCATATATGTACATACAACTGTTTACATTTTGAGTACTCAGAATATCTGGCATATTACCCTAATATTATAAGGGAAGGAAAGGCAAGACAGAACAGCAATGATGATATAATTTCAAAGCAATAATATAAACAGCACAATGATTAACTAATTAAAGAAAAAAAAAAAAACAGCAGACCGCATGTTTTGATGGCTGTCACCTCACTTCCAGTAAAGCATGAACATCATCACACAGGTTTTCCCCTGGTTTACAAGTATGTGTCATGCTTTCCATTATTCATCCCCTGCACCCAAAATACAAGCTCCTACCTAATTGCCCATCCAACACACCGCTTAGTTCATTTACACATTAGTTGACCTTTTCTTCAGAATGAATAATTGAATACATATTGTTGCCATTTCATGTGCTTGTTGTTGAGTCACATACCACACAGCTCACGCTATGAACACAGACAGTAAATACCTCATAAACAGGATCTGTTTTGTGCCAACAGCAACACAGTTCAGGATGTGCTTATGTGATGTGATGAAAAGCTATACATCTTGGGCTGTGTGATGTCAAATACAATTTGAAAATGATTCCAACATGTGAGCAAGAACAGCGCAGTTAATAAGATCATGGCCTTCTGTCGGCCAATCAAGTGTTCGGTTTAGTTTGTGGAGCTTCCGCCTAAAGTTTTTCCGTTAAGGTTCATGCTGGTTCACTGTTTATGTTCCTTCCTTGTTCGGTAGATCCTCAAGGACATGATGTTAAATTGAATGCATTCAATCATTGTTCCAGAGTTTTATCTTTTGATTTCACACAGTCTGAGTTTTGAGAAATCCCTTCTTGGAATTTCTCATTTATTAGTGTCGAACAGTAATTCCTGCTTTGAAAGCGAAGCTAGCGGTAGTTATCTGCTGTTCGTACAGAGAAGCAGCTGAGACACAGCAACCATCTTAGCCTTTTCCCTGTTGTCACTTTACAACAATCAGTCATCAGGCACAACAAAGGATGGAGAACTTGTTTATTGGAGTCCCTGTTTCCCTTTTTTCTCTTCTCTCTCTCTCTCTGCTCCACTGAGGGACAAAAAAACCTGCTGTGATCGCATTTGTTTGATAAACACTGAGCATGGCTCTGTGGGCCTTTACAGGCGTTTAATTAACACAGCCGCATAAACAGGCAGCGTGCAAACACACACCCACATTGTCTGACAAATGAGCACAGGCAAATCTCATATGTAGCGCTGAGCACACGCACCTCAGCTGGATGTGTGAGCAGATTGAATCTAAATGGCCAGAGTACTTATAAAGAATGAGAAGGCACAACGGATTATAAATAACAAGCATAGTATAAATGTTTCATTTTTCTTTCAAATTAAGTAAATATGGGATTTAACAATATGTTCATTGCTTGTTTCCAAGGCAGCGCATGTTTCTTTACATAAATACTTTGTTATGAGCGTAAGCAGGCAAACATCAGATCAGGGTCTCTGGCCGCCCCCACATCTGCTTCTCTGCTGTGTAATATCTCAGAGCCTGGAGCTCTGCTTATAGGAAGTCTAACCCTTGACTGCATCTCAGCCCTTAGTGCAAGGCTGATGGCGCCCTCTCTGATGACTCAAATCATTAGGTAATTTTGCTAAGGCTTTTCTGTGCAACGATTAATGTAAGCCAGTCCTGGTCCGTACACTGCTCCCATTGCATTTACTCGCAGTCGTCCCCAGGAACCGAGTGCAACTAATTGCTTTAACACGACTTGCAACTAACTGCTAATTGTATGGTTTTTATCAAAGCATTTGTCAAATAAAGCAAGGGGGGTGCTGCTGAAACAGGTAGAAACCCCTCAAGGATATCGATTGCAGGCTAATATCCTTGCGAGACTCGTGCCTTATAAGGGCACAGGTGGTCCTCATTACGAGCCGGAGGGGAAAACCAATCCAGTATCAGTATGCTTCATCTAAGATGCCTTCTGAATGTCGACATGCTTAGGTCTGTAATGTACTATGACTGGATAAACAACTCAGGCCTGCAGTCGTTCAGAAACAAGTTCAAAGGCTTGGCCACAGCGTTCTCTGGGCCAGACCAGAAACAACGGCCCTGTTCATAACATTGTTATTATATTTTAGTTATTTTTTGTTTATTTTACGAAGTGGGCCCAGTGTTCACAGACATTCTCAGCCTCAGCTTTTATTATTCCACCCAGTAATAATATGTTTCTGCTCACTTACTGACCAAGCAAGTGTGTCTACACAGTATCTGGACGCCCCACACCTGACTGGACTGGTCCATCTGTTCGTGGGAGAGATTGAAGGCTCAGGGTGTTTAGTCCTGTTAGTCTGGACGCCACTGCCAGGGCAGGGGAATGTGACAGACGGCGATTGGGGAGGGATCACACGTCTCACTGACTGCTCCAACCCCTGAACTCATGCTGCAAAAACTAAGAGACCCATGGCATGGACACAAGTTGCACCTATAGCCAGGGTCGATGTAATGCCGCCAAAGCCCTTTTAGGCAAGTCCCTCCACTCAGCGGCCATATTGCAACGCTTTTTGGGCGCTTATCGGGCAGAAATGCGCGTGCGCAAGGCTTCCCGACACCAATCTTGCTTCAGCGGCGAGATCACAACACATGATTGGCACGATGTCTTCACAACACACCACATCAATGGCTCAATGTATTCACAACACAACACATGATTGGCTCAATGTATTCACATGTCGACGTTTTGCCGTGGAAGGGGTGTGATATGTGTAGACAACTGCCATACTGGCGTTACAAACTAGCCCCATGCATTTCTATGGAGGATTTTTTGAGTGCTGGGTCTCCTCATTAGAAAGTCTCTGATGCAGCCAAGAGCTAGTTGACTCCCTTTTCTTTCTCTGAAACTCAACTGTCTTACAGCTGTTTTGTATCACAAACATATGTACAAATGGCAAATAGTAAAGATGACTAAGTTATGAAAAAACTGTGAGAGCTGTCACTATATTTCCACTGAAAGTGTGATAGTATATCTTTCACAAAGGGAGGAAAAAAGGTTACCTTTGTAGCTGTTCATTTGCAGAGCTGTAGCGTCTGACAACAGATGGGGAAAAACCCCTAAAAACTCTGCTACACTCCAGGAGCAAACTTAATGGCCTCTGCTCATGTCTCATCAGCCCAAAAGAAATCAATGGGCAGTGGTAACATTTCACAGTCACTTGGTTTTACATAATAAACGTAGTTCAGAGGGAGAACGCATTGCATAAAGTGGCTTATAGACTCATGCATCGTTCAAAATAAGGCAACTAATGAAAAATCTCTTTTCCGTACATACCCCAAATCTTTTTTTTCTAACAGCTTCTCCCAAGATGTGATGATGATATGGGGATAGTAATATTTTGTGTGTGTGTGTGTGTATGTGTGAGTGAATTACCGGGACAAGATTGTGATTGAAATGCAGTGAGTTCAATCGAGTGCCTACAGATATCTTTCTACAAGCTTGCTGAATCAGCAGATAGGTAGCAGGAGGTGACTCTGACTATGGATTTGGGTCAATGAACCTCTTGCACTATAACAAATCTGTGGAAATAATTAAGGCACCAGCACTCAATGGCCCTTTTGATACGTTAATACCCTGACAGTGACAAGTCAGCCCTTATAAAAATAAGTGTGATCAGGTAATACTGTCTACTCACAACATCGATTCTACAGTCCTCATGACACAGATTCTTCATGTCTTCTCAAAGCAGTTAAATGGGCCTTGAGGTGTAGATTTGTGAACATGACGATACATGGATGAACTTTAGCCCGCTAACTCTCCATCTTCTAATGACAAACCAATGTTTACTTGTTCGTTTGTCACTAATGTGAAATATGGTGCCTTATTTGTGATGTTTACGTTTATTGTCTTCCATTAGTGCCACACCATCCCGGTTTCAAACTAACTGATGAGGCCTGCAGTGAGTTTTCACAGCCCCAGGTGTAAGGTCAGTAGTAGTGAGTGTCTCAGTGACAAGCTGTGGTGGTGACTGAGTCAGTAGATCAGGTCCAAACTATGGTCCAAACCTGTACGGCCTCTGTCCACTCTGTAATTGAACTCATCAGAGACACGGTCACAGATCTCTGGGAAAACGGTACAAAAGGGTAGGTGGGTACCACAGCCACGACAGCAATAAGCTCATCCTGGTTTAAAAGAGAGAGAGAAAAAAAGACATGGCCCTTCATCTCCTCCCCAGGCAGTGGCTCCTAATCCATTGTCAGTTGTAAGAGCACACTGTACCTCAGGCTAGGGCCCTGAAGCTGCAGGAGGAACATTCATTATTAGCTTCCACGATGGTGTTGGCCTACTTACTGCAGGACACCCCATCCACTGTAAATGGTCTCAGTTTCAGCCTAGAGCAGTTCATCAGATTAACTGTGGCCCAATATGGCTGTGGCCTCCATGACACCATATTCGGCTGCAGATCCCTCCTGATTAATGGCTTTTGAGCTTTAACAAGCACAGTTATTATGTGAATGAGGCTGTGGGGTTTTGCAACGCTGCTAATCCCTTTTTGTAACTATTTGCAATGATCGGATAGTAATGAAACCGAAATATGCATTGCTCTATTGCCAACAGACACACAAACTCAGACACACAGATACAGACAGACAGACAGACAGACAGACACACACACACACACACACACACACACACAGAGGCTATGCGGTTTAAAATAAACCTACATGTAGTCATACTGCCTACAAAGTGGTTTTACCCAAATAACGGTCTTCCCAACTGCCAGGTGCACATAGCTCATAAGCAATTTTACATTATTGCATTCCATTATTTATGTATCTTTCTGAATTGAATTTTCCGTCTGGCTCGTGGAATGAAGGGTTCTTTGTGCACGGCAAGATCATTACTCATGATTTTACCCTCTTCTCTTCCTCAGGAGATGTCACAGGCGCTTTTATCCAGAAGAGTCAAATGCAGAGTGAGGCACAGCCGTTTCCACCGTGTTAAGCTTATTTCTCCCCACAGTTGCTATGCAACAATGTGAAATGTTGGCACAACATGATTTAGATCTCTTGCAACAATAAAGTAGTCTACATAGCAGCAAATATATTGCCACAGTGGATGTGTGCTTTTAATGTTGCTTGGAGTGGTATGATGAGACATAAGACTCATAATGGATCCTTCATCCCTTATACTCGGCAACATTGTCATTTCTTTTTTTCACCTCTAAGTACATCAGCGATCTTTCAATGATTTAATGGAAGCTGTAGGGCAATTTAATCTTAACATTGTCAGAATCTCAATACTGAACCATTAGTTTCCACTGCATTGAATTAAGACAAACTGAACTACAGAATGGGTTTGGTCGTGCTGTTCTTTTACATTTAAACACACAGTGCGTGTGCAGTGGACCATTGCTGCCACTGCCACCAAATGTCTGAGGCTATTTTATTTCACAAAGCCAGTTTAGTACAGTTCTGGGACTAGAAAGGAAGAATATTACTGTTGTTTAGCACGATGAATCATATTTATTTAGATGTCATGGAGTGATGTACCAGCTGGTTTGGCTGTCTTTTCCCTGCGCCATCACAAATGTTTGTTTTGTTTAGTCTTTGCGGCTCTTCTCTTGGTTTGTGATTTTGCATGCTTGTGTCAGGCCCATGGTTGGCAGGTTTGTATGACCAAACTAATTACAGGATTGTGATGTTTAGTTTTGTACAGTGACTTGACTTGTGCACTCCAAATATGGAATATGTATACATTCTGTCAGATTTCTTATATTTGTTTTTTTCCACATATTTTTTCTGAGAGGTAGTATAACCCCCTCCCTGCCAATGTGCTGTGCACATACAAATTCATTGACATCCAGATATTTTTGTGATGGCTGTCAGAAAATAAAAACTGTCGTGTTGGGGGTTCAAGTCAACCAGAGATGTAAATGCTATGCTCCTTAATGTTTTTCAAAGGCTACCATCTCACAATATAAGTGATATTCTTACCTAACTTTTTCCATTTTCAGCATGCAATGCATCCATCAGGATGGGTTATTGTCATAAACAGATACTGCACAAACAACTATGTTGCAAGCAAATAGCCTCTAGGTCGTTTGCACATTGCATGATTTAGGTATAAATGAAACAGTGTTTATCAATGTGTTCTGCACTACGGCTATGGTTTACAAGGACAAAACCCTCACTTTCCATTAAGGCTTTGATATAACACATTTTGCAGCCTTTTGTCATGCATATTTAACTTTGCAGCAATAAGTGCTAGGCAGTGTTCCTGCCATGCAGATTGCATTACGTTTTGTCAAGTTTAATACCAGGCTTGCATTTGAAGATCGTTTTTGAAATAAGCCATTTATGAGAAAATGGCAGGCCAAATTTGTATTTTTGAACAGTGCAATAATCTATGTAAACAAGTCGGAGCTTTTATTTTCCTCTGCACATTCTAATAAGGGAGCATCATTCTAAACAAAAGGGACCAAAGCTGCACATATACTGGGAGGACATTCTGCACATAATGACACTTGAAGGAGGAACACAGTTCATTAATCATTGCTTTCTTTCAGAGCCTTGACGTATGAGACAAGGAAATCTACGTTTATCTGAGACGAGCGAATAAATATGAACACTTCACAGATTACTCCCAGCAGAACAGAAAAATCTACCCTTTCACCGCACACACTCTTCAACCATCACTCAGCCACCATAAATGAGCCAATTATTTCCTATACAACAGCGTGCCAATTAGTTAGACATCCACACAATGTTCATGTGTGCCAGATTCGTTGGTAAGGTTACTGTCAGGCGATGTCTCCCCCAGCCGCCCCCTTTAAAGTGATCTATAGACACTGTTGTATACAAGGTGATGTGGAGATGGATGTTAGCTCTCCTGCTCTCTATGATGAATGATGGAGCATAAGTGTAGTCCTCTTTACGTTTTGGCTCCCTCCGTTATGGGCTAGTGTAAAAGACACTCCAGAACTACGTAGTTGTTATTGGCACAGGAAGTGCGGATTCATCTCCTCAACAAAGAGCCCTATTGATTTTTTTTCCCTACCAGAGCAATAACATCTTAATCTCTGTTAAAAATCGCATTATTACTCTGTCGACTATTTTTACACACATGAACCCTTAATGCTCATGTAAACACAACGAACCGAAAGGAAAACCTGTGAACATAGCTTGTACGGAATATCGAGGTAGTAGGAGTTTTTTTTTTTTTTTTCTCTCTCGCCCAAATTCCTTCAACAACATTTCTGTGGCTGTCTACTCAGGGTAAAGTGATACAGCTTCGCTGAGGCCCTCCATATAGCTCTGCTAAACACACTCGGCTGGCAACTCGGGCTTATTCATGAAGAGAGCAGCTGCTGAATTTTCTCTTTTCATACTGACTCAGCATGGGCTTAATTATCAGGCCCATTCTGTTATCTGATTCACACACGTAACCAAGACACCATTTGCCCCCTTTTAAACCCACACTTGTTACCGTTTTATTCACGGGGAAAAAGAGGGAAGCTGAAAATTCAGCTGGCTCTATTGTGTTATTATAAAGACGTTATTGTTTTTTTTTTCTTTAAAGTGTGACACAGTTCAGCAGAATGCTTCTTGTGTTTGTTCAGTAAGAGAAAAGTGTGTGCTGTTGCTGAATTCTTTTATAATGGAGGATTTGGTTCATTCGGTTTGGTTTATTCAGTAAGACATTTCTGTTCTCTGAGTTCAACCTGGCTTTCTGGCAAGGTTTGAATACGTTGTAGCCCCTGCTAAATAAATATTTTAAACCTTATGACTACATTAATTAAGCAATTTTGCAAACACAAAATAACATATGGTCTCTGTGCAGCCATATGCTATTCTGAATAGCATTACATCCACTCCAAAGCCTCTAAAGATGAATAGAGCTGAATGCATACCCTGTTGACTATTTGTTTTCAATGACTTAAATATTCATTATTCATGTAAGGGATTTATTTACTTAAATTCCAGTTTGTAGATGCACATGGCGTGTCTAAAACAATCTGACACACAAAAATAAAGTCAGCCATTCTTAGAAACTGGGACACAGTCATATGCTGCAGTCAGCAGTACAATTACTTTTATGCTGTCCCAAAACAAAACAAGCACACATAAGCAGACCAACAAACAGCTGTTAATGGAGGTGTCAATAACATGTGATATGCTGAAGTAAAAAGGGCAGGTTACAATTCTGTGTTCTGATACATTTCCATGACAAAGCCTGTTTTAGGACAGTTTCATATGCAGTATGAAGTGTGATTTTGAAAGGACATCAGTTATATCAGAGTTAGGGTTTGGCTAGTCAACTATCAACCAATAATGATGAGGGGAAATGTTTTATGTAGAAGCTGCAGAGCTGCCAATCATGGCAAAAGTAAAGTAAAGACAATGGCCTTAAAGGGGTGGTTCAGGATTTTGGACATAAGACCTCATTTCCAAGTAAGCAAGTGTGATATTTATCAGTGGAGACCGTTTTCAACACGTTTCATCCAGTCCTTCTAATTGCAGAGTTCGCAGGTGCTAGGCTAGCGCAAGTCAACGGTATGTGCTAGCCTGCCACTAAAGACAGTCTTATCCACTCCAAAGTACACCTGAGGCAAATTCCAGACAATCGATGTAAATGTCTGTGTTGATAGAATAGTGTAAGAAATACAACTACCCTTGCATCGCGTTGCAATAGTTATACTTTGGTCCCTGAAGTTGTTAGTAGTCCTTTTGCAACTCAGCGGCGAACTGATATTACCAAGGCTACTACTAGGTATCCCCATTGGAGTGCGCTTTACTGTTTACTTTCGGCGCAGTACTACTAACTGGAGCAAGTATAATTCCGTCGCTGCTAAGAAACTAGTTCCTCAAAATGTAATGCGATCGTTGAAATGCAAGTATAGAATAACGTTAGAAATAACACTATCAATACAGACATTTACATCGATAGTCTGGCGTTATAATTTATTTGCCTCGGGTGTACTTTGGAGTGGGTAAGACTGTTTTTAGTGGCAGGCTAGCACATACCGTTGACTTGCACTAGCCTAGCACCTGCGAACTCTGCAATTAGAAGGACTGGATGAAACGTGTTGAAAACGGTCTCCACTGATAAATATCACACTTGCTTACTTGGAAATGAGGTCCTATGTCCAAAATCCTGAACCACCCCTTTAAAAGCCAAAAATCCTAAATCCTCTCAGTTCACCTCTCATTCAGATGATACTTTAACCAGCTACAAAAATTAAGTGGTCCTCAAAGTTTAGGGTGCCATGTGTGGACCGCTTCTGGGCGAACAGTGATATCTTTAAATGGCGCAGTGAAATATCTTTGCTCCACAAGTCTCATCACTTTCTGAGAACCTTACACACACACTTGCCCCTGACGGTAATAAAAGACCTTGAAACTATCCATGAAATTTCAAATGTTGAAGAGGAAACATGCTGGACAAGATAAAGTAGTTCTGCTGCTTTGAACTCCCCCCAGAGGCCCAAGCGAACTCCACTTTAACAAACCAAGAGAGGGGGAGATACCACCAAGACACTACAGAAATGTGTCCATATTTCCAGACAGACTAACTGGACAAGAGAGACAATTTTCAGCCAAGTATCACCCAGACTTATGGGGACCACTGGCTGAAATAAGAGACACTGTCTCGAGATAAACATCTTTCCAGTTCTACACCGATTTAGGAGTATGGCTTCACAAAAAGCACTTTTAAAAAGAGGCCAGCAAAACAGAGTTTGGGAGACGCTAGCTGACAGACACTGAGACCAGACATGGTTGTTTGACGAGACTCCTTTTTCTGAACATCAATTATTGTGTGCAGCAAATGTACTCCATCAGGTTGGTTGCATCACCCACATCATCCATTATTTTTTTTCCCCTTCATTTTCTGCAGTGCATGGACAGAGTGAGTCATTGCAGCTGCACAAATGGAAAAGGCAGACACATTCAACATGGTAACTTGTTGCAGTCTGCAGCATTCAGTAAAGTTTGTTGATGAGCTCCAGATTTGAACACAATGTGCTCTCGCTGCATCTTACAGTAGGGGACATCAGCTAAAACATCCTGTGTACTTTATCTTATGCTTGTATATGTTCATATCCTGCTGTTCCTTAAATATAGATCCAATTCTGTGAAGGGCCCATTTAAGATCCACTGCTTTACCAGTTAGACTGTGTGTAGCACAAAGTGTTTTTCCGTTTTTGTCCTCCACAAATTATGTAAATACCACACAGCTTATAAGATAAACATCATAGCAGCAGTAGCCTACCAAATGTTTGAGGTTGTTCCACAATATTCATAGCAATATAACCCAAAAAGGTTTCAGCATCTTAGCATAGGATCTATGAAAAAGATCTGTTTTCATTTCACATTTGGTAGCACACAAACGGCATGAGTTTTGAGACCATAACACAGTACAGCCCAGTGGAGCAATGAACTTGAAGAACAGCCTTCCCCCAAGGAGCAGTTTAGTCAAATTGAGAATTGTGACGACGATATTACCAAGATGCTGCAGGATTGTCCTCAGTGTTGACACTATGAAATTGATAACACCTGCAGTTTTGTTTCATTTGTTGTAACCCGAGAAGAAAACACACACACACACAGGCATGAAGAGAGTGTGAGCTGAACATCATAAGGGCTAATACTAAAGAGCTGTTCTACTAAAAGTAAGAAGAGAATGTTGATCATTGGACCTTGCTTGTAGTGAACAGCAATATTTACTCTCTTGTAATTCAATGGTGTACTTTGAGACCGAGAAACAAAGCATTTCCTTAAACACAAACTCATCAACAGGACACATTTCTCAGTCTCAATAGTAGCCTGGTGATTTAATACAAACACCAGCTGCAGCTGCAGCTACAGTGTAGGCTTGAGATGACAGCAGCCAGCCAGCCTCTGCTCGTCTTCCAGATTGCACGCAGCACACAAACAGGGCCCTGTTGTGTGTTTGGGGGTCGGTCTCCTTCACAAAACAGACTTCATGATTGTGGTGTAGATGCACGTGTTAGCCTGTTTGGAGGCAGGCAGGACAAAGGCATCTTTTCGGCGGCACAATGATCAAACGAGCAGATCTGGCATCGGGGGACTCCTGTGTGGTGGTGGTGGTGGTACGCTTGACCTTGAACAGTCTCTAAGAGAGGATCAGCCCAGTTAACCAATAAACAACAAACAAAGCCATTGAGTACAACAGAATCCACACCCCATTGGACATCTGCCTCCCCAAGTGGTGCAATGGCTGTGGTGAAAAATGGGATTCTAATGATGTGACTTTCTCTCTCCCTCTCTCCCTCCCTCCCTCCCTCTCTCTCTCTATTTCTCTTTCACTCTCTATCTCTCCTCTCTCTTTCGCTGTGCTTGAAGAAAAGGTTAAACAAAAGGATGAAAGGGTCTGCTTGTAAGACCTGTAACTGATGCCACGTTGAGAGCCATCTGCCTCAAACTTGTTGGGCTGTCATGTGTGATTCTAATCCAATGTAACACAACACAACTGGAGCAAGCGCTGGAATACAGCTCCAGGCAAGCCAGTGGTAAATAACAAAGCACTACGAAGAGGATTGTGTCTATATGTGTGTGGGTGTGTATGTTGTGCATTGCCCTCGTGTTGGCAAAGCAATAGCTCTGATGTCCAACTGCATGTGATGCATATAAATAGTACATTTTACCTTCTTGTTAGAATTACAAAATTATAAAATTATATTTGATACATTTGATATACCCATGATGGATTTGCCTTAAATGGGGATGTGGCACATATTTTGAAAGCTGTGCAAACCAAACATGAATGTTTCATCATGTGGTGTAGTTTGTAATGCTGAAGGTAATTAGGTTTGACTATTTCACCACTGATATTTTCTCCCTAGGAAAAGCAGTTCCTTGGGAGGAAAAACTGGCTACAGTAATCAAGGATATCTTCCTTTAAAAGAAGCCCTGGTGAAACCCCTGGATAATAGGCTCACAGAAACCCCCTGTGAGCCCATTATCCATGGAAAAAATTAGACACTGTAAAAATGTGGAAAAGCAAACATTCTACTGCTGTGCCTTTTCTCACTGTAATTTCTTGACATTCACATATAGAACTTTCTTTTCTTTTCCTTTAAGGTTAAATATCCATTCCTCTGAGATGGTTGGATGCACAATGGAGGTGTATGTACACATATTTTAATTTTACACTAAAATCTGAGTTTTTTTTTCTTCTTTATTAAAGAGTTGTGCTTGTAAGCCTACATTTCACATAAAGCTACTTAGTTGTTGGGCGTATGTGGAGGTTTGCAGAGCAAATTACATCTCTGTCACACTGAAGAGGAGTCAGGCCTTTTCCCTGTGCTATGATAATGCTCTAAATATAGCCCAGAGCTGATTCATGTTAATAAACACCACCACCAGCATCGCAGGAAAAACACAAGAGGTTCGTTTGACGGAAGAAAAAAAAACACCCTGTCCTAATGGAGTCAAGGTAAGCCAGGCCCTATAATTATGTTATAATTATCTCATGTGCACTCCAATTTCTTCATGTGCCATGCTTGCCTGTTCTTTTCCAGCTCCCTTGTGTGCCCGTAATTATTCTTGTGTAAATTAGACACAAAAATCCTTTTATTTCTTTCTTACAAGGACGATAAGGAAGAGGATCCTTGCCCATTTTCTTATTCAAATGAGTTCTCCAGTCCACAAATGAAACCTTTAGGGTTCGTAATCTTCTTAAAATTCAGGTTTGCTTCTTTTCTTGGGGGGGGGGGGGTGACCCATTCTGTCTCACGCACTGACCCCATGCACTAGGCAAGAAGCTCTGTGTCCATCCACACTTGCCGAAGACAGGGTGATTCTGATTCCAGAGGTGGAATCTCTGAATGGTTCCTTAAGCCTCACCACTGACAGGTGGTCAAGCAGCACAGCAGAGTGAGAGGAGAATGGGCCGGCTCAGATCGCCAAAAGGTGTACCGTAGCCCGGAGACAAAACATCATGGCTGACGCGGAGCAGGCTCACCTCTGAGAGCAGACGCTTTTGTTTTTGGTCCTCTTAACTCTAGCTGGCACGAGACATATTGGGCATGACATCTCACTGGGATGGAGAGACGGAGAGATAAGTCAGGGGCAGGACGATAGGACAGGATGGGAATTAGAAGTGCCTTGCACCATTATGTTGTGCATCTGAGACGATCATTGGGCCAAATCGAATCAGCTTGGCATTAATCATCAAATTACACTCTCGAATCTCAGAGACATATATTATAGCCTTGGATGTGCTGATTTTCTCTCCAAAGCACAAATGCCTGTCTTGTTTTAAAAGCATATTATCTTGTTCATGTGTAACTGGTGGCAACCCCTTAAGCAATCTAATAAAGTGAAATCTGAGATGTGGGTGGTACATATATACCGACATGCAATAGCAAATTATCTGGAATGGAAACAGCACTTGTGTTAGCCTGCTTTGTGTCAACAAAATGCATAACTGCTGTACAAAAAAGACCAATTCACTGTTGTTTCATATCTCCAGAGAGAATGCACTCGTCCCTGTGTGTAGTGTACGATATGATAAGATACGGCATATAACTGGAATGTACTGCATGTCAAATCTTTGGTTGGAAACTTAATCTCCAGGAGTGCCATGGTACACAGGCTTTATATTTGATTTGATTATGGCTACAGTTATTGCTGAGGTGTTGTGGTGCATTTAAACTAAGGTCCATTTCCCTAAAAGCACCAAGCATGATTTAAAATTATGCTATCTCTACTACTGTAAGTATAGTGTAAGTGCTAAAATATTTGAGGTAAATGGCACTGTTGTCTTAAACAGATGACTTGACTACTTTAAATGTAGGCTCTACAGCGATATGTTCCCTTATGCGTTGATTTTGTTTGCAACAAAAAGCCTATCGCTAGAAGTTAGACATTTAGATTTCCGCTATCGTGTCTGTTATGATGTCTGTTATATCGTGTCTGTCTGATATTGACAGCGCAATAACTTTAATAAACAACCAGAAAACCGCGTTAAGGCATTTGTGGAGAAAAGGATGGTTTGGGTGTTCTTCCTACAGGGTTCCCGGTAGGCTATTATGCTATTATGTTGCTGTGATTGGTTAGGTCTATCCAATTCAGTGCAGAGGCATTTACCCCCCTGTATCAGTTGAAACACGCCCCATAATCACGTCCCAATGGAGCAGTACCAGACTCAAATTCTGACTTGAATTGTGTATGACTACAGTACGTCAGGCTAAGGGGACATATCACTACTTTCAGTCTTAGAAATGACACCGCATGGAACATTTTCTGTGCCATTTGTGCTCTGCATGGTGCAAAACCAAAGCTTGATGGACATGACTGATCCTTGCAGTCATTCTGCTCTGAGATTCCACTTCATATTGCAATTTCTCTCTGGTTATTAGCCACAATCAACCACTAATGACATAATTACTCAGGTGATTAATCCAGCACACTTAATATCCTTCAGGCTAACAAGCAATATGACATAAGTGTATGCTACAGAACGTGCACCCACAAACACAATTAGTATTGTCTTAGCACAAGTATTTAGTTATCAATTTGGAAAATGAATCTGAAATGCTGATGCCAGCTGAAAGAAACACTACACATGATATTTAGCTTCCTGTGCAGATAGTGTTTTAGCTGGCTACATTATTGGAGTGTTGGTTTAAAAAGATGCTTTGTGCAGTGTTGGGTGTAACACATTACAAAAGATTGCACAACTAGGTTCACATTACACACTAGACTGTAACTAGCCTGGGTTTTCCCATGTTGCCTTACGCGCAATTTTATTCAAGCTCAGCTCAATGAAGGAACCAATCACAGAACGGAGGGAGGGCAGCAAGACGATGACGACACATCGAAGCCGTTATGAGCTACGTACAGACACATTTGATAGACATTCGTAGCGTCCAATAAACGGCTCTAAGCATTCGTAAACCACGTTTCAAATACGAGATGAGATGAGGTCTGACGTTAGCCAGGCTAGACTGTAACAATAATGTAACACATTACTGTTTCTACATGTAGTAACTGCCTTACAGTCTTAAAGTAACATTACAATTAAGCACACTACAGTAACTGGGAATTAAGTGACACTGGTTCTGAGCCGATGGTGCGGAGTAATGCAAAAGTAATGTAACTGGTGGTCCACAGGGGGCAAATAAGTGAAGTTAGGCATTACTGTTTTTAAAAAGTAATGTATAAAGGTACGTTCAATTAGGCCTTTTTATTTTGCAGCTGCCGGCGTCCGTTTCACATTATAATCCTATGGAGTAGACCGTGTTTACAAAAAAGTCCTCGGCTTCTTTTAAAACGTGATCATGGCCGTCTTTTTTTGCAGCTGCCAGCGTCCGTTTCACATTATAATCCTATGGAGTAGACTGTGTATTCAAAAAAGACCGCTTCTTTTAAAACGTGACCGTGGCCGTCTGAACGTAATGTTCATTTCCTCCTCTCCTACTCTTTCCCCTTAATTTAAAATGGGTTCAGTGCAGCTACTTGTTTTAACATCGAGATCAGAGAAGGCATTGAACAAACACGAGGATAATGTCCTCATCATAATCTTGTAAGTGGTTCAATGTATTGAATGTATAGTTTGTAGATTCTAGAGTGCAAAAGAGACTCCTTTTCCGTTAGGCAGCCGCACAAAGACACAATGGTTTGGTCTGAGTGTGGAAAATGACATAAACAGTGGTTTGTCATTCACAGCTAATGCATCCAATCATGCGGTGCGGCCGGAGGCAATCTCCTCTTTTTGAAGGTTCTGAGTAAGTGGATGCGTTGTTGATTACCTGCAGCCACCGCACCCTGAACACAAAGCCACAGCTGTTTTCTCATGTCTCTGCTGATGGAGAGACACTCTATGGCTGTCCTTGAAGAAAGACAGAAGGAAAAACATGTTCGCTGTAAAACACTGCTTCGGCCCTTATTTTCTCTGAATTACATCCAAATATATAGGAGCAACGAGATCAACAATCCAGTGGTAATCTAACCTATTATGCAGTGCCTTGTAAATATTGTTGTATCTTTGTAAGGTATAAGATACACAGTGAGGAGGTGCTTTGAATCTTTGCATACACACCAGCCTTTGTATTGGCATACTGAAATCAGGCACTGTTTTTGTGCCTCTGGCAGAAGTACAAAATGTAGTACAACACATATAAATATGACTTTACACTGCCTTCCATCAAGACGGTGCAAATTAGTTAATGAAGGGTTACATCATTTGTGTTTTTTTTTTTTTTTTTTTTTTGACAGGGTTCTTTCCTCGTGCTCCTTTTGCACAATTCAAACATGACTACCAGGCGTTGTCTAAGGAGGTGATGTTTATCCTTGAATCTCAAATTCCAGTCTTCCCAAACAGGGCATGACTGACCTGGAAGAGAACAGACACTCCTTTTATTCTGATCCCCCTCCCCTCACCCCTCTACATCAGGCTCTCTGTCAAGACTATGGAAAGCAACTCAAGGGAACAGGACAGACCTCTTTCCAGCATGGGGTCCAGGATGCTATGTGAATTTTAAACAACAAACTCACATTATCCCCGCTCGCACTGTACACAGTCCCTCCTTCAAATGATTTCTATTTTAGAGCACTCTCTGTCTGTAATCACTGAAACATTTTTAAGGCATGGCAACAGCTTGGCAGAGTGCCTGATTCCACATCTAGACTGTGCGTGTGCGTGTGTTATATATATATATATTTATATTATATGTGTGTGTGTGTGTGTTTATGTATATGTGTATGAGAGAGTGTGGACAGATTGTGTTTATACTGTATGTGAGTAGGTGTGTGTTTGCACAAGAGAAAACTCTACACAAAGCTCTCTCCCTACAAGTATTGTCTTCTGCTGTCTGCTGGTTAGTTTTTTTTGCTCCACTGCCAAAACAAAATAGGATGGTTTCATATTGTTATGTTTAGCCCTAAATGAGAGGGGAAAGCCTCTTTAATTCATTTTCAGTGGTTCTATGGCCTCGGAGGCTAAACTGGCTAACTACACCCTCGAGTGCTTAAGCACAAACACGCAGGTCTCCCTGAGGCTGAGGGGGGTAGAACAAAGAAGCAGGTGCAATTTCCTGTTCCCATTCACTCGCATGTGAAACTGACACTTTTGCCAGTCCTATATACATGAGCACTAATGCTCACCACAGGGGTCCGGCAAGAGGGCCCCACTGCCTGGAGACCAGTGCTTGGAGTAGAGGAGTGCTGCTGATAACGCAAACAAGTGGCTCTGTGTTAAATCCATTGCTATGTTGACTGCTTCCCAATATGCCGGTTTGATTCCCCATAAAAATTGACACATTGATGTTCAAAGAAACGAGTGCCGTCCACAGGGGATCAGAAGGCGATTTGTGGGTGTAGTGTACTGTGCCTGCCCCACCCATTGGCACATTAACACTGACACCCTGTATCCACAGTGATGTGGTTTTTCAGCATCTGAGAACACAAGGGCAAGATGTGATTCTTTGCATGTTAACATTGCTGACAAGGTACAGTATAGTGTAACAACAGCATAACTGAACTGAGCAGATGCCAGCCTTTCTTTTTTTTTTTTTGGCTCTATATGCGAGTTGACGTCTGATATTTGACAGCAGATTATTTTAGCAAGTGAGTTTGCGATGCACATTTGGAGCTGCGGCCCCTCCATTAATCTGGCTCTCAGCAGCTGAGGAATGCACATTGAATGGGGCATTGATATTTGGGATCATATCTCCTGTCAGCAGTGCCCAAAATAGCAGTCATTATGTAAAGCTCTGGTATGTCAGCAGCATGGAGTACACTGGCCTAGCTGCTCGATAAGAGGAAGGGAAAGGAAGAGACCTGGTTTCTTCTTAAATGTAGCCGTCTCAAACTTCCACAGCATGGACCCTGAAATAAGTTATGCTGAAAGAAGCATAACTGTTTTGGCTGTCAAACGCGCCTTTCCGAGCCTGTTGGCCTGGGTTAGAAAGTCAGGCTCAGTGATCCTGCAGCGGCCTATTTAATTACGCGGGTTTGATCTTTTTTCTTCTCTTATGTAAAGTGCCTGCTTGGGTCTGTTCTTTAAAAATCAAGAGTAACTTGTAGTGTCAAAAGCCCTTTTCAAATGAAAGGGGATTGGGTAGCTAGTAGTATGTAATGTTGTGCTTTAAACATGCTCATCATCCTTTGATGTCTGTCTTTCTGAATATCTAATGGTAAGATTATTTTTATGTTCTTCATATGATCAGTATTAAACATGATATATGAATGTCAAATACAGAGCATGCACTCAAGCTTGCCCTTTTATAATTGAAACACTGATAGATACCATGAACTGAAAAATACTTAGAATTTTCTTAATCAACTGTGACCTGGCAGTGATCTGGTATTCATTCAAAATGTGTTATTGATGTACTGTATTGCCTTCCAATGCAGTCCAATAAAAAGCTATTTCATGTCAGCAGAGAAAAAATATCATAGAAGGAATGTTCAATTTCTGTGAACTGCAGATTGTATGCCAGGAATTGGTACAACTTAATTGTGGCTGTAAGGACAGCACATTCTGTTCTTGGGATTGGGTAGATTGTGCTATCTGTGTCACTAGTTCATCAGTGAATAAGCATTCATTTCTTGGAACTGCAGCCAGCCATCTTTCTTTTCTCTATTTATTTATTTGAACAAGTGAAAGAAAAATAAACGAGAAAAAACACAGACCTTTAAAAGACATCATTCATAGTTCTTCAGTTTGTCTCCATTTTTCTGTTGGCCCATCACAGCCTGGGTTGTAATCATAGGGAGACTACACCCATTAGTCAGTGACAGACACATGTCTGGCCATTTAATAAAGGAGTGTGGTTATGAATGATTATGAATTATTGATCATGGGAGGAGAGAAGCTTTCTTTGTCCGTCTCCGGACTCACGTTGCAGTGGCAAGACTCCAGGACCTCTGAGTGTTGTCTGTGTGACCTGTAGCTGCCGCGACGAGTTGCATTGTTCAGGCAGCAGCAGGTGGCCTGCGCCCGTGCTCTTTGTGCCTTATAAACTTGAGAGTCTTTTGGCACATAGGCTAAACCTCCCAGTCCCAGGGGAAATGGGGGGGGATCGAGTTCACGGGGCGCCATGATCTGGTTCCATCTTGAACTTGGGTTGGTTTGAAATGTTTGCATTAGGGCTTTTCTGCTTGTCCCACTCACATTGAGCATAGGATGCATTTCGTGCTTGTTTATTTGTCTGTTTGTTTGTTTATTTATTTAACAAAGCATCTTTTGAGAGGAGTGGTCACTGGAGAGTTGCTTCTAAAGCTTGGGTTGGCTCAAAACCAAAGAAGACAACAAAAACACAAAAGCATTATGTTTAGTTCAGTAAGAAAATATTCCATAGAGATGGTTTAGAAGGTCCCAAATCATTTTTGACTTAAGGGTAATGATTTGATATGCTGGGTATGGGAGTGTGGTCAGGGATGTAACGTGTGAATGTAAATGAAACACCTCCTAGCGCTTTATGCATAGAACAGTGTAGCCTGTTAAGTTCTTACTGTATGCGTGTCATAGCTTATTATGGCCACTGGGCAGTAATATTGAGTGGAATTCAGATTATAGCAGGACAAAAAACAAACATACATGTATACACAAAATGATTATGTACACACACACACACACACACACACACACACACACACTTATTTGATCAAGAAAACAAAGTTTCCATCTCTCTCACACAATATATCCTCTTTGCCCCATGCCTTTGTGCATTAAATCAAAATTTGGGTATGAATATATTTATATATATACACTGTATGTGGTCTATGTATGGGTATATAATCTATATAATGTGTATCGTCCACAATAGTAGCTGAGTTAGTGAGAGAAGAACAAGGCTGATAAGAGATATTAACACAAAGACACACGCACACACACACACACCCGCACCCGCACGCACACACACACATAATGTTGCTCTTTCAAATATCAGTGAAATAACAAGAACACATTACTTTTCCTGTCAACATGGATGAAAAAAGCCCAAATGAATAGGCTGCCTATAGAAATTGTACCCTTTTCTTCTGCCTGTGTCCACCAGTGCTACTTGAGCAGCGTTGTTCCAGCAGAGGCCTGAGCATGACAGAAGACTTCTGATACGGCCTGCTGAAGGATGGCTATTTAAAGCTGCCTCTGATAGTGGGTGCAAAGAGGCTTCGGGAATCTCAAGAGCTCAGGGCTCCATGACAAAGTTCAAATTATTTCCAGGATGGCCAAAACCCCCTTAGAAGCCCTTATCAATAAATTCTACTGGTGGCTGCAGCAGTATGTTATGACAGATGTATTTCTCCGCTCGACAAGCAGAACTACCTCTCAATTACAAGTAGAAGTGCTGCAAGCAAGTTTGGACCCAGAACATCGCCATGACAGCTGCTATTAAAATGCAAACATCTGTTCAGTGAAAAGGGGCTATTTTTGAACATCAGAAACTGGGGCAGGTAGTGCATAATTATAGGTTTGTGTGGGGATTTAACCTTTACATAAGCACTTGGGTCCAGCACAGAATGTTCTCTTTTTGTTCTTGTTTTTGGTCACAGATCAGCTCCTAATGGGCCGAAAACATTGTCACTTGTAGTCTACTGATTTCCATGACACATGTAAGGAGTTCAGAGTGGCATGGATGGATGCTGTCTATGGCTTAGCACACAGCAGGGTGTAGGCAGGGTATAGATTACATGTTTACACTATTGCAAACTCCATCTTTTTCACTTATGAAATATGTTTTTTTGTCAGCTGTAAACACTTCAAAATCCTTCACTCTTCCTGTAGGCTAATATCTACGTCTGTATAGACTGAGTGACAAACAAATGGAGTTCTGAATTGTATTGTTGTTCTCAGTCTTCTCAGATCTGACGTCAAAGACGTCTGTTTTCTAATGTCTGCTCTGGCTGACAGTCAAGGGACACACCACCACTTGCTTCACCTACAGTTTCACTGTCATCTTAGAGAACAGATCTTACATTTTTATATTTTCCTTCTGCCATTTATACTATAATATCTGTGGTCCTATAAATTGAGTGGGCTGAATGAGATTATGGATCACCAGGGGGAGCATGAAACACCATTTTACAATATGGGTAGTAACAGCTTTAACTGAAATGAAAATAAAAGTAAAACATTTACATGAATGCCCATCAAGATAGAATAGCAACAGATGAGACAGATGTCCCTGTTTAGCACGTTGGGGTATGAACCGTTCTACAAAATTACAGCAGAATACTCTGGATAGACTGAACCTATTTGGGATCTTAGTGTGACTTTACACTGGGTAATTTTATTTCATGGAGATGAACTAAAGGTATTTGCTAGAGCAGGGTTTCTCCTCCACCTTTCTATTTTGAACTGTGTTCAACTGAGTGAGAAATCTAGGTCACAACATTTAGTGCTCAACAAAGAGAGCATCAGTGTGGTTTACCAAAAATGCTCTGAGTATTGCAAGTCATTTGGGAGGTAAACGTATTGTCAGCTGCAGTAAACTGTAATGATCAAAGTGCACTTTGGTATAAATGCATGTTTATTCTTATTTGAAACAAACACCTATTAACACCTTTTTTTTAAGTACTTGAATTTAGGGGAATAGATGATATGCCTCTACCAGTAATGTTTAGTACACATCATAAACATAACCAAAGGTATTTTGTCCATAACACGATTGATGAGCAACTGATGCAGGTATGCAGACAAAAATAATTACCATTTAGAAATGACTACTAAAGTCGTCTATTAGGACATAGATTAAAAAAAACAAATGGGTTAATGAAGTAAAAAACAATGCCCTTTTTCAAAGCAAGTTCATCTCTAACATTATTCAACCTTGCCTTTAATCACAGTTTGACTAGTTGTGCTTATCTCTGCACTACATTTATTCAGACCCTACTGAGGTTTTTTACTGCAATACTATCAGCCATGATGTGTTGGAGATTTATTGGCATGTGTCAGATCAAAGATGGTCCTTTCTTTGATGAGAGCACTATTAAGGCTAACTTGATCTACAACATCGTAGACAGGCGTGAAGAGTATTACCACTAAAGGAAGCCATGATATAGCAGAAAAGAAAAGACTGTTTGGAATCTGTTTCCAAATTATGACGAGGTCATGAATTGTGGAGAACATGAAACTATAAATATATATATATGTATGTAATGTATGTACTGTATGTATGTATGTATGTATATACTGCATATATATATATATATATATATGTATGTATGTATATACTGCATATATATGTATGTATGTATATACTAATATATATATATATATATATATATATATATATATTCAAACTGTCTCTGTATTCGGGCGAAGGGAAATATCTTCTTGTATATCGTCTTCGCTGCCTATAACTGGAGAGTACAGAAACAAGATAGAGTAGCATAATTGCATTTTTGCCTTAATGGGGCAAGGAGATGACAAATCTAATCTGCACCGCAGCACTGGGTAATTCACTCTCAAAAAAGGGGTTAAAAAAATACTGGTTTCATTCCATTGTCCTGGTGTTTTGTTTGCTTGGGTATGGACTGAAAGGGTCAGGGGTTGAAATCCAGTATTCACTTGCCCAGTGGCCTTGATAAAAATGTCTGGAATTCTGCAGTAGAACAGTGTAAGCATTATTCCCTAAGGTAGACTTGACCATGTCGAGCACAAATCGCTTCAGTTCAACGGCGAGCCAAAGAGAGCTTGCCACCATTCAACAATAAATTCCTTGCACACAAAACTACTGCATGTCAAGCATTCCTAACATATCAAACTAGACCCAGTAAAAAAACAATATTGTGATTAATTTTGTGTCAGAAAGTGTCTTAAGATTCAACAGCAAGCCCAGTGGTCAACATCAATGAAGGACATGTGACTGGTGAACTCAAATATTTCACCAAAGAGACGACACTAAGTGCACATGAATAAAGCTTCAGTGCAAACACAGCCTCACAGACCTCTCCATTTTGTCATCCCGAGTCGACACAGGAATGCTGTGTCTCAAGTGAACATCCTGAGGTTTTTTTGAAGAGAGCTTGTGGCATATATTGAAGTTTGACCCTTATCATTACCTCATTTTTGTTCCACACAAAGGACTTCATTGAAGTAGAGTGCAGGGACATGACGCTGAAATACACACTGGCCAACTTCGGCTATATAAAAAAGCTCTATATTTTCAAAACTAACAGTAGTCCTTTCATTTCAGATGAATTTTCAGGTGGTTAGACATTTTGCAATCCCAGAGTCTGCCAACATTAAGCCTAGGATAAATCCTCTTCTTATTTCAAAAATGTATTCGGCACAGTATATTGGAAATCTATTTGACAGTGAAGATTCATGTGAAAAAAATGACATTTACCATAGTTAAAGTGCCAACTCCTCAGAGTTCTGAAGCATTTCAGCTACGCTGGGAACTATATTTTACTGCACTGCATTCTACACATTTGCCAAAACATCTAAATAGTTTTGTTGATGAGACAGATGTATATTGTGGAGTTTCATTGATCTTAACAAAAATGAAAGGAACCTGGACTATCCCCTCAAATAACATTAAAACATTCCTTACGGATATATATCATATCCACATATGTATATCTGTAAGGAATGTTTTAATGTCATTTGAGGGGATAGTCCTGGTTCCTTCTTTCATCTATATTTATTCCACTGCTTGGTTGAATTTCCCATTGTCCTACGTAATTTAGAACGACCATTAACCGTATGTTATTTGCACACCTAAGAAGTAGATCAATTTTTTTGGCCGTATCACACTTGTATATTAATTCGCCGAACTCGTTGTGAAGTTTAAATGAACCGTCACGTTGCATCCAAGCTGTAAAAAATGCAGACGTTCAGAACATAGTAACATTGTAGCATATGACGGAGGTGGCTTTATGGATGACAGCAGGCTAGGTAAAATAGCGATGTTTCAAAGCTAAAGTTCATCAGAATCTTGGGAAACGCCCGCTTGACAACGGGAGAGATAGAACTAATGGCTGGCCTTTGGCCGTAGCAACCATCCATTTAGAACTAGTAACGGCAGTTTGTCCTGCAAATTGAGAAATTCGTTGATATGTGTCGAAGACAGTTTTAGCGATTAAAACGTTTAAATTGTAACAGGAAATGAACACAACGCAAGTGGCAACAGTGGAATAAGCGGGATAATGGACTCCACGGTGGTCTGTTCACAGAAGTTAATGCACTTACGAGGTTTCCTCGCGTCGGGGCCGTTTTACAACCTCGACCGTGCATTAACTTCTGTGAACAGACCACCGAGTCGTCCATTATCCCTTACATATATCACTATATTATTATCATTATATTTTTTAGCAATAGATCTGTCTGATCTGTCTGATGCATTGTTTTGGATTTATTTGGATTCAGCGTTGCCTGACACATTTATCTTGTGAAATGAGTATTGCTGCCATTTTTACTGCCTCCTACTTTGCTGGTGGGTATAGTATGTCGACTGTTGCACCAGCTAACACAGCTAACGTAGCCTGTGTGCACAGAGATGTGACATATACTGTAGGACATTACATAAAAGAATGGGAATCAAAACTACTTCAGATGTATTCTATAAGTGGCTGGATCGGACAGCACTTCAGATGGGTTAATTTTTGTAAACTGCTCCAATTGAGTTGTTATTATTCCATTACCTTCTTAATTTGTTCTTAGTACATGCTTAAAATGAATGTGTTGAAAATAACACAATCTCTATGTCCAGATAAGGACAACAGTCTTTATTGTTTCTAACACTTTGCTATTGTTATTCACTTTAAGAGTGTATACAGTAGGTGTTGAAAAGAACGCAACTTGTGTTGTTTCCAGAGGTGGAAAGTAACGAAATACATTTACTCACGTTACTGTATTGAGTAGTTTTTCTGTGTATTTTGTATTTTTTAAGTAGTTTATAAAATCGGTATTTTAAATTTTACTTGATTACATTTTGAGTGAAGTATTGTACTTCGCTACATCAAAAATCCCATCCGTTACTTGAGTAAAAAAAAAAGTTAATACTAACGAAAACAGAAAGGGAGAGAGAAAAAAATCGCGCCCTAAACCACTAGCCTAGTGATAATGATCAGCATGTAGCCTACAACAGGACATGAATCAAGCTGGCGCCATGCAGTCTTTCTGAAAGTGATGGAGATGGAGCTGGATCACGAGATGCATCAGATTAGCCTAACCTATTAAAGTGTATTTTCCGCTATTCCAATGGGTTGTCTCAGTTCGTTTTAGCACCAATGATTGCGGAGATATTCAAGCAAACACCATGGGATTTCGTGTTGTGACGTTTGTGCTCACCTTTCTTTGGAAATAAGTTTATTAGCAGTTGTTTCCCCTCATTTTGATGTCTCTCTTTTTCCTGTTTTGGCCTTTGTTTTTTTTAGTAACCTGACTTGGCTTTCTTGGAGAAAAACATTGCACCAGCAGCAATTAGCGGTCCACTACTAGCGATGCTCAACTAAATAAACAAAAGATAGACTACCTTATGAATCATGCAGGCGGACTAAACCATTTAGCTCTTTAGCAAGGGAGAGTGAGAGTGACCTTAGACAGTTTTCACTATGTTTTGTATACAAAATCCAGTCAGTCAAACTTTACATTTCGTCTGACATTCATTTTGACATTTAATTTGGAAGTTAAAATATTCAGGTAAAATAAATATATGGTGGAAATAAGTATTGAACGCTTAGGGCTGTATTTTGGGTCACCAGCGCATGGCGTAATACTCGTTATTCACCCGCGGAAAGTTGAATTCGGTATTTTGCACGTTTATTTTTTAAGCATTGCGCCCAGGGGTGTGGCAATTAACAACCTAGGGAGGGGACTCGCGCATTGTCTAAAAATCGCTATCATACACCACCTAAACCTGGTCAGAAGTCAATGGCGAGTTGTTCATATGCTATTTTAAGAGCACATGTCAACAGTCATATTGGCAGGTGCACGCACCATCCTTCTATCATTCATGAACGCTCACCAGCGCACGTCCATGCAAAGCATTAAATTGCACGATTACAATGGGAAACATAATTAGAATAAAGATATTACGAAATACTGTACATCTCATGATAAGTAGTTATTCACCATCATTTGCAAATTGGTAATGACGGTTAAAAGTGATTAGGGGAGAGGCGAGAGACACGTATGGAGCACAGCTGAAGATGCACTGTCACGAGATATAAGCAACTCCTCTGCAGGATAAATGTTGTTTTATTCAGTCATTTGAGCAACATTAGGGTAAGTATTGCTTTTTCCAGCCTATGTTTTCGATGGTAACCCATTGTCAGTCAATAGTGAAAGTAACTGCATATAACTGTCTTGTCGTTGACTGACTCCTTGGTGAAGTTAGTTTCACTTTGCCAATGAGTTCAAATAATAGACGAGTGCAAATGCGTGAAGGCTATGCTAGGTTTTAGTAAAGCATGGTTTAAGAATGACTATTCCATACGGTCTCGCAAGCAGCCTCCTTCAAATGCGCCGTTGAATGCCAAAATACCGATGCATTTATTTGACATATCGCGCGTTGCGCCGTTAAAGGGAATGACAGATGTCATTCTCATTGGTTTAAAATGATGTTACGCCCCAAACACACCCATATGACTGATTAAAAGACCTAGGAACACCTTGTTACGCCATGCGCTCCACTTTTGAGAACGAAACCTCTCCCAATGTGAACTGGACATCCTACTAAATTTGAATAGACTTTTGACGAGTGACGATGCACTTTAGAATGTCATGATAGGGCCCTTAATTTTTTTTTTCAGTAATTAGCCTAAACTTCCAGTGAGTCTATTCGAAATTTTCACCACACATTATATTAACACACATATAAAAAATCCAAACATAAGAGTTTTTGTATTAAAGTGGACTGACACAGGAAAAAAGTATTGAACATGCCTACTGAAATTTCTTCAACACTTTGTGGAAAAGCCTTTGTTTGTAAAGACAGCTTCAAGACATTTTCCTGTATGACAAAACTTATTAGTCGCAGTATCAGGTGTGATTTTGGCCCATTGTTCTAAATAGATTCCAGGGGTCCCTCTTGTGAATCCTGATCTTTAGTTACTTTCAGAACTGTTTAATTGAATTTAATTGAATTGGCTGCCTTCAAGTCTTTCTGGAGCTTTCTCCGAGTGGTCCTTGGCTCTTGGAATTGACTATCCTTCTGACTCCCTGGTCAGAAATATTGTGAGGAGATCCTGTGCAAGGCCGGTTGATGATGCAGTGATGTTTCTTCCCCTTGCAGATAATGGCTCCCATGCTGCTTACTGGAAGATTCTGAAGTTTTGAAATGCATCTGTAACCAGTGTCATTGATATGTTTTGCAACAATAAGGTTGCAAAGGTCTTGGGAGAGCTTTTTGCTTTTATCCATCATGAAATGTTTCTTGTGTGACACCTTGGTAATGAAAAACCTTTTTATAGCCCATCAATATGTAGGCTACTAACCAAGCTTATATTAATTTGCACAGATAGAAAGGATAACTACTCTCTAACTACTTACAGATTCCAGCTTGTTCCTTCCCTTTCCTTGCCTTAGTGCTTTTTCTTAGCGTGTTCAATACTTTTTCCCTGTGTTATTCCACTTCATTACACATGACTCTACTTATGGAGTTGTTTGGATTTTTTATGTGTGGGTTACCTGAGTTATTACTAATGCCTGGTGAAAATGTTGTGCCCCCTGTATTCCACTTTTCAAGGGCCCTCTCCTCCATTGGGGCCCTATACTTCCCACTTTCCCCCCCAGTTCGACGCCCTTTAATCTGCTGAACCTTCTGCTCGTTTCCAAATATAAAAAAAACTCTGTAACTCAACATTGGCCTGCCTGCCTCAGCTGCTTGTGAGGGGCTTTTCAGTTGTGCTGGATTACTGTTCACTGCAAAGCGACCCAAGGATGAGTGCAACTAACTTTGAAAATCAACTACTGCTCAAACTTAAAGGAGAACTCCGGTGATTTTTCACATAGATCTCCATTTCTCAACGTCCTTATCAGGCAAGTACCTCCACTCGGCGGCCATATTGCAACACTTTTTGGGCACTTAGGGCTCTTACAGAGTCAACACGAGCAACGCGAGCAAGCAACGTTAGCGACGCGAGCGACGTGCTCCCTTTCATAGTTTACACGGTGGACGCAAGCAACGCGGCCGATAAGTGAAATGCAATACGTCGCTCACGCAACAGGGGGTAGCAGTCACTGGTGACTGACATTCTGAGTGATATTCAAGCTGTCTGTAAAAGTTATATCCCAAGAGGCTTTTTTGGAGAGCCACGGATCATATTTAATTTAGAATTCTCAAAAAGACTCCAGTATGACATGGAGACACGTATAAAAAGTAATATCTAGCTTTGTTGGGTGACAAACTATAGACGGGAGGTGAGTGTGATTCGCTGTGCTAGATTGACTGCATGTTACAAGGACACTGGGCCATGTCATGTAAGGAACATGGTACTGTAAATAAACGGAAACATAGCCTACATTGCAAAGCCACTTCAACTTTATTAATATATGGTGAATAAATGTACACTAACACATGTGCACAGCCCCATGGTTTTCTGACGTGACGATGCTAGCACGTTAGCAGCGGTTGGCTAACTATACTAACGTAAGTTATCTACAAGTCTGAAGTCTCCTCCAAGTGACAATCATGTTATACACAATGAATAGCATGTAGCCTACAATGTGGAGCTCCATAGACCGTAAAAGAAAGATAAGCTTGCATAATTTTTCCTCTTCTCTGGCCATTGTATTCAAACCTTCTTCTGTAAATATAACATATACTTGACATAATGTACAATACTTGCAGTGTCGCCCCCACCGACAACGCATAGTATTGCATGCGTCAGTGCGTCGCGTATCAAAAACTGGGATGACACATTTTGCTACGCATCGACGCATAATGACGGCCGAAGCGTAGCGATGCGTAGCCTTGCGGGCGCGTATGCGTATCGATGCGTTGACTCTGTAAGAGCCCTTATCGTGCATCTATTTCGGCAGAAATGCGTGTGCGTAAGGCTTCACGACACCAATCTTGCTTCAGCAGCGAGATCACAACAGATGATTGGCACGATGTCTTCACAGCACAGCACATGATTGGCTCAATGTATTTTACAACACACCACATGATTGGCTCAATGTATTCACATGTCAACGTTTTGCCACGGAAGGGTTGTGATATGTGTAGACCAGGGGGTCAAGAGCGTGCAGATTAGCTTCGGCATGTTAGCATACGCCATTTTCAAATATGGCGCTGCATGGAGCATTTGGAACCAGCTCCATGCACAAAAATCCGTGTTGAGCACGAGCTCTCATGCCCGTACATGTTGGTGGGCGGGTACCTATCCGGCGGCTACAGCCAAACGTTATTCAGTGCGTATTTCTTGAGGAGCCTATGAGAAGACGTGCATATTATGGTTGTTTATCCATCATATGACAAATAAAGAAAATTGTATTGATCTTGTTTCGTTGTTGTTTGTCCCGAACAAACATAGCCTAAACATGATTAAAGACAATAAATTACACAACAGCGGCATAAAGACCTTGTCTCGTTACACCATGTTCGAATGCATATTTGCAGCAGGACAGCAGGCAGACCGCTCTTAGTTAGAGCCGCTGTGTTATCCAATGAAATTAAGTTGCGCTTCAGGGCGACTCCACTCGGACTCCATGCGCGTTCCCGAGCAACTTTTTCTTCTTCTTGTTATGAGGCAAGAACTTTATGTGCATTATCGCCACCCTCTTACTGGAGGACGACTCTCTTTTTACAGAATATCCAATAAAAATCGACGTTGGTCCATGCGTCATTTCCAGCTTTGTAACTTGGCGCATGGTCAGAGCCGACTGGCGCTGGATCTGAACCCCAGTGTTCAAGATGGCGTTGACTATGAATTGGCCGGATTTACTAGCCTAGCCTCCACCATTCATTTGTATGGAGGGCGGGACTTAGTCACTCTCTCCAGTTATATATAATACCTCCATGGTGTAGACAACTGCCATATTGGCGTTACAAACTAACCACATGCATTACAATGGAAGATTTTTTGAGTGCTGTATCTCCTCATTAGAAAGTCTCTGGTAAAACTGGTTGTTCTGGTACCCACCCCCCCCCCCCCAAAAAAAAAAGTAACTAAGTAACTTTTACTTAAAGTACATTTTAAATGAACTACTTTTTACTTTTACTTGAGTACATTTTCAGATCGGTATTTTAACTTGTACTTGAGTAATATTTCATCAAGGTATTGGTACTTTTACTTGAGTACAATATTTTCGTACTTTTTCCACCTCTGGTTGTTTCTATGTCCAGATAGGGACAACACAATTTGTGTTGTTTCTAACACATTCGTTTTAAGAGTGTAGGGATTCTCCTGTGTGCAGGACATAATTTATAATGCCTGAGATATGGTCAAGTCATCCTTTCTTTGTCTTTGTTACATGTCAGAGGATGTGCAGAGGATGTGCAACTGAGAAAATTATAATGAGTAGCCCAGTACACTTACAGTAGATTAAACTGGACCGTCTTGCATCATTGAGCTTTAGTGGCTATTTTGAAATGAACATGCTTGTGTGAGTATTACATATTTTGACATATTACCCTTGATATATTATAAAATATTATATTCTATATTCTAAATATTCTATATTCTAAATAGACTTACCTGCTGCCGTAGCTGACTGGGCAGGTTCTCTAGTCAATAAGCTGCTTCTCAATGACAATAAGGCTGAAATGAAAAAAATAAAATAAAATAAAAATGCAGTTAGTGGATAATTGAAAGATTTGCAGTTTATGCCTTACTATCATGATTCAGGTTGATATAAGTATATGCCATTGATTTGACAAGTAATTTAGTACTAAATCAATAAAGTATCTGTCTGTCTGTCTGTCTGTCTATCTAATTTAGTACTAACGATCTACTGAACTGAAATTTCCAACCCAATCATTATGTAACATGTCTATGAAGCATGTCACATAATGATGTACTGGCATACTGACTACTTAGTTTGCATTGTTTAGAACTATTCCTCACACCAGCACCAAACTATTTTGCTGCTACTACAATCCAGGTATCATTTCCCAGAAACCAATGGAAGCAAAGGAGCAAATAACCGAAGTAGTGAAGTGCACCGACCCCACACCTTTCAATTCAGTTTAATTTATAAAGAAGCTTATTATACGGCTCTTCAGAATGCTGCAGAAGAGTTCAATTAACATGAACGGGCCTGCCCAACGTTCAGATGTCCAATAATTCTGTATAATGGCCGCTACAAAATAATAATAATAAAAATAATAACAGCAACGGTTTTGATGCCTCTGATTCAGAAGCCATGAAACGGTGACAAAATAATTTAAAAAGACACATTGTATTCTTTTCTCGGTTTGGCAAGTAGCTGTATAATAAGAAAGATGATGTATTCTCCACTGGTTATTATTGGAAAATAAGTCCCTTCAGGACAAAGAAATGTTTGCTCCGTTGGGACATATTTTCCGATAATGACTGGCGGACAATACATTATCCCTTATATCATATTGCATATTTGGTTGCAGGCTTTAATGTCTAGCACTGATGCAAAAATTATGCAAAGTATATAGTATATAGTACAATATAGCTGTAAATTACACAGGATATAACTCACACATTTGTGATTTGCTCATAACTTTATGGTCAGTTAAAGATACACAGCATGAATTCATACATTTTAAACAGTGAAGGTCAATTTTCATGAGTTGATGTTTGAGTGAGTGTCTGGATTAATTTGGCAAAAGGGTTTTCAAGAAAGGGAAGAGTCTGGGTGTGCAAGCATCTGGTTGAGCAGCTGCGTGATCTTAATTGCTACTAGACTTAATAAACGACAGCCACAAAAGCAATGCATTAGAGAGATGATTTGAGGAAGTCAAAAGGGAGCAAAACTTAGCCTTATGTCCCAATGTTTCTTTAATGTGGAATATTTTACTTTTAATTGGACAATATTGTTTTTAAATGGTGGTAATCACAGGTGACTGTCTTGCACCGTTTTAAGTGTTAGTTTAAAGGTTTTGATAATATTCTTTATTAATCTATCTGCAGACTCTGCAACTTGTAGCAGGTGAAAAAATGCTATGGTTTATAACCATGTTGTGAGGGCATTTGGTTGCCAGAGGCATTATACAATTTCCCTGTAAGATGTCTCTTGATACAAGTCCTCACACTGAGGTTGGACTGTCGCTGAGATACTAATTAAGCATATTTCCACTCCAGGTGAACGAGCAAAATGGCATCCTTATTTAAGGTTTGGGCATTTACACGACAATAACATTGGAAAGTTCTCTTGGTGTCATGAGCTTCAGTAAAAATGACAAAAAAGCACACAGTGCATGACAGTCTCCTTGCACATTGGCTTGGAGAAAACACTTGTGGGAACTGCCCAAAGCATTATTAACAGAATAAATTAATTGTATCCTTATTAGTATTCAGCTCACAATCAATTGGATCTGAAAGTAGGACAGTACTTTTAATTAACCTATGCAAATTAATCTGTATGCACATGATTTGTATTAGTTTGAATAAAGTAGCTTGATAAGGATTTTATTTTTTTAAGTGGTGATCGGAGTCTTTGCACTGCTTCATTGAATAGCCTAATTCTTTGTCTTTTGAGGTCACCGACATTGTTAGATCATTCTGCTTTATTGCTTGTATTGAGAGCAAGTCTGCAAATGGATTATTAAGATATTTATAATCTCAATATGCTTGTCAGGTGGCAAAGACAGAATTAAGCATGTCAAAGTAGCAATGAGTGGTTCTATTTCTAAATTACAAACTAGTCTTTGTGTCTGGCAGACACGAAGTAGACTTATTTATTTACTTAATTACTACACTCTGTTGTTTATTTGTTATTTGTGCACAGCCTTCTCTAGTCATATGCAATGAGTAAAAATAACTACGGTCCTTTGAAATGTTAGATAACATATGTTGCAACATATGGAGTTGGCATGCCCACACACAGTGGCAAGTGTCCAGAGACATGGCCTGTTGTAAGCAGTGGAAATCAACCCTACTGATCAGAATGGAGCTCTCTCCCAGACTGTCAGGGCTATCCATTTTTGTGTAGGAAATGTCATCAATGCATCAAGATATAACACAGATTATTTCTACAATTATAAAAGTGTGTTTTGCCTATATTTTGTGTGCTTTTTGTTCATAATTGGGATTGGTCAATGATAATGATCACCATCTGAAGTTTGGCAGAACAGTTTACAGAGGCACAGGAAACATAGAGCCAAAACCAAAGAACACTGAGTTGCACTTTGAACAATACTGTTCTGCATTAAGTAGCTGTAGCTGCATTAAGAATGGGGTTATTTTGAGGTATAATGGCAAATTACACACATCTGGTAGCATATGGTCTACTAAGTCACAAGGGACAGCTTGCATGTTGCATGGGACCTTTTCTGAATGTGCAAATACAGTTTCTGTCCAATGAACTGGAAAGTAAACAGAAGTAGGCCGTTTTGATCTTTATTTTTCAATGTGACACATCACATTGAAAATTAACATTGAGTCTGTTAGTGTCTCTAAACAATTCTTACATCTTAATTGTAAATACTAGGCTTAAGGACCCTTCACACAAGTGTTAATCCTTGCTGTAATGATATTGCTGCATCTTATAATTAAGAGACTTCCAAAAATCAAATCATTGTCAAAGATTAGCATATCTCTTTAGATTTGTGCAATTGTACTTTTGACATACTTTGCTGTGTATAGATTTTTACAGAGACCCTTAAGTCTTTACCCTTTTAGATGGTTTGATGAGCAGATTATACCTTTGTTGGTTTGCTGTGCACACTCTTTAGGGTTGAGAAAAAGAAGCTTGTGTTTTGTGACATCTGGGCCCAAGCTGAGAAGCAAACAGCTGGACATTTGTAGTGTTGCGGCACACTCATTCTCCCCAGGTCCCACCTGCAAGGACTTCAATTGTAGGTTGCAACGAGTAACTACGCACTTAATTCCCTATCAGTCATCCTGACTGCAACACTGAGGGGAAAAAACAGTTTCTAAAATAAAGACCATGTTTAAGATCCCACTTACTGGGCACTGGGAAGGTGTGCCTATAAACGTGTGTGTGTGTGTGCTGTTGTTGTAAAATAACGGCCATCTTATGTTGGCCTTGCCCATGCATGCTTCATGTGGATTGGACTATTGAGGGAGACACACAGATGTAATCACGTCATCTCTCTAACCGGCTTCTGTTAGCTGAGCAAAGGGAGCTTGAATCATCCCTTAGCAACAGTGTGTGTGTGTGTGTGTGTGTGTGTGTGTGTGTGTGTGTGTGTGTGTGTGTGTGTTATTGCTTTTCCTTGATGCTAATCATTGTGACAATCTGCTCATTTCAGAGGACCGAAATAAATAGAGTTTTACACCATGGCTCTAAGCTTTGTATTAAAACAAAGACAACAATTTCCTTGTAAAGCGCCAGGTCGAGTGGAAGATTATATCCATATTGCGTATTTTGTTCTCCGGGCACGTGGGGAAAGTAAGCGCTGCTGTGTGAGCTGCTCTGTTTGACTCCTGCAGGCAAAGGCCTACTTCTATCACCTCCATTTCCCGCATTCTACTCTTCTCTCTATTAAAACGATTCACTCACAACTTGCACAGAGGAAATTGCATTAAAAGACCTTGAAGCAGACATAGATCAAGAAAATTGCCACCATTTAAATCATGTGCATTCTGAACAGGTCTTGATTTGTACCTCCTGTTTTCCCTTTAAATCCTCTCTGTGCCTCAGAAGGTTGGCTTAATATGTATATAATTAAACACAGAGTTTAGAGACTGGGCTTTGCTAATGTTATGAATAATATCTACGGAAAGCTAATGCATTTGAGAGGGAAAAAACCCCTCCATTAGACAAGCTTTCTCCATCTCTCTTTGATAGATTCTCATGGTCATAGTATTTTTAATGCTTACATCTCGGAGCCTTTTAATCATGCAAAATTTCAATTTTGCTGCACATAATACAATATGAAACCACCAAAAAAGGTATGAGTGATTAAAAGTGACACCGTGCATGCCAACCATGGGAGCAAGGTTACCGCTCATCACACGAGTGCCAGCGGACTGCTACGGAGACAGGGTCTGACTCTACCTCAAGGCATAATTAGATGTGTAGCATAAGTCAAAGCATCATCTCTTAGACTAATTGGTGACTAATAGAGACATGTTCCATGGAACCTGCATGCATTTTGATTAAAGAGTCCTAGAGATGCACATTTCTTATTCATATGAATGAGAGGCCTCTATGCACTGTATGTGTCTAAACAATCATATGATGTCATTCCATAAAGGAAGAATGACAGCCCCGTCAGGATTCTGTGATCTTGCATTTTTACATGAATCCACTCACTTTTTACCACAACACACCACACACATTCCACATCCACAACACAGCACACATACACAGCAAACCACAATAACCTGGAGGGTCCTGGATGAGAAGAAACAGTATTATCTAACTGAGAAAGTTTAGACTAAGAGTCCATGTATACAGTATCATAGGGATGTAACAACTGGTTGTGTCTGTTTGTGTCTATCATTTCAGCTACATGCAAACAAACAATCAGATTTCAGTCCAATTACGCTCTTTACTCCAATTAAAAAATGTCAGCATCAGCCTTTAAAGCAACACCAAATAGTTTTTTAAACCTTAAAATAATGTTTCCAAAATCGTTTCAGTGGTTCATCAACTCGTAACAGGGTGAACGGCACTTCTGCATTCACTTTGCGGCCCTCTATCGGCTATAACCGCACTATGTAAGTTTGCCAGATCGGGTAGCGGATCTGTAGTTCGATGGAATGAGACATAAGAAACTACAAATTTGACTTGCATGATGTCGCAATACATCATACTTTCATAAAATCATGCAACATATTCTACCTTGTCTGTGTACATCCTTATTTGCAAAGCCAGAGCTGGATAAACAAATAGCGTGCGTGCGACAAAGGGAAAGTTCTTTGGTGTTGCTTTAATGACAATACAGGAGATAAGATGGTGTGTTGAGCCATTTTCAACCTATGAAATTTGATTAAATAAAAATGCTGATCTCAGAAAAAAATTAATTTAGTCAGTATTAACTCTAGCATTTCATTACAGCAGGGGTTCTCAAATGTTTTGGTTCCATGGACCCGTTTAGGGGGAGAACATTTTATAGTCCCCTCTCATAATGTGAACAATTAAGCATATGCCATTTGTATTCTCTGAAGTTGTAGCCAGGTTCACTATCCCATGTTTTCTGGCAGATGTGTAACCCCACATTGAGAACCACTGCATTATACTGTAGTACAGTCATATAATTTAGGTAAAACACATGTAAGTGTCAGCCTCTTATATTAAAACATGAATATAACATTTTATTTTAGAATTGCCTGATGATAGTCATCTGACCTATACGTTGCAATATATACATTTTTAACTGCAAAATGAAGACAGTGTGCGGGAGCTTCCTTTGTTTTCTGATTGAAAGCTAAAATTTGACAATATGGCCATGTTTTAGTTCTTGTTTCAGATGTACTGTATCATTATTATTACAAATGTGAGACAGAACACTTGCTCCTTTCCACTGCCTTAGATACTCTAATGGGATCTCGAGGTGGTGGTTAAGGCATTTTTTGTCGCTTTTCAACAGAAGTGCTTGCAGATTGTTTGGAACAAAGACCATACATAAACTTTATCTTCTTCTCTTTTAATACTGACCTAATTTTAGGTTTCTCACAAGTTAGCAGATGGAGTAAGCTTTGGCTACAATTAATTAACAGGAATTAAAGGCATTAATTAGAACAAAAACGTCAAGGAACTCATTAGTGTGATATGGATAACATCTCCATGTAGAGCCAACCAACTGAACACTTGATGATAAACAGTGTGCTAGTGGACGCAAGCCAGAAAACATTCTCACTGATAGAAGTAAGCAAACAGAGGCCCCTTTTTAGTCTATAAAAGAATATGCAATTGGTCTTTCCGCTTTAAATAGCCATGCTGCTGATTTGTGGTACACAGGCCTTATTACCGGTAGTTCATTTGTTCTGTAAACTTTCACTGAGCTGAAAGAAAGTCATTGAGGTTAGGCTAATTTTACTTTTAACTGTGCTATGGTCCAATGAAAATTATTTCTCATACCTGGTTTCATGTGATGCCTAACTTTGTTTTAGGGATGATTTTGACATTATATTCAATAGAGTTGTATCCCTGACTCTATTGTCTGTTTTGGGCATATCAGTAATGATGAGTAGTTGTTCACAAATGTAAATATGGATTAAATACACAGTATTTGTTTGGATCACAATACACATAGCTTGATTTAAGTTGGAAAACCATCCAGGTCCATTTTAATGAACATTTACAAATGTTTTATAGGAGTAGATTAGCTAAATTGCACTACAAGCTTCTATAACACATCTGTCTTACATCCCGCAAAACTGTACCCTGCACTTGAGTTAATGTGGGACATAAGCAGGTTATAAGCCTTACTTGTTATGCATGTTGCTCTTATACAAGATACCTGTTTATTTAGTTGAAGCTAGTTTTTCAGGCAAATTTGCCATAAATGGTCTGCTGTGTTAGTGCAAGCTGGTGTTTATCAATGCTTATTTTCCCAAAAAATTTGAGATCAGTTGCAGACAAAATTAAATCCAGTGTGTGTGTCAAGTGCCATATAGGCTATGGACAAAAATGATCTGTAGTCAAATACTG
This sequence comes from Alosa pseudoharengus, assembly GCF_046254945.1. Classification (NCBI taxonomy): domain Eukaryota; kingdom Metazoa; phylum Chordata; class Actinopteri; order Clupeiformes; family Clupeidae; genus Alosa; species Alosa pseudoharengus. The sequence continues at coordinate 7,708,595 of NW_027468630.1, read as the reverse complement.
TACACTGACTTTATACCCTGTGCATCTTGTGCCTTGTTTACAGACTGATTGTTGATATACTGGTGGATTTTTGTGCGTTATGGACTGTAGGTAAACTCACTATGGGAGAGACTGTTATATATTTATCTATTTTTAATTGAACACAGGTTTGCTATTGTGTTAAGTATGGTGCCTGCCTAATTGCCAATGACGGTACAATTGCTTGATCTATCTGAAATGAGCATTGGTCTCTTCTCTCTACAAAGAGAGCAGTTTGAGGTGATGGAGGAGGATCTGAGGTATGAACGCTGGTTACCTGGTAATCAGTGTTCGGCTTGACGCCGAAGCGCATTTGTAGTCAAGGGCATGGTGCAATAATTCCTTTTAAAAGTATAATACACAACAGAGTGCGGTTTCCTCCACTTCAAGACTGACATTTTTAACTTGCACCCAAAATACTTTGTTAAGTGTTTGAGTGAGCGCGCCTATATTGCTGAGGATCTGAGGTAACAACTGGAGGTGCAGCGTGAAAAAGGACAGACGGCTGTGCGGCTAATGCCGGGGCGCAATTCAAAGCAAGCTAAGTGTTTTTAAAGCAACACCAAAGAGTTTTTTGTACCTTAAAATAATGTTTCCAAAATCGTTTCAGTGGTTCATCAACTCGTAACAGGGTGAACGGCACTTTCTGCATTTGCTTCGCGGCCCTCTATTGGCTATAACCGCACTATGTAAGTTTGCCGGATCGGGTAGCGGATCTGTAGTTCGATGGACTGAGACATGAGAAACTACAAATTTGACTTGCATCTGATGTCGCAATACATCGTACTTTCATAAAATCATGCAACATATTCTACCTTGTCTGTGGACATTATTATTTGCAAAGCCGCACTGGATAAACAAATAGTGCGTGCGACAGAGGAAAAGTTCTTTGGTGTTGCTTTAAAACGGGATGTTTGTGTTGTAATATGCATGGTGGTTGAGGTGGGGTGGTTGGTAGAACTTGGAAAATTGGTGTGTCGCAGTGTCACAGATTCATTGTATACCTACCCCACTTTCTGTGTAGGTCCAACATTGCGATACAACCAGCCTGTCTTCAAGGAACTCCACAATATTATAAATCCTGTAATCAAAAACAGAGGTAAGTCAAGCTAAAACCGTAAACAATATGTGCGTGTGAAAATATGAAAGATAACATACTGATATTTAATGAAGAATGGCCTCACCATCGTACTATTTGCAGGTCATTTTCAAACTTGAAAGCACTGAAGGTGTGATAATGATAGGCTATATCAGATAATGATAAGCAGACTAGGAATCAGAGGCTGAATCGTATTGAGTCGATAGCTTTATTTTGACCTTGATCAGAACAGTAACGTTTTCAGAATGTATTAACAACCTATCAAACATGATGATTTCACGCAGGGTTAGTGCCACCTCCGTAGACAGGCTCTGGTGTCACGAACTCCATTTCGGTGAAGACAAACTATGAAACCTTGACTGGGGAAGTCGCGGTGTCTGAAGCGTGCGTTAGCTTAGTGCTTCTTACTGATATATTTCTACTTTAACGGCATCGACAATCAAAAAACCCAGTGGAAACTAGATGGCAGAAGTGTGTAGGCCCACCATTTTTTTCTACTACCACCTACAGATGTTTTACCGGTATGATATTTCGAAACGCCATGTTATTTCCGTCTATGGTTATTTCCCATAGACATTCGACGCCCGGAAGTTGGATGGACACGGCTGTTTCGGAGGCGGGACTTATTCCGGAGAGGTCTATTAGGGCAGGATTCGGGATTTGGGACAACTGCTTGCATTTCGGACTGTCCTGAACTTTTCAGGTCATCCTCCAAAGCATTGTCCTGAAAGACACCTGATGGACTACTGGGGATACTGGCACCAACCACATTGTCTGTTCTATTCTCAGTTACAGTATCCTCTTAATGACATGTTTGGCTGATCTCTTATGAACTCCATGAATGCCTAGTCCATATTTCCTTTTCCTCATTATCTGAAGGAATGTTAAGTAGCCTATACTGACTTGTGGTTAAAGCTAAATGCAATTGTTGATAGCACTGTAGCCTATTAGTCTGTACTCCCTGACAAGAACAGGGACAGCAAGGCTTGGAGGGAATGACCGTGAAAATCAAAAGAAATGCAGAAACAAACTGATTTTAATTGTGTTGATATTGAAATTGTAGCTAAGTCTTTAATAGGCTACTGATGCCATCAAATGCTTGTATTTTACTTTACTCAGAAATTCTGAGCACGTGTTGGTAGAAGGGAGTGTTTTTTTACCATGTCATGGCACTTTGGACAAGCTTATCTCAGTCACTCTTTCTTCTGTAGTCATTTTAATTACTACTACTACTACTACTGAGTAGTATTAGCATAGGCTATTGAAAATATGCATTGGACATTACTTACCCTTACCCTTATTAGACATTCTCTGCTTACGTTCTGTACTCTGCAGAAGTCAAACATTTCCTGACTGCGCTAGCAAAAAGATGGCTGCCTGGAGGTCAGAGGTTAAAGTACCTGTGATGAAATGAAATAATCTGTAAAATAAAACAGCAAACCAAATTACATAAAATTACATAGGATTAAGCCTATATGGAATTCTGACTGAGTAAAATTACTAGTCGTCACGAATCAGCTCCCTGGTGTGCGTTCCTCTTTTGTGACGGTGACAGTGAGGCAGACCATGGAGGCAGACCACCACAGTCCATGCCTCTGGGCCTTCAAGGAAGTAGGCCTGTCAAACTCGATTCCTTTTAAGGATCCGGGTTATTCTGAGTCACTCACTAAACTGATCCGGGTTGAATGAGTCACTTGAGTCACTTGAGTCAGTATTGCTAAATCGCAAAGAAATTCAGTCCTACGTTCAAGCAGTGCAGTGGGGTGCTTTATTTCGTTAAGTGCCTTCTCATGTTGGATGTGGATCCTCCATGATTTGAAACCAGGTTTTTGCAGTACTTGCATTTAGCCTTTAGAGTTTTGCTCTTCTGGTCAAAGTGCATCCACACATTGTTCATCTTTTTGGTGCTCATGTTCAGAAACGTTGATCTTATTGACAGAGAGGGTAGCCTATTATAATAATTAATTATTTGTTGTTGTTTTGTTAACAATAGAAAAGTTTGCCTAGGTCTAATGCTACTCTGCTACACAATGTTTATTACCACTACTATATACTAATAGTAGGCTACTAGGAATCTATTCTAATAAGTATTATAGGCTGCTAATACTAGGCAACTAATATTATTATTAATCATAGCTGTTAGGTAGCCTAATATAATATAATATAATATAATATAATATAATATAATATAAAATAGCCTAATATAATAGCATCAAAACCTCCACCCACTCACGGGAAAGAAAGCAGTTTGAGCCAGACTGTTTATTTATTGTCTTAACCTAGCCTAAGCATTTGACTTTCAATGTAGACATAGAAACAGGAACCTAGAAATGCCCTGCAGTGAATAAATTATTATTATTGTTATTATTAGTAGTATTACTACTACTACTACTATTATTCTCATTAGGCCTATTATTATTATCACCTTGACACGAGTAGAAATTAGGCTACTCGCTCCTCTAAAGATCCACTCACGACAACGTAGCCGGCTGATTCGGCTGACTCGCACTCATAACAACGTAACGTAACCGGCCCGCCCCGCTGATCCGACTGACTCAGGTAGGCTAGCCTACTCAAGCAACTCCATACAGAGCTTGCAATAAGCGCTTTCAGATATAACCTCCGGAGTACATGCGGAGGTTTGTCAAACGGAGGTCCTACCCTTCGGATGATTCAGATATGATGCTAACCTGCGGACCTAATACTGACCTTATACGGACGTATGTGTGAACGACATACACGCACATTACAGAATCTCCGTGTGGTTGTTGAGTGAGGGGTGGGGGCTTGTAGAGTTCACAAGCTGCGAGCTATGACGCAGAATATATGCGGCCGCTGCCTGTCACAGCTGTTTAAAAAGTGTAGCCTATGCATTATAGGCTAAAGAACAGAAATCTATTGTGCGTAGGCTAATACTTGAAGTAGGATAGTCACGCAAGTGCGCACATACAGTATTTGTATGTGTGCTTCGAATAAACACATTTATCTGTTTTCAACGTTATGTACCAGAATCTGGTTTGCATTGGAGAGAGAGAGCATGCACACACTTTATGGTAGGCTACCAGCCAATTCAGTAGGCTAACTCAAGACTTCAATGCCATCATACAACGTTTTTAAGCAACAAACAAAATACTAACATAACAGTGAAGTTTTTTCATGGTTTATTTCTCCCCTAGCATGATATGATTTGAATTTAGACAGCTACGCCATTTCAGCGCGGTGTATGAGTAGGCCTAAGAGCGAGAAGTTTTATAATGCCCTTGCCACTCCGACTCATCAATAAAAACTGCGCGCACACACACCAGACCACTTGACTTTACATCATTAAACTATTTCAGTATATTGCTTTTCTGATTGTCAAAACCACACCTAACTTATGGTGTCTCCACTCTACAGCAAAAGTGTCCTAACCACGTTACAGCTGTTTCTATCTGAGCGACTCCAATAGTGAAAGGATTTCAGTGTCATATTTTGGTGGCACTAGCTAAGCTGTCGTGGAACTCGAGATGACATGTCTACTGATAGGCAACAGGTCTCACCAACACGAAATTCTAATTGCAAAAGATGCATCCTACCTCATCTGTTGTAGGCTACTGTAGTTATTCGAAATTGGGCTTTTCACAATCCAACGATATATCCAAAGTGCGAACTAGTTGGTGATGGTCTATGAAAACTGCCAGTAGGCTATGCATGCTACACGGAGTTCTGACAGGGCTGTGCATGGCCTAATAAGCAGGCAAGATATAACCCACGATCGCCATGGTTTCGTTGGCAATTCGTGTTTGTGGTAATAATGACAGCAACAATAAAACCATCTGTATCTTACGATCTTCATCATTCTTGACAGATCACCAGCCTCCTCTGGATGGTCATATGCATAGCCTATAGCCTACCAAGCAGCTCCATGAGCGTGCAGTTCGGACTGTCTGCACGACCTAATTGCATTTTAATATGCTACATCTATACACCAAATCTAATTATGTCTAGGCTACATGCAGAACATTGAATGTTATTTCAGAAGTGAAAGAAATGGCTTTTGTTGTGGAATTGCTTTTCACCTCGAGGAGGAGCTACTCGCTCTCGCAGATCCACTCATGACAACATAGCCGGCTGATTCGACTGACTCGTACTCAACGTAGCCTAACCGGCTGGCTGATCCGACTAACCCGGATTGCTACTCAGCCGCTCCAATCTGAGTCCCAAGGTCTGTGAGTCTGCAATGTTTCCGGCTCTGCGGGAAGTTAACCAGTTATCTCGGACTGCCTGCTCACTCAGTCGCTTGAGTTGATTTGTGGAGTTGTGGTTGCCTACGAAATTGTTACATTTTTGGCAGTTACGATGGCTAGGGCTAGGAGGCTAGCTAATGTTGTAAGAGGTTTGTGTGTGGCGCTGTTTATCGTTTTAGATTGAATTGTAGTAGGACTCAACTGATCCGAGTTAATGATACTAGAGACTCGCGACTCATGGGTTAATTTAAAGATACGGGTGAAAGATCCGAGTGAATCACAACTCAAACAGGCTTACAAGGAAGGATGGTCTTGTTTAAACTCCTCTTAAGAATCAAAAGACAGATGTGAGTTATATGAACATATTCTATTCAGTATAACATAAAATAAGCAGCCTTGTATCAGAGGTGCATACATGATATATGCTAGCTTAAGAAGACAAGCTGGTAATGTTAAAGTAGCTAATAACGTTACAGTAGCTAATGCTAGTGAGTGACACAGACAATTGACACCAGTTGGTTACCATATTATGCTAATTAGCAAAAACGAATAAAATATAAACATAACATACATTTGGTCGAAAGGTACATAGAATTTTGAATCTTGAATTTCCCCTTGGGGATCAATAATCTATCTATCTATCTATCTATCTATCTATCTATCTATCTATCTATCTATCTAGCTATCTATTTATCTATCTAGCTATCTATTTATCTATCTAGAAACAGGAATGCCTCTTAATACAGTTGTATATTGAGTCAAAAAAGAAGTGAAATGACTAACATTATCACCTGCCTGCTGGGCAGTTGCTGATAGAAAATTGTTAGTAGGGCCTATGCTTGATTTATTTTAGCTATGTGTTTGGAAACATTCCCTGACTAAAAAGTTATGATGCAGTTTTTCTTAGACAAGACAAGCGTCCACAAGTGCAGTATATGGTGCATGCAGTTTTAATGTCCAAAAATTGCACTTCCTGCAAACAATTCCTTAGAAAACGGCTTTGACAATAGTACAGTTATTGTTTTGTAAGGGTTGCCTACATTGCTTTCTTCATTTCTCAGGCTTATCCTTGGAACCACGGAACTGCAGTGAATGGCCTGGAGTTAGACTATTGTGGAAAGGACAGGTGTGTTTAAAGTTATCTCACTTTCCCAGACCGCCTATCTGAGAAATATCAAAAAAGGTTTTTAAAAATTCAAGACGTTTTATTATTATTATTATTATTATTATTATTATTATTATTATGACCGCCGCACAGCGAAGCTTGTTGGGCATGTAGCCCCACAAGGATAGCATGGAACCATTGTTTTTCGTTTTGATCCCCCCCCCCCCTCCTCTGGACTGGACCCCCGAAAGGAGGGTAGGGCGGACACAGTTTTCTGTGAATATCTCGAGAACCGTAGGGTTTAGGAGGACAACCTTTTTTTTGTATGTTGATCTTAAGGGGCCATGTCAACCCATTCCATAACCACGCCACCTAGTTAAAAACGAAAAAGTAAAAATGAGGTGTTGTAATCGCAGGTATCTGTGACTTAACATGGTCAAAACTGCACGAAATTGGAAGTGTAGGATCATTTTGACACCCTCTGAATGCACACCAAGTTTCATGGAATTCTGTTCATGGGGGGCCATATAATAAATTCATTTATGTTACTGTACACCAACTGGCCTGTAGGTGGCCGGACACAGTTTTCTGTGAATATCTCGAGAACCATAGGGCCTAGGAGGACCACCTTTTTTGTGTATGTTGGTCTTAAGGGGCCATGTCAATCCATCCCATTACCACTCAATTCATGTATAGTGCCACCTAGTTAAAAATTAAAAAGCAAAAAATTAGGTGTTGTAATCACAATATCTCTGGCTGACATGGTCAAAACTGCACGAAATTGAAAGTGTAGGATCATTATGACACTCTCTGAATACATGCCAAATTTCATGGACTTTCGTTCATGGGGGGCCATACAATAAATTAATTTATGTGTACATTTAGTGACCGTACACCAACAGAGTTTTCTGTGAATATCTTGAGAACCGTAGGGCCTAGGATGACCAATTTTTGCATATGTTTGCCTCCAGGGGCCATGTTAACCAATTCCATATGCACACATGTGCATAAACAGATATTCAAGGGCGTAGGTTTGGTCTCAGCTTTGGTGGGGACATATCCCCAACTCCTGTTGTAACAATACCAACATTGTTTCAATAACAATACTAAGAATCTCGAATCGATACTTTTGCGATTTAAAAAAAAAAATATTTGGTTTGTATGATCTGTGAGATCATTCACATCAGTGGCAATCATAGAATTTGATTGACCCTCCACACACACACACACACACACACACATACATACACACACATAGAAAGTGCTGGTTGTCATCAGTGTTGGGCAAGTTATTTCAAAATCGTAATGTATTATGTATTACTCATTACTGTCATTTCAAAGTAATCTGTATCTGAATTGTAAGGCATTACACTACTATTGTATTCCTTTTAAGTTACTTTTACCAAAATATCTAGAAATATGGATTTGGAATTCTAAATGCAGTTTATTATTATGCTCAATGCAGCTCATTGCACTTCTAATGGAGGGCGAACATAATGACTGAGCTAGGCTTAAGGCTAACAACAGTAGAATGCAATAGGCGCAGTGATGGCTCATGATACAATACAAGGAAAAATCATAGCCAGAATTTTGTTAAAAGCAGACCAAAGGTTGAAGTCTGGTCAACTGATTAAAATCAACAGAGAGCCCACTACCTGTATATTGTAACCAAAAACTTAAAGACATGTCAAGATAGGCTACACAGTGCTGGCCATTTTGGTGCCCTAACTGGTAAAATACAGTATTAACCTAAGTATGTCATCATATGGCCAACTATAAAGATGTAATCTGCCTGTTCTCAGAGATGGGTAGTATTTCTGAAACATGTAATATGTATTTCAAATACAAAATAGGAATTTGTCATTTGTATTTTATTGGGTTGAAGGAAATGGCTCTGTATTTTGTATTTTTGTATTTTAAAAATATTGCAAAATACTATATGTGACACTAAAAAGTAGATACTACACAATGTAATGAATAATTGGTAATTAGGCAACAATGGTTTATGTTTATCGCAATCAGCTAATGTGAGAACAGCTATGTTCAACGACACTCACAGCTTTTCAGTGACGGCTATTGCTGAAGCATCAGCTCTGGTCTGAAGTATAAGTAAGTATAAGCAAATAGACAATACAATATAAGTATATATACTCTTTTGATCCCGTGAGGGAAATTTGGTCTCTGCATTTATCCCAATCCGTGAATTAGTGAAACACACTCAGCACAGTGAACACACACTGATCCCGGCATACAGTAGTAAGCTGCCTGCAGGAATAGCGGCGCTCGGGGAGCAGTGAGGGATTAGGTGCCTTGCTCAAGGGCACTTTAGCCGTGCCTACTGGTCGGGGTTCGAACCGGCAACCCCCCAAGTCCGAAGCGCTAACCAGTAGGCCACGGCTGCCCTGAAGCACTGGTGTGAAGTCGTACGCAAGTAAAGATGAGCAAGTTTACCTGTGCAAGTTCACATAAGGACACAGACAAAAGCAACAATGTCCTATTGTCTCCATGCCGATCTTTAACAGAAAAAATGTCAGATATCTCAATGAACCACAATGACATCAATAGATGGTAAGGTGTTGAGTGTGTTTGAATTCCCTTCCTTGTAGCATCCTTATCTGCATTCCACAGTGGGGAGAAGTTATCCTTGTTTAATTAAATAACAATTTTATTTCCTTATTAGCTGCATACTTGAGGTTGGAGATATTAAGGCATGTCAAGTTTCTCACATACTGGGACTTCAAGATACATAGCCTTATGATTTTCTTATTCAGTTCTGCACTGGACTTGAATTACGAAATTCGGCACAGATACACAATTATGATTTTGGCCTATTGATTATAATGTGGTTAATTAAGTAAGTATAAGTATATATACTCTTTGATCCCGAAAATTTAATCTCTGCATTTATCCCAATCCATGAATTAGTGAAACACACTCAGTACACAGTGAAGTGAAGCACACACTAATCCCGGTCGCAGTGAGCTGCCTGCAACAACAGCAGTGCTCGGGGAGCAGTGAGGGGTTAGGTGCCTTGCTCAAGGCACCTTGAGCCGTGCCTACTGGTTGGGGTTTGAACCGGCAACCCTTCGGTTACAAGTCCGAAGCGCTAACCAGTAGGCCACGGCTGCCGAATCTGTCAGTTGTTTTGGATAAGCATCAGTTAGATGACTAAATGTAAATGTAAATTCTTGAATTATTCTTAATTCTGATCACACTACATGAACTTGCATACGGTATACTATTTGCTATAACAGGGGCCAAATTTTATTGTTTTTTACTATATAGTTTTAATAGGCTAAATGTTTGGGATAAAAAACTTTTTTTGCAGTGCTTCCATACTTCCTTGAAAAAAGTATTTTGAGTATTTTCTAAATACAAAAATACAGTATTTTTGATACATTAAAAATGAGGGTAGGCCTATTAGGTATTTTATTTTGAAATATATTCTGATGTATTTTTGTCCATCCCTGTCTGTTCCCAGCATTAGCACAACACTTTGCGATGGTTAGCTTGTCACCTGTGACTATATGCTAGGCCATGACCTATCTGGGTGCGTTTGGAGATGCCTGATGAAATCAGACGTTGAATAGGCATAATTTATCCTGGTGCCACACACCTTGCATGTAGCTGTTCGCTTATTTCCTCTGTGCACGAAGTTATTGTAACCAAAAGTAATGATAAAAGGCACAACTCCGGGAGGACTTCTTGTCGCATGCATTTTTTTTTTTTACTTCTGTGAGTGCGCACATGCGTTACGTTGCACATTATGGCAAAGGGGCCATACCGCTCGTTATACGTTTTCCAAAGTATTCTGTATGTAGCAATAAAATAAAATAGAAATACATGAATACATTTAGATTAAAAAAAGAAATAATTGCATGAAATACAGCTTGTTCAGGAGTCTCGAAGCTCGAGTCCGAGTCAAGTCTGAAGTCTTCTGAGTGGAGTCGCAAGTCAACTGTGAAGTCATTCTTTTTGCGACCTCATTGTTTTAGTCTAGTGAAAAATAGTTTTCGCAAGTGCAAGCCAAGGATATGTGGATTCAATTCATCATGTTTGCTATGTCATTAGATAAAATAAATGTTCAAAAAACTAAGTCAAAGAAAAGCTTTATGGGATGAGATCATAGAAGAAATATCTGGTGTCTCGCAATGTTAATTTCTAAGGAAATGCACCTAGTTTATCTTTTATTTCTTTGCATTGTTTATCTTTTATTTCTTTGCATCAGGCTACATTCACAAATACACTGCAAGATTGGCAGCCCAGTGACTTCTAGGCTATTCTTCTTTTATAGCGACTGTCCATGCGGCACACCCATAGCCTATTCAACATGACTCCTAACTTTGGTTGAAAGATTACAGAAGCTAGGTTTAGCTGTGACAATATCCTTACAGCTAATGTTATTTTACACAGTAAAATCCGAATTTGAAAGCCTGGTCACCAGTTGCCAGTTTGTATGGCTAGTTTGCTTAGACTCTGCATATTGAAAAAGCTTGCTTTCTTCTTCTTGGGTGGCATAGCTGATCTAGCCTACAAACCACAAAAAGGGGCAAACATGTACATGCTGAAGGGCAAAGGGAATATCAAAATGTTTTACTTTGGCCTTTTATGGGGTATGTATTGGCAGACAGCCCTGGTAACTTACCGTTGTCGTTAACACACCTGCTCGCTTGACTGCCAGTGCAAAGTAGCCCGTGCATTGGCCCTCTCCATGCGTGTAGCGTGCGAGTCAGATAACCCTTCCCCTTACCCCTCGATCAGCCAATCAAATGACGTTTCTTCTTGTACTGTCGTGCTGGCTGTCGGAATGATCAGCAGCACAAATAAGTTCGCTATTGGTGGGGACAATTTTGTCATCTTAAAATTTTGATTAGGACTAGTCCTTAGCGTCCCACCCTAAATCTACGCCCATGCAGATATTCACACACACACATATATTCACAGTAATCATACGTATGGCACATACACACACAGTAGATATATGTACGCATGCATGCACATGCACACACACAGGCACACCCACAAGCACATGCACGCACGCACGCACACACACACAAACACTCACACACACACACACACACACACACACACACACACACATAAAAACGTACACGCACACATGCACACAATTCAACAATTTCTCAGAATTATGAACAGGCAAGATAGGGGTGGGGTTGTATAAAATGTATTTTACATGTGAAATCTATGAACTAATCATGTTTTGGTACTTGTTATCTAGCAGATACCAGTGAGAATTGAGTGTGCATAATGCAATTCAGTGAGACAGTTAAAATCATATATGCCTTTCACCTTTTGTTTTTAGCCAGCAGCCAGACCAGCAGATACCCTGACTTTGCTGAATTACTGAAGCTAAGCAGGAACAAAGTAGGAAATAAAGACAATTTGACAAGCGTGACTTATTTTTAAATGTGCCGGACTGGGCGGCAGTCATATTTTGTACCGATCTGCAGTACATCTAGTTATTATTATTATTATTTGCATTAGGCTACTAAGGCTTCAGGAATGTAAAATATTGAGTGTCTAACTATATAAACAAGACTTAGCAAAAAATCATCAACCACTGTACACTATTTTCATTAATGGTCCGTATTGGATTCTGACTAATTAGCATTATTATAGTCACTTGCGGACACGCACGGGGATCGTTATATCTCCCACCAAAAATCCACACTGAAACAAAAAGTATACATCTTTTATATTTTCTATACACTCTTGTAGCTTTAGGGATGCGCGGCCAAGACTGCATGGCCAAAAAATCTGGAGAGTACACGATCAACTGCACAGAGCCACACATTCACTTTCTGATGAGGAAATGTACATCCCGTAGACCCTCGCACACTTGTGGACACGCAAAGTATATTTCCTGCTTCATAAAATTCTGCATTTTCCATGTGCGAAAATGTTGCTTCTCAAAACGTATTATTACACTACTGTATGTGATAGCACAGTTGGAGTGGAGTCAGGAGTTCATTTCACTGCTTGTTGTAGGTCTATGACTGCATGTGACAAATAAAAAAAAACTTGAAACTTGAAAATAGATCTATAGGCTAGTCTCAATAGAGGAGCCCTTAATGTGATATTTAAGCACCTAAGTGCGTGGGCCCTGGTTGAATTGACGTGGAATGACCCAGCAATAAGCCCTGAGAGGCCGTAGGTTCCAGTGATTTTACAGCTAGGGGCCGTTGTTAGGCACGATGGGCAGGGGAAATATACTTAATTACTCTATACTCAATAGAGTATTAATAATATTACTCTACTCAATAATAGTATTAATAGTTTACTCTATACTCAAAGAATATACTCTATAGTATGGCTCCACAACAGCTTCGAAAAATCTTGTCAAAAGGTAGTTGATGCACTTTATTGTAAAACAGAAATCTGTGAGGCAGGATATTTAAGCCTAAATTTCACTTTCAGTGTTGTCTTTGAGAAGATAAAGAGATAAGGACATCCCTTAGTTTCCAAAGACCAGCATTCTCAGGAGGACTTATCCCATGTTGCCCTCCATTGTTTGGGTTGCAATGTCCAAAATAATCTGAATATCTGAAAATAATACTATGACTAAACAATCATATCAGGGTTAGGTTCAATGTAAACAAACTATCTATCAAATTAATATAAGCTGTATATTATCATCCCAGTCTATGATTCAGATTGTTTTTATTATTATTACTACTACTAACATTATGATAGTAATGGTAAACTAGGCCTCTGACATGGCCTAATCATTCTACTGAATTCAGATATTTCAGATATTATTTACCACTGGAGAGAAGAAAAACACTCAGAGTAGTGCCCCACTGCTGATGTTCTCTGTCAGTTTAAGTTCTGCTGAGAGGCATGTAGCAAGTGGGCATGAAAAGGCTTATGTTGTTTTAAGCTTTAAGCAGCTAATCTCCAGCGGGATCTAATGCTAAACATGGCACTAAATAAATATACCACTGGGTAGCTACAATGTGACTATGATGTCATACAGTCATTTTCATTTGGCAGTGCATTAGTGCATTACCATGCTAATTTCCTGTGATTTCATACGGGAAATGTATTGCTGAGGTAGCTGGGTGAATGCATGGTGCTATCCACTGTAGTGCTTTGTCTCTGACCAGAGCATTGGAAACTGCACTGGTCTCAGCACACATGTGCTATGAGTTTACTTATAAGATGAATAACATAAATATCAATTAAATGATTTTCAAAAGGAATAAAGGCTATGTTAACAATTAGCTGAAAACGTACAAATTATGTGACAGTCTATTGAATTCCATTAAAATGTATGGTGACAAAAAACCCAAGAGACAATTTTTCTCAGAAGAAATAGGTCACAGATTCAATTACAGTCACTGAAGCATGGACTCAATCTATCATGCCAAATTAAGTGCATTTTAGCAACCTACTTTTCTTTGAGAATTTTATAGACACATTCAGTCTAGTGGAGAAGATTCTGCACAAAATAAATTACTGGCTTGCCCCCCTTTAATTTATAGCTGTTTTAAATGTTATGCACATTGGAAAATCATTTTCTCTGAAGAGAAGTCTCAGTAAAAAAAGCTGTTAACTCAGGCTCCTGGGTTTATCTGTCTTGAAAGCAAAAACACTTCACCTTCTCTTGATTCTCATTCTCAAGTTTCAGAATTGCTAAGGCATCATGATGGTTCAGCTGTATCAGTCCAGTGCAACTTTCACAGCAGAAGTGATAAAAAAAGTGGCCTGTAAAAAATGCAAATCACTCTCAAGTACGGAGATGTCCTCAGAGCCTTCTTGTCCCTGTGATAGTAAACATTAAAAGCTTTAGTAAAAAAATATAATGCTAAAAATATAATGCTCGCAATAATCACTTGCAACAATAGGCCCATTTTACAAAATAATCTAGATTTGTGTGGATGGGCAAAGCTCATCCCTAAGGGCCTAAAGGTCATTTCAGGTTCAACCACATAGGCCTGTTTATAATGGGCTCCTTGGAGAAACTAGATAATATAATGAACAATGAGACCAACTCCACTTAAACATTACTGTACACTAGTAGTGTATTCATAAACCATTCACTGTACACCTTGCAGTGTCTTGTGTGTACAGCAATATTGATCCAGTTTATTTAGCTGTCGTAGACATGTGGCATGGATTTTCACTGTTAAAAGCATTCGGTACTGTTACAGCCTGGCTACAGTTCTGTGTAAAGGTGTCAGACACATTCAAAGGTTATGGATTTATGAGACAAGGTTAGAGAATGACCTAAGCACGTTATATATACTGTGTTCACTCAATATATTAATTAGATTAGGCTGCCTGGACAGATTATGCAGTTCATTATAAAAGAAAGGGCACTGAAATGGTGGTAATGTTTTAATCCAGCACAAGACATGGAGCCACAGTGCATGCTAGCATCTGAATCACCATTGTAAGCCCAGAGTCCTTTTCCCCCTCTTTTTTGTAATGGACCTCTGTAGCAAGGAATATTATTCCCCCATTCAATACTCTCGCAGCAACAAAGCCAATTTCTTGTTATCATCTTGTCAGCTACTTTGGTGTCATTTCCCCCATGTATGCACTCAGTGAAGCGTTGCCATGGAACTGACCAACAGTGACCATCTCCAGGGACCTCTTGTGTCTGTCTTCACTCGATACTTCTCTTCATTTGTTCACTTCTCATCAAATGTGAAACAGCACTTGTTCGACGAGACTGCAAAATGTACCCGGGAACACTCAACTTTTCCTTTTTAACAGAAGGGCAGTCCTTTTTTCTTGCATTAAATTTCAGCTCTTATTATTCTGTGCTCTGTTTGATCTTAAGCTTGCTCAGTGCTTGATATTCTGCACTGAAGAGAGCTCTATAAAGCAGGCTTTAATAATTCATGACACCAGATTTAGATTTGTGCTTCACTGCTCAGAAACTGAAAAATTCTACACTACATTACTTTGTGGAATGGGTGGTTGAAGCCCAAGGTAGAGTTCAGCAGATTTTTTAAAGAGCCTGTATTTGTATCCGTGTACACGTTTACATTGCAGTCCCTAAAGTGGAAAAAAATGAAATGTACATCCTGCTTGTGGATCATTTTTAACATTCCCTCAGGCTTAAGAGGACTTCTTAATAAGGCATTTGGTTTTGTTATGATGTCATGACCACATTCTGTCAGCCATGAATGGAAATTGATGGTGCAAACTGTTTATACTGCGCGGGTGGAGATGCAGGAAATAGCTCCCACAATGCAATGGCTTGCTTTTTAGTGATCTTTATGGAGAGAAAAGTCCCTGCATTAGCTTCAAGAAAGAAGGCAGTGTTAAGGAACGAAAACGCTAGTAAAACAAAATAGAATCTAACATTGCATTTATGAAAACATTTTCATCCATATAGTCTGAACAATATTATGCAGCCGTTTCGATCTGAAGCAGAAATCACACATACTCCTTTCCTGTGGTGTTTGTGAAGGAGAACTCACTTGGCCCAGTTACATTTTAATGCAATAGACATGAGTGACAAATGAGCACCAGCTATCTGGATGTGCTTAACACTAATGCAATGCAAATGGAGCAAAATAATCTGTTATGAGTAATGTCTGTTTACGTATGCATCATGTACTTTGCATAGGGTTTCTTTTGCATGCAAAATATAACCTAGGTAATTGATTTTACTCGGTTCATTAAGCACAATTTGTACATCAGATGGACTGGAACTGAAAGTTGTTGATTAGTTAAATCTTGTTTTAGGAAATTGCTTTTTTACTCTCTCTCTCTCACACACACACACACACACACACACACACACACACACACACACACACACATACACACACACACTCATAGCTGCTACAGCTAGGCAATATTGCAAGCTCATTTTCTACTGAAGGGTGATATAATGCTGCTCTAGAATATTAACTGTAGCCAAAATGTCCTTCTCTCTGAGTTTATACTTTTCAATATAAGAAACATAATTGCTGTGGAGGAGAGAAATGGGTAAATGTTTGGTTCTCTAAAGAGATCTCTGCTGAGTAGAAGCTCCGTAATGAGATGTGCAAGCTATGCAGGAGATAATGGGATCTCCATTAGGTTAACATGTGTCTTGTGCGCTGCCAGTTGCAACAGCACACTGAATGCTTTTATCATGGGCACACATTGAGTAATCAATCTTAAAGTCCTACCTTAATGCCACTGTGGAAAAACAAACTTTTAAAATGATGAGGTCATGCCATAGCCATTACATGTCTATGCGTCATGCACAGCAAGTAGAACGCAGGAGGTTAGGCGTACAGAGTACATGATGTAGAAAGTGAGGCCGATGTATGTATCTTGCTATCCTCTAAATGAAGAAGAGCTCTATGGTCTGTGGTGCAGAGAGACCCTAATCACCAGAGAGAGGTTTTTTTTAGCTGGAAAGTAATGTCACATATCATAACAGTGCATCTCAATTTTCTGGTTCATGATCCACAACATCGACATTATGTTCTTTATCTTCTTCATTTTCCTTATCCCCAGGTTGCTTGATCTAATGCAACAACTAAGATGGATTATTTTACAGAGCATGGCTTATAAGGCTCTTCAAACAAAATCTGGTCCGTGTATGATGGGGCATAAAATATGCATATGAAAGCTGTGCTCATACCGCAGTGTAGTTTAACACCCAGATAACCCATTTAGCCGCTGACTGGTGTAGGTCTGGGCCAGTAACGGGCCATGCTTGGCCGCCATCTCCTCAGCTCTGCGGGATGATTGTGTCTCTTTGAAATGTCTCAGAGATGGACCTTAAAGGGGACGTGATTGCATATCTGAATGCTAATTTTGTCCTGGAGGGGCGGGGAAGAGAGGAGGAGGGGGGGGGGGGGGGGTGCACATAATGAATGGCCGGTGGTGACTGTTTATATGCAAGGTCGTTACAATAGAGAAACAAATAAATCGGACATCACTCTGGATTATGTTTACGTGACAACGCACCGCAAATAGGCCTTAGATTATCAAGAATCCCTGTGAAACCAGTTAGTGGGAATGGCGAATGTATTGAGCTCGTTGCTGGACACTCTCATACCCGTTCCCCTGAGGTCCAGCCTTCTTATCAAATGACCCTGAAGTACAGCCAGCCTAGTAATCTCCACCATTAGGAACATCTGGGTTGACATTGCACACGTGACACCGTGATCTCTATACGAGGGCAATGCCTCTCCACATTATGACAAATAATCACTCCAGTAACCTGAGTGTCACTTGTTTGCAAAATGCTGTGCACAATAGTCGATAGGATTTCAGCGTCTGAGTTGATATGAGAGTGTTGCTAATATAGGGTGTAAAAAAGAGGACGATGTTTTTTGGAAAATAACATCTCTTTTTCATTCCTTTGTTGCAGTCGGGAGATTGCAATCTTCACCCATCACACCCCGTTTCTTACATGCACAAATAGCCTACACATGCACACATACTCACTCACTCATTCTCCCTCTCCCTCTCATTCTCTCCCTCTCCCTCTCCCTCTCCCTCTCTCTCTCTCTCTCTCTCTCTCAGACCCTCTAGCCCCCTATTGTTGGAGATTTAATGGTCTCATGAACATTGGCCAGGGTCATGAGCAGGTCATAGCCAATTTATCTTGGCAAGGTGCCGCAGAGGAACACAGCCTTGCTGTGAACGCAAACACACCCTTAAACATAGCTTCCATTGGGTTTCCATTGATTCCATTGGGTTTCCTAGTTTATGTTTATGAATCACATTTGTTTTTGCTTTGCTTTTTCGGTGTGTGAGGAAGACTGTATTGCGGCCAGATTGAGGCAGTGAGCCTTAAGCTGCTGGAAGTCCTTGTGCAGCACCAGGTTGAAGCAACAGGGAGGGGTAAAAAAAAACAAAAAAAAACAGCCTCGTTCTCATCTGGTTCCCTCTTCAGGCTTTGAATATCCTCTGGAGCTGCTCATAGCAGTATGAAGAGCCATATGAATGACAGGAGAATAAGCCTTTGGCTCTGAAGTCTGGCCCTGTTGCTTGAAGTGTTTATAGAATTAAAAAGAGCCAAGTGTCTGTTTACCACTGCGACTCGGGGAGCGATGAAGCACTGTTTGAAGAACCAATTTGCCATCTCTAAATTTAAACGCATGGACAGCTTGTTTGCTGTGGTGCTTTCTCTCTCACCCTCTCTCCATTGGCTTCACTTGCCACGGCTTATCAGTGAGATAAAATCCTCTCTTTGTACATATTGTTTTTTTTTTGTCCCCCTATTATCTTCTTGTTTGTATTTTCTTGTTTGCTGGCTCAGTCTTAAAATCACAGTAGCAAGGCGTACACCACTGACTGAAGTGAAACTGAGGGGAACATTTATTGGATTTATATGTGTCATTAGAATAATGTAAATATTTATTTCATTCTACTGTTGTTTTGGTTGGCATCAAGATGTTTATGACAGCATTATCAGTTAGATTTAGGTTTAGGTAAGTTTGTTTTACCTTATTATCTTACTACAAACAAGAGCACCAGTTGACACAAAGCACTCATCTTCTAGTGGTTGCACCCACAGGCCAGTTCAAGGTTGACTCCAAATTAATTATTGCCAGTTTATTAGCTACGTATTAGGCTTGGTGTCTGGGACAGTAGAGCACAATTGAGATAATGAGTTGGTCTGGTCACAATGACCCATTCTGTCATCAACAGCACACTGTGTTACATGTGGGGTTTTTAAGAGGTCTGGCATGAGATTAGGAAGGATAGTGAATGAAACTAGAGCAGCCCTAGTCGTCTGGCTGTTCATCTGACCGTATCCGTGCTCTTCTGTACAGTATGCTCTCCTCCTGAGTGCACACAAAAACAAGATCAGTCAGAGCTATAGTTTTCCAGTAAAGAAAATGAAAAAACAAAAAAAAAACAAACAAATCCTGCATCCAAATCCTGATCCAGATCCGGATTATTATGTAGGAGGACTGAGATATGCTGACCCTTCACCTGTCAGGGGCAAGGCTAATGAAATCACACTGTTACTGAAATGCTGGAATGGAATATTTCCATGTAGCCTTACAACTTCCATCATCCATATTCCATATTCTCTACATTAAAGGCTTGCTGGTGGCTCTCTAAATCTCATTAGTGGGCGGCTGGACTGTAGCCAGCTGAAGATAGCTTCACAGAAAGGAATTGTGTGTTAATTAAGTTCAGGGAAACATAATATGGGTGAAATGCAATATCTGGAAATAAACCATTGGCATTTCCAGTATGCGAACAAGGTACTCGGAGGGCCTGGCTCCTGTCGCTGAATATTCTACAAAAGCATTCTGGGACTCAACCCCCATTGGATAGCCCAGGCCTTTGTGACTCAGTAATGACACCGAATTCTCCACAGAGGGAAAGAGTTCTCCTGTGTCCCTGGGTTTTGTAATGCCCGCTGAGGTCTATTCTCTGTTATGAATGTATTCCTCATCATTGAAATGCCAAGCAAATTAAATCTAATGCCCGCCGATTGGATGCAGTCATAGCCCTGATTATGATCATCAAAAGCCAATGAGGTTTTGCGAAAATGTAATGGAGCCATAAGTCTTGATTTGCATTCCACGTGCATCTACACGTTCTGTAGATTTATTTAAACAGGTCTATATCAGTCAAACAAATGTAGATTTTGAATGTTGACTCCCTCTGCTGTATAGTGCCATGGTTCTTCATGGTTCTACTGTGTGTTTCAGTGCTGGTAATGTAGGATAAGTGATATTAAAATATAGCCTACAGTGGCATAGGATATGTGGCTTCACCAATAATAGAAATATCTATTTGGGGTGAGATGAACACTGCGGTTATTGTTCGGTTGTCACGGTGATTAATGAGCCACAGTGTTTGGTAGGAGCTACATTTCCTGATTCTTTTGAACAGTCCCAGGCTTCATCAAAACTGGCATTGTGCAATATCTTCAAACACAGTATATCAGAATACACATCTACACTGTGCTTTGTTATTATTCAGCCAAGCCAGTGCTGCATAAATGTTGTAGTGTTAGCCTTGTGGAATGTCACAGTCTAAATGCAGTTGTTCTGTCTTATTACATGTAGAAATTAGTCAGCCGGCTGTTGTGTAATACTAATTAATTAGTACCCAATGCTGTCGCCCAGTCAGTGTGCTTAGAACAAAAAGGTTTTTCTTGTCAGGAGGAAGGCAGCATGTTCCGACTGCGTCAAGCCACCGTGTCATTTATGGCGGTGCTGCACTACTGCCATCTAGTGTATTAAGGGTGAATTACAGAAAATGGACAACCGGTGATGGTTGTATAGTTTATGATCTCTGATCTACATGAACAGTAAGACAGAATGCTTGTAGAGGTTGTGTTTTTTGTTCCTAGTTGAAGGAAGGTGGTTGTTTGAGTGTCTGAGTTGCACATATTAATGGGAAATAGGATTTTATTGTTTTTGTTGAGTGTGAAAATGAAGTAATAATCACTGAAATTCAGAAAGGTAAAAATCTCACATAATACACTGTATGCATTCCATGAGGGATTAGGCTATAGACAGCCCATGATTTGTTCATTCAGTTTATGGATTATATGGTTCTGTTGAGGAACAGTAGATTTCACTGTTTTTATAGACATTGTGTAATGTTCTCTCTGTTTTGTAAGGTCTACATTTAATATGAGATTTTAATATGTTCAAATGTATTTACCAATGGCTTCTTGATTGACCAAGCAACACATTAATAGTTAAGCCTCATTCTGGATCCACATGGTGTTTGATTTAAAAACATTGCCACCCAGTGGGTCTTTGTTGATATTACAACAGCAGCAACATTCAGTGGCAATGCATGCGATTTTGTGAATAATCCAGTGTAATTTGCACTTGATAACTAATCTGTTCAGTAGTGCCTATTAATTCTCAGTAACAGGATCTGAATTGTTGTATAATAACACTGACAACATTCTGATTTCCTATCACAAGTATTTGTTAGCATGTAAAATCTGTTAAGGGAATGGTATAGAGTGCAATGCTGTGATCATGAATTATGTACATTGGTCATTACTTTGGTTGTCCTTATTTATAGCATATAGCATCAAGGAAACATAAGCCTTCAAGTGATCCATGAATTTAAGGAGTAATGGCTGTATATTTAGCTTTAGATACCCATTCCGTTGTTACTTTAGATGTGAACAAGCTAAACTTGTTGTATTTTGTAATACATGCTCATAACATTGCATTGGTCATTTGAAGGTGTAGTTTAGAAACTGTACATGATAATATTACTTTCAAGTAACAACAAAACACAACAAACAATAAATACTGATTTGACAATTTTCTAGAAACCGTTTAGTTTCCGTGTCAAACTCTATTCTCTCGCCTAAACAAATCCCAAAGATCCCTTAATATGCTACCTCACCAGTTTGCCACCTGCTACAGTAAGTGACACAGCACAACGTGGGTGCAGTTTTTCCCACACACGGCTCACAATGCACCCCCGGTGTCACTCACGCCACCCCGGACCAACCGTGAGGGCTCCCTGCCAAGCATACGTGATGATGATGAAGGGGAAACCCTTCAAATTCCAGTGGTGAATGTTATCAAAAGTGCCAGACAAATCCACTAATCCCTGCTCATGCCAGAAAAGCGCTGACCTCGGGGAAAGGACTGTCAGCGTTAGCATTTCAAATCATTGCGCTCACGAGGGCGAGCAATCAATTTCTCCTGTTGTGGGGGGGGGGGGGGGGGGGCGGGGGGGGGGGAGTAGCTCTTCCAAACTAATGAGAATGCTGCACTCTTGTCTACTGTATTCTGTTGAGCCCACTGAAGAGTGATGGGGGATTATTTGTGTTTAATTGGCAAGGGATTAATTAAGTCTGTTTATCAGAGGCAGAATGTGGGTTTTTCTGTGCCAAGGCAGGCTGGTGATAGACTGTGATAACATGACAAAAAATCATGAAAATAAAAATGGAGCCAATAACTTTTTAGATGCTTGATGTTGATTTAATTTTTACACCCTATAGGGCTGCGTCTTTATTTCATGGTGGTGTTTGTCAACTGGGAAGTAATCTGGGGGGGGGGGGTATTTTGTTATTCCATACAGAGCGTTCAGCAAAAGCGCGACAGAATTAAATGTTGTTGTGTTTTCCTGTTTTTCCCCCCATTTATTGAAGAACACAGACGAGTGAAAGGCAAACAATATTTCAGGCTCCTTCTTCCATCACTATTTTTTTTTCTTGATGTGTTCTAAAGGAGAAATGTTTTGCCGCGATTGCTTTACTGTAAATAGAGGGGACTGTCCTCGGGAAAGCTGTAGATCATTTCTGTCAGCTGAAAAGGGGTCCATTACTCTGAATGCACTCTCAGGCCCCACCAGTGCTTCTCACCAAAGCCCGCTCAATTTAACCTGCTCTGCTGTGGCCTTTGAAGCACGGGGGCCTTTGATGAGAGGTGAAGCTTTTGTGGCAATGTTTTGTACCTAGTGTTCACTGAAATTTATAACCATCCTTAAAGTCCATGTGGAGGCAGAAGTTGAAGAAAAATAGGACCTGCATTCACAGGAAGCACATCAGTACAATTTAAAAATCCACTGATATTGAGACTGGCTTTGATCCACCCTTTAGACAATTCTGTAATTCTTTCATAGAGCCTTTTGGTTATTAATGTATCACACAATGGGAATGCCCAGTCGTGTTATGTTACATTGAAAGGCCATCAAGCGTGAAGAAAGAGGGCTAAGATCACAGGTGAATTATCAAACACCTGAAATTATATATGCTCCATTGCACTTGCATTTGAGCAATGTAGTGGGGCCACAGTGCTCTGATGTGATTTAATAGGTTGCAATAGAATGGTATGGTCACGCTATTTTAACTTCAAAAGCTGCTGTCCTTCTACGTTGGAACATTAAAGTGATCTGTCCACGGAAAAAAAAGGTATTGTAGTGTCTGTCTTTAATCGCAGACGTGCATAAAAGATCAAAACTCCATGTGGTTCTCGAAACTAATAGCCATCAATTGAACAAATCAAAGGATATGCTTAAATATCCCAGTGACAGTAATGTGGGCCCAGGGAAAGGTGAAGTTAGTAAAAAATTTGGGTCTCATAATTCTGCCTGAGAAAGTTGGACATTTTGCTGTGTTTTTCATTTGGTCGTATAAGGAGGGTGGAGGGGTGGAGGTGCAGTAGTTGTATACCTGATAGTCATATATTTTACCAAATAAAACATTGATGCACCCTCTAAAGCCTCCATCCTTCTTACTACTTCTTCTCGCAGACAATAACGCTTTGTGGGTAATTTGTTTCAGCGAAGATGTATGGGGTTGTAAATATTTAAAATCAAATTTGGCAAACAGACAGAGATGGATGCTGCACCCCAGGCTGCTGGAAGAGACTTTCTGCGCTTGTCAGTGTTGTTCCTGGCCGGCCACCCCCCCCCCCCACACACACACACACACACACACACCTTCACCGCCGTGCTCTGCCCCTCCCCATTCCTTAGTTCCTATTTCCCAAGCACCCCCTCTGTGCTTGAGCTGTGGGAGTGAAAGCTCCTGCTGTTCCAGCTGTCTTGCACTAGGGGGCAGCAGAGCATTTGGTACCAACCTTGCTGTGTAAAGAGAGTCTTTGCTGGTGGCGTGGTGGTGGTTCAGATGCAAGGGGTTTGATGACAGTGCAAGGGGGTTTTGTCCAAACACTCCCACTGCGTGCTTGGAGAGCTTTGTCGGCAGCAGGCCAAAGATACGCTCCAATAAAACTCCCCACAGAGATAGTGTTTGCTTTGTGTTTTTTTTTTTTTTTTTTGAGAGAGAAAGAAAGAGAGAGAGTATGTGTGCGTGACCAGGAGGGAGAAATTAGCAAACATAGGCAAAACTGCAGGACAGTGATTCCATGTCATTGATTCAGGCTCTCAGAGACGTAGAATTAGCTGCAGGATACTTAGCCAACCAGCAGGCTCTGACTATTGAATGCTGTTGCAATGCATGTTGGAAAACAACAGGTATCAGGATGAGGTTGATCATGTTGTTCAGAGACTTGCCTGTGATATGGTAATAACAGTCTTGAATTCTGAAGAGAAATGCAGTGCTGTCTTGCAATGTCTTATTAAATGTATTCACTTTCTGTAAAAATGTGGCATATATTGTACCAAAATATATAGTAAGATGTCTCTTCTCCTTTGGTCGGTTGTCAGGTCAGTTTTCATGACAAAGTTGAAAGAAGTATTTCATGCCATGGTATTGTCATGGGTTATAAGAAGCAGATACCCTATGGTCTATGTACTGTCAATTTCAGCCTCTGAGGAACTGTGTGTGTGCATAGATAAAGAATAGTGGTCAAAATGTGGGTGTGATTGAAAATGACGTGTGCATAGCATTGTCCAAATTTCAAACACTCTGCTGCGCAACATGTCCTTTTCAAGAGACGACTAGTACTCATATATTAGTTTTACTTTCCTTATACTATACACTCTGCACACTAGTATAGTATTATTGCTATACTCACAGTGCTGATCTTTCAGTCAATCCTGAGGTATGATGTGTCGTAATTATGAAAAACAAGTTGCGAGTGCTTTCATATGGCAACTAAACTGCTTTTTTCTCTAAATAGAAAATGATTATTCCTGAATATGTGTGTAATTTGGCAGCAGTTTAACTCTGTAAGCAGGGACATTGGCTTGTTTGTTGTGATGATGTGTAACGTGACTTTGCTGCAGGAATATAGAGAGTTGTTCTCCTCCTGCCAATAGGCCTGAGATCTTGTTTTAAAAGGATTCGTGTTGATGTATGACCACCGAGATGCCTCGCCATCCATCACTGGATAATAGCAAATGTTGGATTTCTGGGCTTGTCGCCTGCTCAGCTATGACAAATAGCTTGACTTTGGACGGCTGATAGTGGTGTTGTATAAATAATCTGTTTCTGAGTCTTGGGGTGCCTTGTGCACTGTACTTGGCCGGTCCCCTCTTGAGCTTCACGCACACACACACACACACACACACGCACACACACACACACACACACACACACACACACACACACACACACACACACACACACACACACACACACACACGCCATTAAGAAGAGTTCACACAACTGTCCACCTTAAGAGCAAGGCTGAGGAATATAGTCTTCTTCTATCCCATAAATCAATTCTGTGCTGTCTCCCCGGTGTTGTCTTTATGGCTTTTTCCTTTAATTAAAGTGCTCGATGTGGTTTGTTGTGCGGAATGCACTTCTCTCACTCGGGTTCCTGAGTAAATATTTCATGTACCAACGGTGTGTGTTGTTTTTCGTTTTAAGAATTGATGTAGTTGTTGAGATCCTTCCCTGACTTTCTGTTATTGAGAATGACCGCAAATCCAAAATTAGTGTCACTCGAAACCGATTGCGGGGATGCCGATGTAACAACAACACTCTTTATGCTCAGGGGTATAATGATGCACTGTAGAAAAGTGTGTGTTTAGTGGATTTTAGGTGGCAAATAAAGCCTTAAATGTGAGCAAATAGTTTAATGCCGTACACAACTACCTATAAAACTATTGAGGAAAAAGCTCACCTGTGTATATCAACAGGGAAACTCTCCGTCAGGGCATTCCACAAGAGGGTGCTACACTTTTGTCAATTTGATCTCACTTAAGGGTGTGTGTGTTCTTGGTGGGGGGGGGGGGGGGGGGTTGTGAGGGTTAAACGAAGGAAAAGAAAGAAAGAAAAAAAAAACACACACACACCATCTTAAATGATTCCATGATGTGTTGGGTATTTGGTAAACAACTGTGAAGTGGAGGAGACGGCACGTGTTCCTCCCTCTCTAAAGAGGCAGGTCTGTGTAGCAGGGACAGCGCTTGGGTTCGCTCCTTCTAATTGAGCCCAGGCCCCAGAGACAGCCTGGAGACATGCTGGAGACATTAAGAGCATATGACGTGGTAATCAAATTGCATAAGGACCTTGTGATTAAAAGTGTGCCAAGCACTTCTGTAGTCTGCCCCCCAACCTTGAAACCAAGCATTAGATTGAATATGCTCTCTAAGGCACCCAAGAACCCTTTTTTGCTCTCCTTAACCCCCTCCTTTGTTTGGTTCAAGACAGATGACTAAATCTGCTTCAGAAACAAATATGGATGTACTTATAGTGGTGTGGCTGATTAGAGACATGCTTTTAAATAAAAAGTTACATTCAGACGCACTGTACCGTGTACGTGTGTACACTGAGAATTAACTTGGCTGTTGGAGGGTGGAATCTGAGGATCGCCATCCATTTTAATTTCACTGCTCAGAACAGATGGCCTTGATGAATGATTGAGGGAGCAGAAATATCACATTTTTATTTACTTGTGTGGCGGTAGGCCTTTGTGAAATAAAATGCAGAAATAAAATCAAAGCTTTACAAGATGTTGGAAGCCGAGAAGTCTTACTGTGTTGTTAATTCAACACTAATTCTCACTGTGTCTCAATCAACGGATGTTGGCTTTCAGCAGCTTTCGAGCTCTGTGTTGTCGGTAAAGAACCTTGACATGCTAGTATGTGTCTTTGTGTTAACTTCACCGCTGGCTTCCCCTGGCCTCAGACAGGCTACACCAAGGGTGCTTCGCTCCCAACCATTCTTCTTTCCCAGATAAAATCAAGGCACCCACGAAGGGCATCTAATTCCCCATGACCGACTTGTCATCAAGACAAGAGCACTTTATTAAAGCACTTTGTGACATTGGAGGAAATGGATGCCAGACACGATTGTGTGCTAACCTTATGTTAACCTCTGCAGTCACCCACTGCCACTGGTACCTGCATGTTGTCTGCTGCTGCTTTCAGCTGTTGGACATGGTTCTTCATCTCAGTTTAACCATAGCATAGAAATGTCTTAAAAATACAACATGGTGAAAAAAACAAAAGATAAACAATATAATAAACCAATGCCCTCTAACAACTAGAATAACAAATGCATTTATTTGACAAAGCTTTTATAATGTGCTTTGAAATGGGAGCACCCTGTTGGGATGTTGTTTGTTTAGTGTGTGTGTGTGTGTGTGTGTGTGTGTTTGTGCAGAGTAAGGTTTTGAATGGTATGGGCTTCCTGACTGATCTGGTGATTGTTATCTATCTTCAGTTAGATGGAAGCAAATGGATCTGACAGTTTAATCCCATGCTTGCAAGTCAGCCTATTATATATAAAATGGACAGAAGTTTTTTTTAAAAAATCCATGACCTCAGCATTCTTTGTTCAGGACGTATTGTTATAAAACAAGAGCAGCTCTAGGTTTGCCACATGGATATGTGGTACCCGTTGCCACGTTTTGCACTGACAAATTGGGGGTCAGTGTGGCTGATTCCAGCGTCTGAACTCTTTAAAGTAGTCTGAAAGTACTAAGCCGGGGCACTTACTCTAATACACATTACACCTCATGACAGCCATGTTTTGTTTTCCTCTTTAACTAAAGAGTAGTAGTCGTCCTCCTCTTTTTTCTTCCTCTCCTCTTTTCTCTTCCTCGAGCAGGAACTCCTTTAAGGTTGTGTGACAGTCTTTTGCTTTGAAAAGAGTCGAGTGGAGAGAAAAGGGAAGAGGTGGGTGAGAAGGAGGTGGGTAGAGGGGGAGGAGGAGGAGGAGGAGGAGGGCAGCTTTTAAAGCAAGCTGAGCCACCAACTGCTCCTGCACATCTTTCCTCTTATCTTAATAAGTAATGAGACTGCCATGGGCTGACAATGAAGTATTTTGAAAATAGTTCTAATGTATGGCTTTGAAAGGAGTGGCCCGGCATTGATATATAGCGCAAACAGGGCTGGTAGCAAGTAAAATATTAATGAGCCATTTCCTGGGAGTTAATGTGGGATTCACCTGATTGCTTGGGGGGTGGGGGTGGGGGGTAGGGATAGCTGGAGTTGGGTGAGGGGACTGCAGAGAAGGCCAGGACTGGAAGGTGAGTGTGGCTCAGGAGAAGGTTGCAGGCTTGCTCAGCCTTGTGGCAGGAGTTGTTGTTTTTTTTAATAAAAAAAAAACTTGTTTATTCATGGGCATTAATTTGTAATTTAGAAGCAACATTTTGCTAAATTATTAATAAAAACAAAAAATTGTGAAATGCAATGCTGTTTGATTTGCATTGATGCAAATTGATTGTTAAACAAGGTTAAATAAAAGGAAGGAAGTAAGGGAGTGTCCTTCAATGAGGTGGTAAAAGAAGACATCATTTGTATTTACACGATGCAGGAGTGGGTGGCCAGGAAGCCCCAGAGACCGGGTATCCTGTACCAGTGGGACACTTCTCCCAAATTAGGACTTAGTCGTCCAACTGAAGTGGTGGTGAGAGGTAGAAGGCACCTCTTCAGTGATGGACAGTGGGTGAGGAGGACTGACTGGCCAGTGTTGAGAGGCTGTGTGTGCGTGTGTGTGTGTGCGTGCGTGCGTGCGTGCGTGCGTGCGTGCGTGCGTGCGTGCGTGTGTGTGTGTGTATGTCTGTGCGCATGTGTGTGCGTGCGTGCGTGCCTGCTTGCTGTGGCCCACTGTTGGCTAATGAAAGCTGTTGTTGGACACAGACAGTGGTGATGTTTGGCTTTGCTTACTGTGCTCACTGTGCCATCACTGTAAGTCACTTCCTCTCAGGGTCTGCATTCCAGAGAAAGGAAGGAGCAGAACAAAACAAAACAAAAAGCAAAGTTGGAAGGGTACAAAGATATAGAAAAAGTGTACAAAAACAACAAAAACAATAGTAATATAATAATAATAATAATAATAATAATAATAATAACAATTCTCTCCCAAAAAGTCTTTGGCTTTGTAAATTCATTTGGAATTTGTTTGTTATTATATTGTACATATATTTTCAATATAATAACAATATTGAAATATTGAAATAACAATATTGAAATATTGAAATATTGAAACCTCCTAAGGCTCAGCAGTTGCTCTTTTGTTAAAGCCTTAGTTTTAAGGCCTGTGTGCTTCTTGGTGCAGTGCTGGTGTGTGCCACAAGGGAGCAGTGGTGTTTTAAGTTATGAGAATAGGCATACAAGTAGGCATGCTCTAGTGTAGAAATGCTGTGGACAGAACATGTAACATTCTTTTTCTTTATAAATATATACTTTTATGAAGTTTTTACATGTATGTGGTAAATATACTATCACACACCTGTATAGGGCTTAAATGCATTTAAAAGTTGTTATGTTCTTTCTCTATTTTGTGTGTGCCATACTTGGATGTTAATGATTTTTTTTTTTCCTGGTAACCTACTTGCCTTGACTATTTTCATAGGGTAAAATATAGAAATGTTTCCCCCTGCATTGGTACACTGTTAACCAATGGGGGCAGTCAGAAATAGCTGAAACTGCTCACAGGAGATCAGGCCTGAAACAACACTGACGTACTGGATTAAAAAGTTCCGTTTGGAGAACAACGGTGGCACCCAGAATGGCTGGAAACGCCATTCAAGCTCTGGAAAGGTCAATAGTTACAATAACTTTCTTTGCACGTCAAAAAAGAAACAAGCATTTCAGAAAAAGAAAGAAAAATCTTGGCAAAGCTATCACAAATTGTTTCCAGACCTTTTCTCTCAAAGCAAATTATTGCCAAAATTGAGTGCAGGCACTGACACCGTTTGGGCCGAATCAGACACAAGACTTTGAAGTGAGGAGGGAAGAGCACTCTACTGAATCAATCAGAAACAGGATCTGCTCCTTCTCGGCCCACTGGTCACTCCAGTCCAGTCTGTGGTACAGTAGTACGTCGTCTGGAGAGTCACATCACACCACAGTCTGCTATTTAAGTCACTACTATGGAGA